>NW_011495037.1:131612-142879 GCF_000754665.1 Bison bison bison
TGATATTTCTCCCAGCAATCTTGATTCCAGCTTGTGCTTCTTCCAGCCCAGCGTTTCTCATGATGTACTTTGCATAGAAGTTAAACAAGCAGGGTGACAGTACACAGCCTTGACGTACTCCTTTTCCTATTTGGAACCAGTCTGTTGTTCCATGTCCAGTTCTAACTGTTGCTTCCTGACCTGCATACACATTTCTCAAGAGGCAGATCAGGTGGTCTGGTATTCGCATCTCTTTCAGAATTTTCCACAGTTTATTGTGAGCCACCAGAGAAAACTTCTATTAGCTAATAATCTGCTATTTAACCTTCTGATTTACATATTCATAGTTGCATTTAGCCTGTTAGAGATCTTAAAATCTTTTTTAGAATAAGAAGTGTTCTAGAAGGATACTGTCCAAATTATACTGTTTATATTTCCATCTGTCTCATTAACCAGTTGTGTGGCTTTGGATAAATTCCATAAACAATCTATAAATGAACGAGGTTGAACTAGATGATTTTTAAAGTTCTGTATGACTCTGAAATTCTCAGCTCCAAAGCACTGGAATTTCCCTGATGAAGGAAGAGATGTGTGCAATGTAAATACGCTTCAATGGGGAAGCACTGAATATCATAAATATTCAATGATTTTTTAAAAATATTTTTATAGCAAACTCTTTGCAGATACCTGCAGGAGTCCAAAGATCAGATCGATAGCTTAGACATGTATCAATTTTCAGGACTCTTCAGATTTCCATTGCGTAAGGGAGTGAATATTCTCTCTCCCCAGTGGCTATTTGACTTTTAACATAATCTATGGTCGCAAAGGGTCACACACGACTGAGCATGCATGCATATACTGGGAACACCTTGTCAAAATTACTTCTGAATCCCAAGTCTAACATAAGGCATGTCCTGTAGAAAATAAGATTTGAGCAAGAACAATCACAAGAGCTGATGATAGTATTCAAAATATAGCATACTTCCTGTGAGACTTATCTTTTCATGGCATCAGATACAATATTTTGTGACATCAGTTCATGCAGTACTATATGCTGTTAAATTCATTTTTCTAAAATGCCACTTACATTATTTTTCTCCTCAACTCCAAACTGCTAAGTGTCTTACCACTCTCACATGGGGTGAAGTCTTAAGTTTTATCTGTGCACATGAAATCCACCCACCATCTGGCCCAAGTAAACATTAGCTCTCCCTGTTCTCCCTAAACAGCATTCTATTTTAGACAAGTTAATCAGCCACATCCTGCCAGTATCTTCAAACCTGACTCCCTCCATGCCACGCTCAGGCTATGATACTTTCTTGCAGTCAAAGTCTGTTAAGCATAGAGCTCTGTTTTCACTAGTGGTAAACAAGGAAATTTGACCCTCTTACCAAAACTATAACTAGAAAAAATTATTTAAAAAATTCATTTGAGTTCTCATGCAGCTAATAAATAAATAAAAGTGAAGAATTGTAAGTCAATACCTGCAAGATAAAGGAAAGGTGGATAATTGAGTAGAATATTGGGGGCTATTCATGCCCATATTATCTGCTGATTCTGTAACTGCACACTGAGAAGTTGAGCAGAGCTTTGGACAATCACAGTGACAAAGTAACATGGGTTAGACTTTGGGCTATACAAAGGAAGACAGGAAGATCGACGTCTTAGCAATAGAAAAGTGGACTAAGAAATGGATCATATTTCAGAACTTAAACCTCAGATTGGTATCATTTCTGGTTTTAACAGTATTAAGGTGATTCAGATGGCTAGTGCCACTTCTTTCTGTAAGGAAAAAAAAAATGTCTCTCTTCTGCAAAGATGATAAAACAGACACACACTTTAGACTCCACATTATCTCTAAATCATTTCATATATTATATCCTGAAAAAAGCATGAAAGTGTTAGCTGCTCAGTCAAGTCCATCTCTTTGCAACCCCATGGACTGTAGCCCACCAGACTCCTTTGTCCATGGAATTCTCCAGGCAAGAATACTTGGATGGGTAGCCATTCCTTTATTCCAGGAGATTTTCCCAGCCCAGGGGTCAAACCTGAGTCTTCCACATTGTAGGCAGATTCTTTATCGTCTGAGCCACCAGGGAAGCCCTACTATATCCTGAACCCAACTATAAAAATCACTAGCTACAAATAGAGTGAGCAACATTTTACAAAGTCAAGAAAAACAATAAATTATAGAAATAAACCCTTAAGAGACCTTCATAATGGAGTTATCAGACACAGACTTTAACTTCACACAGTAGATCCTTGAACAATGCAAAGATTAGGGGCACTGACCCCCCGTGCAGTTGAAAATTCACACTTAAACGTTTAACTCCTCAAAAACGTAACTACTACTACTACAAAAAACAAACAAACAAATAAACAAAACCAACCTTAACTATTAACAGTCTGCTGTTGACGAGAAGCCTTACCAGTAACAAACAGTTGATTAACACATATTTTGTATGTTATATATACTATATACTGTATCCTTACAGAAGAGTAAGATAGAGAAAAGTTTAAGAATAACATAAGAGGAAATATATTTATATAGTATATATATTTATTGAAAAAATATTCATTTATAAGGGGACCTATACAGTTCAAACCTGTGTTGTTCAAGGGTAAATTGTACGTTCAACAAAACAGAAGACTGAATTTTTTTCATAGAAAATAAAAAAGAATCAACTGAAAATCCTAAAACTGGAAAAGAAAATAATTGATATTAAGAATTAAAAAGATAAAATTGAAAGCAAATAAGACTTTATGAAAGGAAAGATTTGTGAAGTGTAAGAAATGTCAGAGAAAATATCCTTGATACAGGGTCAAAAAAAATTTCTAAGATAAAAACACAAAAAAGTGTAAGACCCAAAATTAATGAGACAAAGAAATGTAATAAGAATTCAGTAGGAAAATCTCATACACATGTAGTTAGAACCCCAGATAAATAGAGTTAATGCAAAATGGAATAGAAATAATATTTTTAAATATAATGGCTAAGAATTCTTCAAAATTGAGAAAACATATCAAGTCACAAATTAATGAACCCCAGGCATGATGGACACAAATTCCTTAAATCTCTAAAATACACTACAGTGAGCTGTAAAAATTTTTTTTTAATTTAAAGTAGAGGAATAAAATATATCATTTCCAAAGAAATACAAATATTGGTAGTTAACTTTGACAGAAGCAAAGAAATGATAACTACCAGACTAATGTTTCATAACCAGCAAGTATTTTCTCTGAAAAATAAATATAAAGGCAAACATTTTTCTTGAAAAATAAAAAGAGAAGCATTTTAATCAAAGAATACTATGAAGATTTCCTAGGCATAAAAAAGTTTATGCTAGAGAGATGCTCAAAGATATAAGAAATACAGAGTAATATAAAGGATTACTGAATGGGAAATTAATTTTTTTTCAGTGTTTTGTAGTTTTTTTTTTTTTAATTTAATTTTATTTTTTTTTAATTAATTTTATTCTATTCTCAAACTTTACATAATTGTATTAGTTCTGCCAAACATCAAAATGAATCCACCACAGGTATACATGTGTTCCCCATCCTGCTGAGGTTAGGGCTTGCAGGCTTTTATTAAAGAAACTGGATAAAGAACTGAGCTCCGGGAGAACATTTCTACTACTTCCAGGGATCTGTGCATGGAACCTAGCTGTCCATCAGCAGATGAATGGATAAGAAAGCAGTGGTACATATACACAATGGAATATCACTCAGCTATTAAAAAGAGTGCGTTTTTTTTTTTTTTACTCACTTTTTTTTTTTTTTTTAAATTTCAGGTATACACGTGCTCCCCATCCTGAACCCTCCTCCCTCCCCCCTCCCCATACCATCCCCCTGGGCCGTTCCAGCGCACCAGCCCCAAGCATCCAGCATCGTGCACTGAACCTGGACTGGCATCTCGTTTCATACATGACATTTCACATGTTTCAATGCCATTCTCCCAAATCTTCCCACCCTCTCCCTCTCCCACAGAGTCCATAAGACTGTTCTATACATCAGTGTCTCTTTTGCTGTCTCGTATACAGGGTTATCGTTACCATCTTTCTAAATTCCATATATATGCATTAGTATACTGTATTTATGTTTTTCCTTCTGGCTTACTTCACTCTGTATAATAGGCTCCAGTTTCATCCACCTCATTAGAACTGATTCAAATGTATTCTTTTTAATGGCTGAGTAATATTCCATTGTGTATATGTACCACAGCTTTCTTATCCATTCATCTGCATAAACACTAACAGTAGAAAATATTAACAAAATGAGTTATAACAAAAAAACAAAAATAATGAAACATTTATATTTAATTGACATACACACCAAAACAATAGTGTTTAAGTAAGAAGGGGAATAAATAATATTAAAGAATTTTAAGGGCCTTACATTCTCAGGAAAGGGATAAAATACGAAATTTAAAATAAGTATTTAGAAGTGAAGGGCACATACTGTCACTAGGATAATTATTAAAAGTAAAATAAGAGATGTACAAATGACAAGTTAATAGAAGATAAAAGGGTATAATACAAAAATTAATCCTGAAGACGGCAAGGAAAGAGAAAAAGTTAAACATCTTTAAATACAAAGAATGCTGAAGTGTCAGTCGCTCAGTCATGTCTGACTCTGTGCAACCCCATGGACTATAGCCCACCAGGCTCCTCTGTCCATGGAATTCTCCAGGCAAGAATACTGGAGTGGACTGCCATTTCCTTCTCCAAAAGAATGCTAAAGTTGATTTAAAACCATGTATATCAGTAATTATACTAAATTTAAATGTACTAAATATCCAAATTTTTTAATCATCAAAATATTTAAAAACACTGAACCCAACTATATGCTACATCTAGAAACAACTCAAAAATATAAGAATACAAACATTTAAAGCTAAAGGGATGAAAAAGAATACCATACAGAATACTGAACCAAAAAAGCCCACATAATTTTGTTAATCAAAGAAAGTAGAGATTTTTTTTTTTTAACTTCTCTCAGTTGTTACTAAGGTCAATCAGACTAAAAGAAACAAAATTCAATATGACTACGAAAGATTTGACCAACACAGCAGCAAGCCACACACCAATGAATGTTTGGTAAACTGCTAAAAAACACATTATTGGCAAGGACACACAGAACACTTATTTATAAAAATTGATCTTATACTGTCCCCAAAGATAGTTTCCAAAATTGTCAAAGGACTGAAGTCAGAGTATGCTCTCTAACCACACTGGAATTAAACTAGAAATTGCTCTTTGAAAATGTAACTAAAAATCTCCACATCTTTGGAGGTTAATCAAAACACTGCTGAACAAACCATGAATCACAGAAGAAAGCACAAGGGAAATAAAACGCTTGTGAAATGAATGATTTTTAAAGGGGCAAAATCTATAGGATGTAGGTAAAGAGAATTGCACCTTATCATTTATATAAGCTTTACATTTTTTTCCATATATTAAGTTCTTACTAGAAAATAAAGATGCTGAAAAATAAACACTACAGTCCTCTGTCTTAAAAAATTAGAAAAAGAAATGCTAACCAAATTTTAAAATAATAGAAGACAGAAAGAAATAAAGAGCAGAAAGAAATAAAGAATCAAAACTACAGTGAAGACAATCAGTTAAAAGATGTTTTTTGAAGAGATTAATCAAATCAATAAAACCCTAGTGAAAGTAATTTAAGAAATACAAAAGATAAATAAGCAATACAGAGAATGAAAAAAGGAGGTTACAGGTCATATACTATAAACATTTATGCTAATACATATCAAAATTCAGATGAAATAAAAACTCTTAGAAAAATATTTTACCAAAACTGACATGAGAAGACACAGAAAAAATTCTTTACCCTAATATAACTATCAGGGAACTGAATCTATAATTTAAAACATATTCACGAAGAAAAATCCAAACCAAAATGGTTTTACCAACGAATTGACTGAGTACTTAAAGAAAAATTACCACCAATTGTACTTAAACTTTTCCAGAGAATAGAAAAAGAGAACTTTTCAGATCATTTTATGAGGTTTTATGAACCTCATTTCAGATCATTTTATGAACTTTTCAGATCATTTTTATGAGGTTAGCATAATCTTGATGTCAAAACCTGTCACACATATTAAAAAGAAGAAAAAGTATAGGCTGATTTTAAAACAATAGGTGAAAAAAACGTTTTAAAATTGTCAAATTCAGCAACATATAACAAGGATGATCTATCATGAAGAGGCTGAGCTTATTCTGGAAATGAAAAGAAGGTTCTACATTTGAAAGCCATCCATGTAATTCACCTCATTAACAGAATAAAGGAAAAAAAATATACTATTATCACATTTGATTCAGAAAAAGCATTTGATAAAATCCAACATCCATTCATAGTAAATTAAACTATAATTATTAGCAAACCAGGAACAGAATTTCTCGAGTTAAAATGTTAGAAAATTTTCTTTATAAGATCAGAAATTACACAGGAATGCAGATGAACACTGTCACTATATTAAACATTGCACTGGGTGTCTGATAAGCGTTATAAAGCAAGAAAAGAAAAGAAAAGAAAAAAAAGACTCAGAATAGAGGAAATACTACTGCTATTTTTAAATGACAATCGCACATATAAAGATTCAAAAGAAAATACAGACGAATCATCAAGGCAATAAATGTACTCAATAGAACTACTGGTTACAAGGGCAATGTCTAAATATTACATTCTTTATACTAGTAGCAAATAAATAGAAAATGAAATTTTAAAATAGATATAATTTGCAATAATACCAAAAATATGAAATATCTAAAATAAATATAAAAACATACGTAAGAATAATAAAGTCAAAAGCATTCTAAGAGTAATTTTTAAAGGACTTACATACTTATATAAAATTTAATATATGTGCACATATAAATCATTCAAGTAGATTTTTAAATGCATAAAGTAAAGACTAACAGTGTTCATCTCAGTAGTGAGACTACAAAACATGGCTCTTCTCATACATTTTAGTATTTTCTGAAAGTTTTAGGATAAGATGGTCATGTTCATGAATTAGATAACTCTCTGCCATGAGGATCATTATCAGTAATTTCTTCTTAAAATGGCCTGTTTTCAATGCAGCATCAATAAAAAATCAAGCTGTTATTGGGGGGATTGACAAGCTTATGTTAAAGTTTATATGAAAACTAAAATGGCAAAGAATATTCAAGACATTCTTGAGTAAGAAATTATTTATCAGATCAAGTTGTAATATTTTTAAAGAAAACAATGGAGCACATGGAAGATTGTCCTGGGAAACAATTTCATAATTTGAATTACAAAAAAATCATAAACAGAATAAAAGCACTATCCATAAAAGAAAAGACTGCCAAATTAAACTGTATTAAAATTAACAAAATCTTTTTTTTTTAATATCTTTAGAATAGTGAAAAAGCAAGTCATAGCATGGGGAGATAAGACTCGCTGTACTTAAAACCAGCTAGTGTTTCACTTTTTGAATTTATAAAGACTTCCTAACAGTAAAAAAGATGACTCACATTCCAATAGAAAAATAAAGAAAACATGAATAGGCACTTCACAAAAGAGGATATTCAAATAGACAATATGTATTTTAAAAGATCCTAAACCTTAGATTTAAAGGTGAACTGTGGTGTTGGAGAAGACTCTTGAGAGTCCCTTGGCCTGCAAGGAGATCCAACCAGTCTATTCTGAAGGAGATCAGCCCTGGGATTTCTTTGGAAGGAATGATGATAAAGCTGAAACACCAGTACTTTGGCCACCTCATGCGAAGAGTTGACTCATTGGAAAAAACTCTGATGCTGGGAGGGATTGGGGGCAGGAGGAGAAGGGGACGACAGAGGATGAGATGGCTGGATGGCATCACTGACTCGATGGACGTGAGTCTGAGTGAACTCCGGGAGTTGGTGATGGACAGGGAGGCCTGGCGTGCTACGATTCATGGGGTCGCAACGAGTCGGACACGACTGAGTGACTGAACTGAACTGAACTGAAAATTAAAAATGCAATAATATTACAACTATACACATACAAGACTGGCCAAAAAATTGATAATACAAAAAATATCATATGCTATCACTTACACGTGGAATCTTTTAAAATGCTACAAATGAACTTATTTATGAAACAGAAATAGACTCACAGACTTAGAAAACAAACCTATAGTTTGTAACCAAAGGGAATGTGGTAGGGGATAAAAGAGGAGTTTTGGATTAACATATTCAGACTACTTTACATAAAATAAAAAACTGGACCTATTGTACAGCACAGGGAACTATATTGTCAGGAAGATCTCCTGGAGAAGGAAATGGCAACCCACTCCAGTACTCTTGCCAAGAAAATTCCATGGATGGAGGAGCCTGGTGGGCTACAGTCCATGGGGTCGCAAAGAGTCGGACACAATTGAGTGACTTCACTCACTCACTCACTCATTCAATATCCTATAATGGAAAAGAATTTGAAGAAGTATATGTATAAATTGGTATAGACACTGTGGAAAATATTTTGTCAGTTTTTACTTAAAAATAACCTTGCCCTAGGACCAAGCAATTCCATACTTAGGCATATATTCAACAGAAATACATGCTTATGTGTAACAAAAAGGTTTTGCAAGAAAATAAAGAAGATATTAGAGAAGGAAATGGCAACCCATTCCAGTATTCTTGCCTGGAGAATCCCACAGACAGAGGAGCCTGGCGGGCTATAGTCCAAGGGGTTGCAAGAGTAGGATACGGCTTAGTGACTAAACCACCACCACCACCAAAGATGTGGTACATACATATAGTGGAGTATTGTACAGTCATAAAAAAGAATGAAATAATGTCATTTGCAGCAACATGGTCATACAAGAGTGTCATACTGAGTGAAGTAAGTCAGACAGAGAAGGAGAAATATCATATGACATCCTTTATATGAACAATCTATGGTGGGGTCAATGGTGACCTCCTCCCAGAGGACTTATGCCATACCCAGGTCTACTGCACCCAGAGCCCCTGCCCCTGGAGCAGTCCACTGCTGACCCATACCACTGCAGGAGACACAGTTCTGGCTCAGTTTCTGTCGGGTCTCTGGGTCCTGGTGCAGACAAGGTTTGTTTGAGCCCTCCGAGCGTCTCTGGCCAGTATGGGGTTTGATTCTAAATGCAATTTTGCCCCTCCTACAGTCTTTCTGGGGCTTCTCTTTTGCTGTTGAACGTGGGGTATCTTTTTTTGGTGGTTTCCAATGTTATCCTATCAATGGCCATTCAGAAATGAGTTGTTTCCCCCAGCATTAACTCCATCACAGGCCTGGTGCCAGAACTTACACAGGACTGGGGAAGCAGACTCTTGGAGGGCACAAACAAAAGTTTATGCACACCAGGACCCAGGAGAAAGGAGCAGTGACCCCACAAGAGACTGACCCGGACTTGTCCTTGAGTGTCCAGGAGTCTCCAGCAGAGGTGTGGGTCAGGTGTGGCCTGTTGTAGAGTTGGGGGCACTGAGTGCAGCATTGCCTGCATGGAAACTTTTGAAGAAGGTCACCATTATCTTCATTACCTCCACCATAATTTGGCCTCAGGTCAAACAACCAGGAGGGAACACAGGCCCGCCCATCAACAGAAAATTGGATTAAATATTTACTAAGCATGGCCCCGCCCATCAGAACAAGACTCAGTTTCCCCCTCAGTCAGTCTCTGCCAAGCTTCCATGAGCCTCTTATCCTTCTCCATCAGAGAGCAGACAGAATGAAAACCACAATCACAGAAAACTAACCAATCTGATCAAATGGACCACAGCCTTGTCTAACTCAATGGAACTATAAGCTATGCCATGTAGGGCCACCCAAGACAGATGGGTCAGAGTACAGAGTCCTGAAAAAAGTGGTCCACTGGAGACGGGAATGGCAAATCACTTCAGTATTCTTGCTTTGAGAACCCCATGAACAGTATGAAAAGGCAAAAAGATAGGACACTGAAAGATGAACTCCCCAGGTCAGTAAGTACCCAATATGCTAACGGAGATCAGTGAAGAAATAACTCCAAAAAGAATGAAGAGATGGAGCCAAAGCAAAAACAACACCCAGTTGTGGATGTGACTAGTGATGGAAGTAAAATCTGATGCTGTAAGACCAATATTGCAAAGGAACCTGGAATGTTAGGTCCATGAATCAAGGCAAATTGGAAGCAGTCAAACAGAAGATGGCAAGAGTGAACATTGACATTTTAAGAATCAGTGAATTAAAATGGACTGGAATGGGTGAATTTAACTCAGATGACCATTATATCTACTCCTGTGGGCGAGAATCGATTAGAAGAAATGGAGTAGCCATCATGGTCAACAAAAGAGTCTGAAATGCAGTACTTGGATGCAATTTCAAAAAAAAAAGAGAATGATCTCTGTTCATTTCCATTCAATATCACAGTTATCCAAGTCTATGCCCCAACCAGTAATACTGAAGAAGCTGAAGTTGAATGGTTCTATGAAGACCTACAAGACGTTCTAGAACTAACCCCCCAAAAATGATGTCCTTTTCATTATAGGGGACTGGAATGCAAAAGTAGGAAGTCAAGAGATACCTGGAGTAACAGGTAAATTTGGCCTTGGTGTACAAAACAAAGCAAGCCAAAGGTTAACAGAGTTTTGCCAAGAGAATGCACTGGTCAGAGCAAACACCCTCTTCGAACAACACAAGAGAAGACTACACATGGACATCACCGAATTCAGATTGATTATATTCTCTGCAGCCAAAGATGAAGAAGCTCTATAAAGTCAGCAAAAACAAGACTGGGAGCTGACTGTGGCTCAGATCATGAACTCCTTATTGCAAAATTCAGACTTAAATGGAAGAAAGTAGGGAAAACCACTAGACCATTCAGGTGTGACCCAAATCAAATCCCTTATGACTATACAGTAGAAGTGACAAATAGATTCAAGGGATCCGATCTGATAGAGTGCCTGAAGAACTATGGATGGAGGTTTGTGACATTGTACAGGAGGCAGTAATCAAGACCACCCCCAAGGAAAAAAAAATGCAAAAAGGCAAAATGGCTGTCTGAGGAAGGCTTACAAATAGCTGTGAAAAGAAGAAAAGCAAAAGAAAAATGAGAAAAGAAAAGATGTGAGAGTTGGATTATAAAGAAAGCTGAGTGCCAAAGAATTGATGCTTTTTCTTTTTTTTTTCTTTTTTTTTTTTTTTTCATGGAAGTGACAGGGCCAGATTTGCTGATCTTTCTAGTTGTTATGTGGAAAACAGGTCAAGGGGGAAACTAGCAGAATGCAAGGAAACCAGCTAGGAGGCTGCTCAGGGGAACC
>NW_011495037.1:143011-144389 GCF_000754665.1 Bison bison bison
ACCAGTCCATCCTAAAGGAAATCAGTCCTAAATATTCATTGGAAGGACTGATGCTGAAGCTGAAACTCTGATACTTTGTCCACCTGATGCAGAGAACTGACTCATTGGAAAAGACTCTGATGCTGGGAAAGATTGAAGGCGGGAGGAGAAAGGGATGACAGAGAATGAGATGGTTGGATGGCACCACTGACATGAGTTTGTGTAAACTCTGGGAATTGGTGATGGACGGGGAAACCTGGTGTGCTGCAGTCCATAGGGTCGCAAAGAGTCAGACATGTCTGAGCGACTGAACTGAACTGAACTGATATGCAGAATCTAAAAAGAAGTGATACAAATGAACTTACTTACAAAACAGTAACAGACTCACAGACTTCAAGTAGCAGCTTGCCAGGGGGAAGGATGGATAGAAAGTATACTTAGGGAGTTCGGGATGGGCATATACACACTGCTTTATTTTAAATGGATAACCAACAAGTACCTACTATATAGCACTTGGAACTCTGCTCAATGTTATGCAGTAGGCTGGATGAGAGGGGAATTTGGGGGAGAGGGGATACATGCATTTGTATGACTGAGCCCTTTCACTATTTACCTGAAGCTATCACAATATTGTGTGTTAATCTGGTATACCTCAATACAAAATTTTTAAAAAAGGAAAAACAGAATATGCATTGTAGCATTTATTCTAGTTATAAATTAGAAATAATTCAAACATCAATCAACAGAAGAATCGATAAATTATGGCATATCCATACAACGAGATAGTATCAAAATGGAAAGATACAGCTAGATCCAATAACGTTAATGAATTTGATGTTGAGCAAAACGCAAGTCACAAAAATGTAAGTAGTGAATTATTCTTTCATATAATCTTTGAGAATAACCAGTGAGAGTAGAATTCATGATAGTAATTACCAGGAAGAATATATTATTAAGAAGAAAGAAGTATGAGGAAGTCCTCCGGGGACTAATAACATTCTATTTCTTCTAACATCAACACTGAACATAGAAGAGGCTCTCAGGGCCTGACACATATTGGATACTCATACAGGAATGTTCTTTACCCTACTGTGCATGGCAGTCAGGACTGCTCATTGTATAACCTATAACATAAGGACAAAAGAGTGAGGCTACATGTCTTGCAAGGCATTTAAGTTCAAGGTCCCAGGTTTGGTTGCCTCCTATCCTGACACGATCTAGTCAGTCAGTCTTTGTTAAACCTGTGGTCAAGATGTAACACTGTGTGGTGGCTTGGGTCATCAGAACATGCATCAGAAGGGGCTTCCCATGTGGCTCAGACAGTAAAGAATCCGTCTGCCAATGTAGGAGACTCGGATTTGATCCCTGGGTTGGGAAAATCCCCTGGAAAAGGAAATGG
>NW_011495037.1:144489-146946 GCF_000754665.1 Bison bison bison
CAGTTCAGTTCAATTGTTCAGTCGTGTCTGACTCTTTGTGACCCTGTGAACCGCAGCATGTCGGCCTTCTCTGTCCATCACCAACTCCCAGAATTTACTCAAACTTCTGTCCATCGAGTCGGTGATGCCATCCAACCACCTCATCCTCTGTCATCCCCTTATCCTGCTTTCAACCTTTCCTAGCATCAGGGTCTTTTCCAGTGAGTCAGTTCTTGGCATCAGGTGGACAAAGTATTGGAGTTTCAGCTTCAGCATCAGTCCTTCCAATGAATATTCATGACTGATTTCCTTTAGGATGGACTGGTTGGATCTCCTTGCAGTCCAAAGAACTCTCAAGAGTCTTCTCCAACACCACAGTTCAAAAGCATCAATTCTTCGGCACTCAGCTTTCTTTGTAGTCCAACTCTCACATCCATACATGACTACTGGAAAAACCATAGCCTTGACTAGATGGACCTTTGTTGGCAAAGTAATGTCTCTGCTTTTTAATATGCTGTCTGGGTTGGTCATAGTTTTTCTTCCAAGGAGCAAGTGTCTTTTCATTTCATGGCTGCAGTCATCATCTGCAGTGATTTTGGAGCCCAAAAAGTAAAGTCTCTCACTGTTTCCATTCTTTCCCCATTTATTTGCCATGAAATGATGGGAGCAGATGCCATGATCTTAGTTTTCTGAATGTTGAGTTTTAAGCCAAACTATTCACTCTCCTCTTTCACTTTCATCAAGAGGCTCTTTAGTTCTTCTTCGCTTTCTGCCATAAGGGTGGTGTTATCTGCATATCTGAGGTTATTGATATTTCTCCAGGCAATCTTGATTCCAGCTTGTGCTTCATCTAGCCTGGTATTTTGCAAGATGTACTCTGCATATAAGTTTAATAAGCAGGGTGACAATATACATCCTTGATGGACTCGTTTCCTGATTTGGAACCAATCTGTTGTTCCATATCCGGTTCTAAGTGTTGCTTCTTGACCTGCATACAGATTTCTCAGGAGGCAGGTCAGGTGATCTGGCATTCCCATCTCTTGAAGAATTTTCCACAGTTTGTTGTGATCCACACAAAAGCTTTGGCATAGTCAACAAAGCAGAAGTAGATGTTTTTCTGGAACTCTCTTGCTTTTTCAATGATCCAATGGATATTGGCAATTTGATCTCTGGTTCCTTTGCCATTTCTAAATCTAGCTTGAACATCTGGAATTTCATGGTTAACATACTATTGAAGACTGTCTTGGAGAATTTTACTGAAATTTTAATGAAAGAACATTACTTTCCTAGCATGTGAGATCAGTGCAATTGTGTGGTAGTTTGAGCATTCTTTGGCATTGCCTTTCTTTGGGACTGGAATGAAAACAGACCTTTTCCAGTCATGTGGGCACTGCTGAGTTTTCCAAATTTTCTGGCATATTGAGTGCAGCACTTCACAGCATCATCTTTTAGGATTTGAAATAGCTCAACCTGGGCTATAGTCCATGGGGTCATAAAAGTCAGACACGACTTAGCAACAAAACAACCACATGCATCTGAGTATCTGAGTTCTCTGCAATGAAGCTGCAGTTACCCCTCATCTGGATCCTTTAATCTAGGTAAGTCATTAATTTGGACACCTTTCTGTTTATCTTTTTACTTGATTTTAATGTAAAAAAGTTTAAGAAACCAAAACCACCTGTAAGCCCTAGCTTTAAATATGTTTATAATTTCTAGCTTTATTCCTAATTTAATTTCTTAGGGGAGTTTTATGTTTCCTGTGTCCATACCCACAATACAAGTTAGCTATATTTTCAGCCCTTCATTACAGCTTTTGTCACTTGGGTGGTCACAGTTTTCCACAAGGAAGCATTTTTCATAACTCACAGGACTTATAAGAAATTTTTTAAAAAATCAAGAGGTGCAGAGTTGAGTAGGAGATACAAGCCTATTGGGTAAGCTCACTCACTAAGTACTCATTCTTCCAATACCGGCCTAAAGGTACAAGTGATTCAAAACCACACCCCCGCAGAATTTCAGATTTCTACATGCTGTGGACTTGGTTGTCTGAACAAGCCCTGACACTGACTGTAAAATCCCCAAACACCAATTGCCTATATGATCATAATAATTTTTCCATTTCTTATCATTCATGATGAAGTGTAGGCCACTTGAAATCAGTTTGGTTCCTAACAAATGTTGAAAAAATTTAACAACATAAGTAAAATGAATTAAAATAGAGAGTGTTTATTTTAACTTATTTAATTCTGACACATCAAGGATTCTCCCTGGGTAAACACAGGGAGGCCTGGAGTGCTGCAGCTCATGGGGTCGCAAAGAGTCAGACACAACTGAGCAACTGAACTGAACTGACCTGAAATAAAAGCTTAGAGCTCATTATGTCTAGGGTGGTATACATCTTGGTTCTCCTAAGACAGCGCCAGTTTACACGTGCTGTCCCACATACTTATTAATGTTATCTATTTCACTTTTTTTTTT
>NW_011495037.1:147046-147430 GCF_000754665.1 Bison bison bison
CTGTGTCCCTGGCAGTGTATTGATTAATATAATTGGTGTAAGTAGTACCTTTAATGTTTGTAACCTGGGCCCCTTGAGTTAATTCTTTTTCTTGTTATAGCCCACCACACCTTTGCTCTGTAGGAATGCAACTTTATCCAATGCTTTTGGAGGGTGGCGCTTGACCAATCACCTTTAGAGAAAAATAAGTTTTCTGAAGAAAGGGTCTTAAAATGTTAACAGGCCTCCGGGCCAGAAGATGATGCAAATCACCTAAGCTTTTGCATATGATAAGTTTGCAGGAAGAAAGCCTGGCTTGCTAGCATGACTCTACCCCCTTTCCCATTACTCCTCTATGCATAACTTAAGGTATAAAAACTACTTTAGGAAAATAAAGTGCGGGCC
>NW_011495037.1:147530-148985 GCF_000754665.1 Bison bison bison
ACTTTTTTTTTTGTTTGTTTAAAGCTTTATTTTACTTTTTAATTAATTTATTTTAATTGGAGGATAATTACTTTACAATATTGTAGTGGCTTTTGCCATACATCGACATGAATCAGCCATGGGTGTACGTGTGTTCCCCATCCTGAATCCTCCCTCCCACCTCCCACCCCATCCCATCCCTCTGGGTTATCCCAGTGCAGCAGCTTTGAGTGCCGTATTTCATGCATTGAACTTGGACTGGTTGTCTATTTTACATATGGCCATATACATGTTTCAATGCTACTCTCTCAAATCATCCCACCCTAGCCTTCTCCCACAGAGTCCAGAAGTCTTTTCTTTATATCTGTGTCTCTTTTGCTGTCTCGCATATAGGGTCACCATTACCATCTTTCTAAATTCCATATATATGCTTTAATGCACTGTTTTTCTTTCTGACTTACTTCATGCTGAATAATAGGCTCCAGTTTCATCCACCTCATTAGAATTGATTCAAATGTATTCTTTTTAATAGCTGAGTAATATTCCATTGTGTATATGTACCACAGCTTTCTTATCCATTCGTCTCCTAATAGACATCTAGCTTGCTTCTGCCGGGAGCCAGCATATTGCATACTGAGTGCATATTGCATATTGAGTGCAGTTTCCACAGCATCATCTTTCAGGATCTGGAATAGCTCAACTGGAATTCTATCACTGCCGGGAGCCAGCGTGAGGAGCTCCACCCATGACAAAGGTCATGAGGAAGGAGGCTCGGCATACGCAAAAGCGGGATCGAGCCTCAGGAGTCCCCCTGGAAATTCTCGAGCATCTACCCCCAAAACCAGAGTCTGCCTACTTTCTATTTTGTGCTTTCACCTACACCTCTGACTTTATGGGGGGCTGTCCCCCACTTCCTCTCTCTGAAAAGAGAGTTAGCTTACAGCTCCAGTTAATAATTCCTGGATGTGACAGTGTTTCAACCTACAAACTCCTTTGGAAGTCCTTTAGCCTGCCTGAATAGGTTTTCCAGCCACATGTGATTGCTCAGAGCCTCCCAACTGTGAGAGGCATGAGATGTTCTAAACTGTCTAAATACAGATTCCCTTGAGCAGTTAAAAGATTGATTAGAAATTGTATTGGTGAAGGGATTTTCACTTGTTGGGCCAATGTTTGCTGCTAAGTTTCCATATCCCTTACCTGCTGTGTCCCTGGCAGTGTATTGATTAATATAATTGGTGTAAGTAGTACCTTTAATGTTTGTAACCTGGGCCCCTTGAGTTAATTCTTTTTCTTGTTATAGCCCACCACACCTTTGCTCTGTAGGAATGCAACTTTATCCAATGCTTTTGGAGGGTGGCGCTTGACCAATCACCTTTAGAGAAAAATAAGTTTTCTGAAGAAAGGGTCTTAAAATGTTAACAGGCCTCCGGGCCAGAAGATGATGCAAATCACCTAAGCTTTTGCATATGATAAGTT
>NW_011495037.1:149085-159576 GCF_000754665.1 Bison bison bison
GCTATCTTTATTCTATTACTCTTTATATCCTTAATTAATGTTTAATTAAGCAGTTGTTTCCTGATCCTCACCGACGCCGTCCCCGCTTCAAATTCCCTGGATCCACCGGGGCTGGACCCCGGCATGCTTCCATGTCTTGGCTATTGTAAACAGTGCTGTGATGAACATTGGGGTACACATGTCTCTCTCAATTCTGGTTTCCTCGGTGTGTATGCCCAGCAGTGGGATTGCTGGGTCATAAGGCAGTTCTGTTTCCAGTTTTTTAAGGAATCTCCACACTGTTCTCCATAGTGGCTGTATAGCTTGTATTCCCACCAACAGTGTAAGAGGGTTCCTTTTTCTCCACATCCTCTCCAGCATTTACTGTTTGTAGACTTTTGGATCACAGCCATTTTGACTGGCTTGAAATGGTACCTCATAGTGGTTTTGATGTGCATTTCTCTGATAATGAGTGATGTTGAGCATCTTTTCATGTGTTTGTTAGCCATCTGTATGTCTTCTTTGGAGAAATGTCTGTTTAGTTCTTTGGCCCATTTTTTGATTGGGTCGTTTATTTTTCCAGTATTGAGCTGTATGAGCTGCTTATATATTTTTGAGATTCTTTGTCAGTTGCCTCGTTTGCTATTATTTCTCCCATTCTGAAGGCTGTCTTTTCACCTTGCTTATAGTTTCCTTCATTGTGCAAAATATTTTAAGTTTAATTAGGTCCCATTTTTTTTATTTTTTGCTTCTATTTCCATTACTCTGGCAGGTGGGTCAGAGAGAATCCTGCTGTGATTTATGTCAGAGACTGTTTTGCCTAAGTTTTCCTCTGGGAGTTTTATAGTTTCTGGTCTTACATTTAGATCTTTAATCCATTTTGAGTTTGTTTTTGTGTATGGTGTTAGAAAGTGTTCTAGTTTCATTCTTTTACAGGTGGTTGACCAGTTTCCCAGTGCCACTTGTTAAAGAGATTGTCTTTTCTCTATTGTATATTCTTGCCTCCTTTGTCAAAGATAAGGTGTCCAGGGGTGTGTGGATTTATCTCTGGGCTTTCTATTTTGTTCCATTGATGTATACTTCTGTCTTTGTGCCAGTACCATACTGTCTTGATGACTGTAGCTTTGTAGTATAGTCTGAAGTCTGGCAGGTTGATTCCTCCAGTTCCATTCTTTCTCAAGATTGCTTTGGCTGTTTGAGGTTTTTTTGTATTTCCATACAAATTTTGAAATTATTTCTTCTACTTCTCTGAAAAATACTATTGATAGCTTGATAAGAATTGCATTGAATCTATAGAGTGCTTTGGGTAGTATACTTATTTTCATATATTGATTCTTCCAATCCATGAACATGGTATATTTCTGCATCTATTTGTGTCATTTTTTATTTCTTTCATCAGTGTTTTATAGTTCTCTACATATAAGTGTTTTGTTTCTTTAGGTAGGTTTATTTCTAAGTATTTTATTCTTTTTGTTGCAATGGTGAATGAAATTGTTTCCTTAATTTCTCTTTCTGTTTTCTCATTGTTGATGTATAGGAATGCAAGGGATTTCTGTGTATTAATTTTACATCCTGCAACTTTACTATATTCATTGATTAACTCTAGTAATTTTCTAATGGTGTCTTTAGGGCTTTCTATGTAGAGGATCATGTCATCTGTAAACAGTGAGAGTTTTACTTCTTCTTTTCCAATCTGGATTCCTTTTATTTCTTTGTTTCTCTGATTGCTGTGGCTAAAACTTCCAAAGCTATGTTGAATAGTAGTGGTGAGAGTGGGCACCCTTGTCTTGTTCCTGACTTTAGGGGAAATGCTTTCAGTTTTTCACCATTGAGGATAATGTTTGCTGTGGGTTTGTCATTATTTGGCTTTTATTATGTTGAGGTATGTTCCTTCTATTCCTGCTTTCTGAAGGGTTTTTTTATCATAAATGGATGTTGAATTTTGTTAAAGGCTTTCTTTTTATCTATTGAGATAATAATATGGTTTTTATCTTTCAATTTGATAATGTGGTGTATCACACTGATTGATTTGTGAATACTGAAGAATGCTTGCATCCCTGGGATAAAGCCCACTTGGTCATGATGTATGATATTTTTAATATTGTTGGATTCTGTTTGCTAGAATTTTGTTAAGGATTTTTGCCTCTATGTTCATCAGTGATATTGGCCTGTAGTTTTCTTTTTTTGTGGCATCTTTGTCTGGTTTTATTATTAGGGTAATGGTGACCACATAGAATGAGTTCAGCAGTTTACCTTCCTCTGCAATTTTCTGGAAGAGTTTGAGTAGGATAGGTGTTAGCTCTTCTCTAAATTTTTGGTAGAATTCAGCTGTGAAGCCTGGGCTTTTGTTTGTTGGAAGATTTTCTATTACATTTTAGATTTCCGTGCTTGTGATGAGTCTGTTAAGATTTTCTATTTCTTCCTTGTTCAGTTTTGGAAGGTTATACTTTTCCAAGAATTCATCCATTTCTTCCAAATTGTCCATTTTATTGTCATATAGTTGCTGATAGTAGTCATATATGATCCTTTGTATTTCTGTGTTGTCTGTTGTGATTTCTCCATTTTCGTCTCTAATTTTGTTGAGTTGATTCTTACTTTTTTCTTGATGAGTCTGGCTAATGGTTTTTCTATTTTATTTATCTTCTCAAAGAACCAGCTTTTAGTTTTGTTGATTTTTGCTATGGTCTCCTTTGTTTTGTTTTTTTTTTCTGCCCAAATTTTTATGATTTCTTTCCTTCTACTAACCCTGGGGTTCTTCATTTCTTCTTTTTCTAGTTGCTTTAGGTGTAAAGTTAGGTTATTTATTTTATTTTTTCTCTTGTTTCTTGAGGTAAGCTTGCATTGCTATGAACCTTTCCCTTCTTTTTTTTTTTAATACAAATTTATTTATTTTAATTGGAGGTTAATTACTTTACAATATTGTATTGGTTTTGCCATACATCAACATGAATCGGCCACAGGTATACACGTGTTCCCCATCCTGAACCCCTCTCCCTCCTCCCTCCCCGACCATCCCTCTGAGTCATCCCAGTGCACCAGCCCCAAGCATCCAGGATCATGCATTGAACCTGGACTGGCGATTTGTTTCATATATGATATTATACATGCTTCAATGCCATTCTCCCAAATCATGCCACCCTCTCCCTCTCCCACAGATTCCAAAAGACTGTTCTATACGTCTGTGTCTCTTTTGCTGTCTCGCATACAGGGTTATCGTTACCATCTTTCTAAATTCCATATATATACTTTAGTATACTGTATTGTTGTTTTTCTTTCTGGCTTACTTCATTCTGTGTAATAGGCTCCAGTTTCATCCACCTCATTAGAACTGATTCAAATGCATTATTTTTAATGGCTGCATAATACTCCATTGTGTATATGTACCACAGCTTTCTTATCCATTCATCTGCTGGTGTGCATCTAGGTTGCTTCCATGTCCTGGCTATTATAAACAGTGCTGCGATGAACATTGGGGTATACGTATCTCTTTCAATTCTGGTTTCCTCGGTGTGTATGCCCAGCAGTGGGATTGCTGGGTCATAAGGCAGTTCTATTTCTAGTTTTTTAAGGAATCTCCACACTGTTCTCCATAGTGGCTGTACTAGTTTGCATTCCCACCAACAGTGTAAGAGGGTTCCCTTTTCTCCACATCCTCTCCAGCATTTACTGTTTGTAGACTGTTGTATAGCAGCTATTCTGACTGGCGTGAAATGCTATCTCATTGTGGTTTTGATTTGCATTTCTCTGATAATGAGTGATGTTGAGAATCTTTTCATGTGCTTGTTAGCCATCTGTCTTCTTTGGAGAAATGTCTATTTAGTTCTTTGGCCCATTTTTTGATTGGGTCGTTTATTTTTCTGGAATTGAGCTGCAGGAGTTGCTTGTATATTTTAGAGATTAGTTGTTTGTCAGTTGCTTCATTTGCTATAATTTTCTCCCATTCTGAAGGCTGTCTTTTCACCTTGCTTATAGTTTCCTTTGTGGTGCAGAAGCTTTTAAGTTTAACTAGGTCCCATTTGTTTATTTTTGCTTTTATTTCCAGTATTCTGGGAAGTGGGTCATAGAGGATCCTGCTGTGATGTATGTTGGAGAGTGTTTTGCCTATGTTCTCCTCTAGGAGTTTTATAGTTTCTGGTCTTATGTTTAGATCTTTAGTTCATTTTGAGTTTATTTTTGTGTATGGTGTTAGAAAGTGTTCTAGTTTCATTCTTTTACAAGTGGTTGACCAGTTTTCCCAGCACCACTTGTTAAAGAGACTGTCTTTAATCTATTGTATATTTTTGCCTCCTTTGTCAAAGATAAGGTGTCCATAGGTGCATGGGTTTATCTCTGGGCTTTCTATTTTGTTCCATTGATCTATATTTCTGTCTTTGTGCCAATACCATACTCTCTTGATGACTGTGGCTTTGTAGTAGAGCCTGAAGTCAGGTAGGTTGATTCCTCCAGTTCCATCCTTCTTTCTCAAGGTTATTTTGGCTATTCGAGGTTTTTTGTATTTCCATATAAACTGTGAAATTATTTGTTCTAGCTCTGTGAAAAATACCATTGGTAGCTTGATAGGGATTGCACTGAATCTATAAATTGCTTTGGGACTGAATCCCATAGGTTGTCATGTCTTCATTTCATTTGTTCTATGAACATTTTGATTTCTTCTGTGATTTGTTGGTTATTCAGAAGCATGTGTTTAATCTCATTATGTTTGTATTTTTAATAGTTTTTTTCCTGTAGTTGACATCTAATATTACTGCATTGTGATCATAAAAGTTGCTTGAAATGATTTGAATTTTTTTTTTTTAATTTTCCAAGGCTAGATTTATGGCCCAGGGTGTGATCTATTCTGGTGAATGTTCCATGTGCACTTGAGAAAAAGGTGAAATTCATTGTTTTGGGGTGAAATGTCCTATAGATACCAATTAGGTCTAACTGGTCCATTGTATCATTTAAAGTTTGTGTTTCTTTGCTAATTTTCTGTTTGGTTGATCTAGCCATAGGTTTGAATGGGGTATTAAAGTCTCCCACTATTATTGTGTTACTGTTAATTTCCCCTTTCATACTTGTTAGCATTTGCCTTACATATTACAGTGCTCCCATGTTGGATGCATATATATTTATAATTGTTATATTTTATTCTTGGATTGATCCTCTGATCATTTTCTAGTGTCCTTCTTTGTCTTTTTCATGGCCTTTATTTCAAAGTCTATTTTATCTAATATGAGTATTGCTACTCCTGCTTTCTTTTGGTCTCTATTTGCATGAAATAGAGAAAAAATTCTTTTTCCAGCCCTTCACTTTCAGTCTGTATGTGTCCCTTGGTTTGAGGCGGTGCAGTATATATAGGGGTCTTGTTTTTGTATCCATTCAGTCTTGTTTTTGTATCCATTCAGCCAGTCTTTGTCTTTTGATTGGGGCATTCAACCCATTTACACTTAAGGTAATTGTTGAGAAGTATAATCCCGTTTCCATTTACTTTGTTGTTTTGGGTTCAAGTTTACAAATCTTTTCTGTGTTTCCTGTCTAGAGAAGACCCTTCAGAATTTGTTGAAGAGCTGGTTTGATGGTGCTGAATTCTCTCAGCTTTGGCTTGTCTGTAAAGCTTCTGATTTCTCCTTCATATTTGAATGAGATCCTTGCTGGGTACAGTAATCTGGGTTGTAGGTTTTTCTCTTTCATCACTTTAAGTATGTCCTGCCATTCCCTGCTGGCCTGAAGAGTTTCTATTGAAAGATCAGCTGTCATCCCTAAAGAGATCCCCTTGTGTGTTATTTATTGCTTTTCCCTTGCTGCTTTTAATATTTGCTCTTTGTGTTTGTTCTTCATTAATTTGATTAATATGTGTCTTGGGGTTTTGCCTTGGGTTTATCCTGTTTGGGACTCTCTGGGTTTCTTGGACCTGGGTGGCTATTTCCTTCCCCATTTTGGGGAAGTTTTCAACTATTATCATCTCAAGTATTTTCTCATGTCCTTTCTTTTTGTCTTCTTCTGGGACTCCTATTACTCGAATGTTGGGGTGTTTAACATTGTCCCAGCAGTCTCTGAAGTTGTCCTCATTTCATTTAATTCTTTTTTCTATTTTCCTTTCTGCTTCATTTATTTCCACCATTCTATCTTCCACCTTACTTATCCTATCTTCTGCCTCAGTTATTCTACTGTTGGTCCCTCCAGAGTGCCTTTGATCTCAGTTATTGCATTATTCATTATTGATTGACTCTTTTTTTATTTCTTCTAGGTCATTGTTTAAACATTTGTTGCATCTTCTCAATCCTTGTCTTTATTTATCTGTAACTCCATTTTGTTTTCAAGATTTTGGATCATCTTTACTATCATTATTCTGAATTCTTTCTCAGGTAGACTCTGTATCTCCTCCTCTTTTGTTTGGTTTGGTTGGCATTTATCATGTTGCTTTGCCTGCTGAATATTTCACTGCCTTTTCTTTTTTTTTTTTTTTTTAGATTGCTGTGTTTGGGGTGGGCTTTCTGTAGGCTGGAAGTTTGTGATTCCTCTTTATTGTGGAGCTTGCTCCCTGTGGGTGGGGTTGAACTGGTGCTATTTCACTTTTCAAAAGCTAAGTTTGAACAGAAGTCTCCCTCTCCTTTTCAGACCCAGTGGCTAATATTGGCATCTTCTTATGGTGAAGGCAGAGAGCACAATCACATGCATAATACTTCCATAGCTTTGGATCATGCTATGATCAATAACATTCTGTTGAATAAAGCAAGCCACATAATAATTCCAAGCTAAGGGGCTGAAAAACATACCCCTTCTCTTGTGGAAGGAGCTGAAAAATCATATGGCAAAGAACCTGAACATGGCGAGAATGTAATCTATTACAGCCTTCCATAATTGCAAATAATTACCATCATCCTTGAGAAACCCATGAATGAGACTTCTTACACTGCAAGCTGGTCACCTTACATATTTTCATGTTACACTCTAATGTCTTTCAGAGAACCATGTGTGAGGAACTGTATCACATCCTGAAGTTCTCCAGTTTTTATAAAGCCTTTAAGCTTATGAGATAGCAGTGACAGTGGCAGATATTTAATGTTTTCCTCTGGGAACCCTGTCCCTAATTCTGTACACCAATTGCACATGAGTGGGAATGACAAGTCCTTGAATTATGTGCAAGCCCAACTTTACTTCTCATGTCTATTCCAGAACACTCACTTTCGCCTCAGCTGTTCTGACAAGCAACAGAATCAGAGCCAGAAGTCACTAGGCACAGCCTGAGGGACAGAAAGTAACACTTTTCCTTTAAAACTGAACAGAATTGGACAAGGTTGATAAATTTCCCTGAAGCTGTATAAACCATGTACCACTGATAACTGGGGAAATTTTCATGTTCAGTTCACAGAAATGTACCAGAGACCAGCAACATTTCAGCAGAATACTGTAATCTCCACCCCAGTGTAAGGAGCTGAATTTACCTATGTCCCCAGGCCCACCTGCTGTATGATTCTTATTTGGTCCTTGAAATGGGAGACTCTCCAACAGGGCAGGGCTTCTCTAGCAAGAGCTACCATTTTTAACTCCTCTTGCTATTTCCTACCCATGGGGAAGATAAAAGAATGTGTGTACATCTAAGATGTCAATTTTGAAGGCTCTGAAAAATGAGGTGAGTACATAGTGGCCCTCATAGCTGATCAGTATAGTTCAACAGACAGAAACAATTACCAAAACCTATCACACAAGCTTCTTAACCTCATCCATCAAAAGGCAGACAGAAAACCACAATCACAGAAAACTAACCAAATTGATCATATGGACCACAACTTTGCCTAACTCAGTGAAACCATGAGCCATGCCATGTAGGGCCACCCAAAATAGATGGGTCAGAGTGGAGAGTTCTGACAAAACGTGCTCCACTGCAGAAGTGAATGGCAAACCACTTCAGCATTCTTGCCTTGAGAACCCCATGAACAGTATGAAAAGGCAAAAAGGTATGACACTCAAAGATGAATCCTTCCAGGTGTCCAATATGCTACTGGAGAAGAGTGGAGAAATAGCTTCAGAAAAACTGAAGATGACTGAGCCAAAGTGGAAACAGCACCCAGTTGTGGTTAAAGTAAAGTTGATGCTGTAAAGAACAATATTATATAGGAAGCTGGAACGTTAGGTCCATGAATGAAGGTAAATTGGAAGTAATCAAACAGGAGATGTCAAAAGTGAACATAGACATTTTAGGAATCAGTGAACAAGACATTTAGGAATCAGTGAATAGGACTTCAGTGAACAAGAGTGAACATTGACATTTTAGGAATCAGTGAACTAAAATGGGTGAATTTAATTCAATGACCATTATATCTACTACTGTGGGCAAGAATCCCTTAGAAGAAACGGAGTAGCCCTCATAGTCAACAAAAGAGTCAGAATTGCAGTACTTGGTGCAATCTCAAAAACAACAGAATGATCTCAGTTTGTTTCCCAGGCAAACCATTCAATATCACAGTAATCCAAGTCTATGCCCCAAACACTGATGCCAAAGAAGCTGAAGTTGAATGGTTCTATGGAGACCTACAAGACCGTCTGGAACTAACACCAAATAAAGATGTCCTTTTCATCATAGGGGACTGGAATGCAAAAGTAAGAGGTCAAGAGACATGTGCCGTAAGAGTCAAGTTTGGCTTCGGAGTACAAAATGAAGCAGAGCAAAAGCAAATAGAGTTTTACTAAGAGAACTTGCTGCTCATAGCAAACTTCATCTTCAAATAACACAAGAGACAGCTCTACATATGGACATCACCAGGTGGTCAGTACCAAAATCAGATTGATTATATTCTTTGCAGCTGAAGATGGAGATGCTTTATACAGTCAGCAAAAATAAGACTGAGAGCTGACTGGGGCTCATATCATGAACTCCTTATTGCCAAATTCAGACTTAAATTGAAGAAAGTAGGGAAAACCACTAGGCCATTCAGTTCAGTTCAGTTCAGTCGCTCAGTCGTGTTCAACTCTTTGCGACCCCATGAACGGCCTGCACACCAGGCCTCCCTGTCCATCACCAACTCCCAGAGTCCACCCAAACCCATGTGACCTAAATCAAATCCCTTATGATTATGCACTGGAAGTGACAAACAGATTCAAGGAATTAGATCTGATAGACAGAGGCTATGGATGGAGGTTTGTACCATACTTATACAGTATAAGAAGCAGGGATCAAAATCATCCCCAAGAAAAAGAAATGCAAAAGACAAAATGGTCATCTGAGGAGGTCTTACAAATAACTAAGAAAGAAGAGAAGCAAAAGGCAAAGGAGAAAAGGAAAGCTATACCCATCTGAATGCAGATTTCCAGAGAATAGAAAGGAGAGATGAGAAAGCCTTTTTAAAGTAAACAATGTAGAGAAATAGAGGAAAACAATAGAATGGGAAAGACTCAAGATCTCTTCAAGAAAAGTAGAGATACCAAGAGAACATTTAATAAAGATAGACACAATAGATGACAGATATGGTATGGACCTAACAGAAGCCGAAGATATTAAGAGGTGGCAAGAATACAGAGAACTATACAAAAGAGATCTTAATAACCTGGATAACCAAGATGATGTGATCACCAGAGTCAGACATCTTGGAGTGTAAAGTCAAGTGGGCCTTAGGAAGCATCACTACAAACAAAGCTAGTGGAAGTAATGGAATTACCACTGAACTATTTCAAATCCTAAAAGATGACACTGTGAAAGTGCTGCACTCAATATGCCAGCAAATTTGGAAAACTCAGCAGTGGCCACAGGACTGGAAAAGGTCAGTTTTCATTCCAATTATAAAGAAGGATAATGTCAAAGAATGTTCAAACTATTGCACAATTGCACTCATTTTACCATGCTGGCAAAACACTGCTCAAAAACCTTCAAGTTAGGCTTCAATAGTATGTGAACAGAGAACTTTCAGATGCACAGGCTGGATTTAGAAAAGACAGAGGAACCAAATTGATTCCAGATATCAAATTGCCAACATCCATTAGATCACAGAAAAAGCTAAACAATTCCAGAAAAACATCTACTTCTGCTTCACAGACTACATTAAAGCCTTTGACTGTGTAGATCACAACTGGAAAATTCTTAAAGAGATGTGAATACCAGACCACCTGACCTGCCTCCTGAGAAATCTGTATGGAGGTCAAGAAGCAACAGTTACAACTGAACATGGAACAACAGACTGGTTCCAAATTGGGAAAGGAATACATCAGGGCTGCATATTGTCACCCTGCTTATTTAACTTATATGCAGTACACATCATGAGAAATGCTAGGCTGGATGAAGCACAAGCTGGAATCAAGATTGCCAGGAGAAGTATCAATAACCTAAGATACGCAGATGACACAACCCTTATGACAGAAAGCAAAGAGGAAATAAAGAGTCTCTTGATGAAGGTGAAAGAGGAGAATGAAAAAGTTGGCTTAAAACTCTACATTCAAAAAACTAAGATGATGACATCTGGTCCCATCACTTCATGGCAAATAGATGGGGAAACAGTGGAAACAGTGTCAGACTTTATTTTTCTGGGCTCCAAAATCACT
>NW_011495037.1:159676-161124 GCF_000754665.1 Bison bison bison
AGACTCTTGAGAGTCTCTTGGACTACAAGGAGATCCAACCAGTCAATCCTAAAGGAAATCAACCTTAAATACTCATTGGAAGGATTGATGCTGAAGCTGAAGCTCCAGTACTTTGGCCACCTGACGCGAAGAGCTGACTCATTGGAAAAGATCTGATGTTGGGATAGTTTTAAGGCAGGAGGAGAAGGGGAGGACAGAGGATGAGATGGTTGGATGGCATCACCAACTCAATGGACATGAATGAGCAAACTCTGGGAGATGGTAATATACAGGGAAGCCTGGCGTGCTGCAGTCCATGGGGTCACAAAGAGTCAGAAACAACTGAACAATGAACAACAATCAGGTCAAATTAGATGGGATGGTCGGAGCACAGCACTGTAATTGACAGGTTAGTAATTTAGGTTCTACCATTAAGTTGATGTGAGACATCAAGTCAGCATGCCTACATTTCCTTATCTGTATCAGTTTGTACCGAGCAGTTTTCATGATTCCTTTGAGCCATCTCTGAGTTTTTGGAGTCAATGATATACTCAACATTGTGTGTGTACCCAGTCATATCTGATTCTTTGCTACCCCATGGACTATAGCCTACTATGCTTCTCTGTCCATAGAATTCTCCAGGCAAGAATACTGGTTTGGGTTGCCATTTCTTACACTAGGGGATCTTTCTCAACCAAGGATCGAACCCATGTCTCCTATGTCTCCTGCTTTGGCAGCCAGATTCTATACCACTGAGCCACCTGAGAAGCCTTGATATACTCATCACACAGTGCCAAATATAGTTGCCCTGATTTCATTGGGAAATACATACCCAGTCATTAGGATATTCTGGACAAGGGTAGGGGCACTAATATTTCTTAGAAGGAAAATTTTCTTCCTTCTCACCCTGTTTCCATTATTTAACTTTCTAAACAAATCCCACAACTCTCCAATAAGGAATTTGTTGTTTCCTGTTATTAAAATCAAAATCCCAGCCCATCTTCACCTACACAATTCCTTTGGGAGGATGGAAAATGTAAAACAATGAATGGATAAATGAACACTGACAGAAACAAGAGTGGTATGCCAAACTCCTCTGCTACTTCAACATTATTCGCTCATTCATCCAAAGATTTATGCAACTAGGCAGTAAATGAAGGCTGAGAATGCAAACATGAATAAAGAAAAAGAAAAAAAGCAATTCTTTCAGAGAGTGCAGAATCCATCAGATCAGATCAGATCAGTCGCTCAGTTGTGTCCGACTCTTTGTGACCCCATGAATCGCAGCACGCCAGGCCTCCCTGTCCATCACCAACTCCCAGAGTTCACTCAAACTCACATCCATCGAGTCAGTGATGCCATCCAGCCATCTCATCCTCTGTCGTCCCCTTCTCCTCCTGCCCCCAATCCCTCCCAGCATCAGAGTTTTTTCCAATGAGTCAACTCTTCACATGAAGTGGCCAAAGTAC
>NW_011495037.1:161224-161452 GCF_000754665.1 Bison bison bison
CAGAAAGATAAAGTCTGACACTGTTTCCACTGTTTCCCCATCTATTTCCCATGAAGTGGTGGGACCGGATGCCATGATCTTCGTTTTCTGAATGTTGTGCTTTAAGCCAACTTTTTCACTCTCCACTTTCACTTTCCTCAAGAGGCTTTGTAGTTCCTCTTCACTTTCTGCCATAAGGGTGGTGTCATCTGCAAATCTGAGGTTATTGATATTTCTCCTGGCAATCTT
>NW_011495037.1:162050-167071 GCF_000754665.1 Bison bison bison
TATTTCTCTCGGCAATCTTGATTCCAGCTTGTGTTTCTTCCAGTCCAGCGTTTCTCATGATGTACTCTGCATATAAGTTAAATAAACAGGGTGACAATATAGAGCCTTGATGTACTCCTTTCCCTATTTGGAACCAGTCTGTTGTTCCATGTCCAGTTCTAACTGTTGCTTCCTGACCTGCATACAAATTTCTCAAGAGGCAGATCAGGTGGTCTGGTATTCCCATCTCTTTCAGAATTTTCCACAGTTTATTGTGATCCACACAGCCAAAGGCTTTGGCATAGTCAATAAAGCAGAAATAGATGTTTTTCTGGAACTGTCTTGCTTTTTCTATGATCCAGCGGATGTTGGCAATTTGATCTCTGGTTCCTCTGCCTTTAGGCAGATAAATTCACAAAGAATGACCAGTGAGCTATAGCTGTGTCAAAAAATGTAGTTATGAAGATTCATAAAAAGGTCAGGAAGGTTCAAAGAATGGAAGACCTAACTGTAAGTAATTTTTCAAGCTGTGATTAACACCCTGACTTATGCTTCACAAAGTCTTTGACACCAATTGTTTTATTCCCCAATATCCTATGATGGAGACGCCGTGCTTTTATTGCAAGTCTCTGATCTTACTTTTGCATAAGAAGAAACCAAGACCAAGAGAGATTAATATCTTATTTTGTATTGGAATTATACAGACCTACTCATACAAAGATTATAAAGATATTCCTAAGCTTTAATCTAGTAATCTCACACCTAAGAATTTAGCTGCTTTGAACCTCCCCTAAAATCAAAAAAGTATATTATAAATATTAAGATTTCCCAGTAAAGATAAACAAAAGATTACCTGTCATTAGTAAATTATTATTGTGCTAATAAAAATGCATTAACCTAAAATCTGTACTCCACAAGCAGCCTGTTTATTCACATATTATATTCGATCTAGAACAGAAAATAAAAATATTTTAGATAAAACTGTTTTCCAACCTGCATGAATATTTTTATCAACTTTTAATGTATATTTTTCAGATCCCTAGAAACTTGTCTTCTTGACACTGTGCATGGCGAGCAATCAAATCAATTTATTGTCTCATATGAAATACACTTAACTCCTCCTAGTATATATACCTGACCCCCCTACTCAAGATTTTAATAACAGCTAGAAAAATTTTTGACAGAAAAATCACATCATCTTAAGAGAAAGAAGCAAAACTTTGTGTATCTAACATAAATGGTACTATGCTAAGAAAAACTTCAAGAAACATATTAAATATATTCATGTTTGATACCACAGCTTTAACCATAATCCAGAGTCACAAGCTGGAATCAAGATTGCAGGGAGAAATAGCAACAACCTCAGATATGCAAATGATACCACTTTTGTGGTAGATAGTGAAGAGAAACTAATGAGCTTCTTGATGAAGGTGAAAGAGGAGAATGAAAAAGCTGGCTTAAAACTCAGCATTCAAAAAATGAAGATCATGGCATCCAGTCCTATCACTTCATGGCAAATAGATGGGGAAAATATGGAAACAGTGTCAGATTTTATTTGGTCTCCAAAATCAGTGCAGACAGTGACTGCAGCCACAAAATCAAAAGATGCTTGTTCCTTGGAAGAATAGCTGTAACAAACCTAGACAGTCTTTTAAAAAGCAGAGACATCACTTTACTGACAAAGGTCCATATAGTCAAAGCTATGGTTTTTCCAGTAGTCACATATGGATGTGAGAGCTGGACCACAAAGAAGGCTGAGTCCTGAAGAATTGATGTCTTCAAACTGTAGTGTTGGAGAAGACTCTTGAGAGTCCCTTGGACTGCAAGGAGATCCAGCCAGGCAACCCTAAAGGAAATCAGTCCTGAATATTCATTGGAAGGACTGATGCTGAAGCTGAAACTCTAATACTTTGGCCACCTGATGTGAAGAGCTGACTCATTGGAAAAGACCCTGATGCTGGGAAAGATTGAAGGCGGGAGGAGAAGGGGACAACAGAGTATGAGATGGTTGGAGGCCTTCACTGACTCACGGACATGAGTTTTAGAAAACTCTGGAGATAGTGAAGGACGGGGAAGTTTGCCGTGCTGCAGTCTGCGGGGTCGTAGAGAGATGAGACTTTGCAACTGAACAACAACAAATATTTTGTCATTTCCACCACACTGCACAACTCTTGTTTGAATGCATGTATATGTGTTTATTTGTGTTTTTCCTTTAGTTCTCTCATCACAGACTATAATTTTAGACTTGTATCATTAATATCAGTTACGTCTTTAATTCTGAAGATTCACAGGGCAAGGGTATTCCGCCTCAGTTCAGTTCAGTTCAGTTCAGTCGCTCAGTCGTGTCTGACTCTTTGCGACCCCATGAATAACAGCACGCCAGGCCTCCCTGTCCATCACCAACTCCCGGAGTTCACTCAGACTCACGTCCATCAAGTCAGTGATGCCATCCAGCCATCTCATCCTCTGTCGTCCCCTTCTCCTCCTGCCCCCAATCCCTCCCAGCATCAGAGTTTTTTCCAATTAGTCAACTCTTCGCATGAGGTGGCCAAAGTACTGGAGTTTCTGCTTTAGCATCATTCCTTCCAAAGAAATCCTAGGGCTGATCTCCTTCAGAATGGACTGGTTGGATCTCCTTGCAGTCCAAGGGACTCTCAAGAATCTTCTGCAACACCACAGTTCAAAAGCATCAATTCTTTGGCACTAAGCTTTCTTCGCAGTCCAACTCTCACATCCATACATGATCACAGGAAAAACCATAGCCTTGACTAGATGGACCTTTTTTGGCAAAGTAATGTCTCTGCTTTTGAATATGCTATCTAGGTTGGTCATAGCTTTCCTTCCAAGGAGTAAATGTATTTTAATTTCATGGCTGCAGTCATCATCTGCAGTGATTTTGGAGCCCAGAAAAATAAAGTCTGACACTGTTTCTCCATCTATTTCCCATGAAGTGATGGGACCAGATGCCATGATCTTCATTTTCTGAATGTTGAGTATTCCTCTTACCATCCATCAATCCTCTACCACCTAGAAGGTTGCACGGCACATGGTAAGTACTCAGAAAATACTCTTTAATGGCTGGTCCTTAAGATTCAGGTCAGTGTTCTATGAACTGTGTCATGATATTGTTATTGAAACACTACTAAGCATTCAAGATCTTACAGCAATGCTACCTTTACTCTCAAAAGAACTCAGAGAAGGCAACAATATTGAAAATAAATCACCACCACCATGGATTAGTGAGGAAATTTTATCAGTTTCAGAAGAACCACCCTGAGAAAACACAATTCCAATACTTTCTTCAGTTTTAAGAAATAAAGTATAGACTTCTCAGTGAGCAAATTATTTCCAAATTTCCACTGGGGAATCACATTCACCAAAAGGTATTAAAAGCCTGAAAAATCAGAGTTTAAAAGTTCAAAGTGTCAGTTTCCTTGATTCATGTTCCCCTTTGGCATAACACAGCATTACCTCCATGCTTTACTCTTTTCCAGTCTGACTAGAAGGAAAAATGAACCTTTATTTAGCCATTAAATATAATGCCCACTATCAGGGTGAGGTCAGTCACAAAGGATGCATAACTGAATGCCAGCGGCCCACATAACTGCCTCTTTCTAGGTGCTTAATGTGGCCTCAGCTCCTTTAGACTGGAACCACTTTGACAGTGATGGGTTTTTAAACAAGACTTAATAATAACATCCTCAACTTTTGATAGTCCACCTATTCAAAAAAAAGGATATATTCGCTTACTGGCCCTAACATAATGGACAGAACTTTGTAACCTCTCAGGTAATAAATTCTGACAAAAAAGGAGAAATATCTTAAAGAAACTGAATTACATTCTCCTTACAGAGATACTAGGTGTCCTGGGTTATAATTCTAATTGAAACCTATTTTTATTAATATACAATCATACATATAGAGAACATTTTCACCATATTCTGAGTTATAGTGACATAAATTACTTATTTTGGAAATAGACTCAGAGGTAAGGAAAATTGCCTATTTTATTGACTATTCTGAGATATTACCATACTATGTGCTGCGTATGCTGTGCTCTTTGTGATCCCAGGAACTGTAGATGGCCAGACTCCTCTGTCCATGGTATTCTCCAGGAAAGGATACTGGAGTGGATTGCCATGCCCTCCTCTAGGGCACCTTCCTGACCCAGGGACCGAACCCACATCTCTTGAATCTCCTGCATTGCAGGCAGATTCTTTACCACTGTGCCAATATCCTTGTAGGTGATCAATATTATCCCATTTTACACATGAGGAAACAGAATCAGAAAAATGAAGAAAATTTTCCAGTTTGGTAATGTCTTAAGAAGTAGAGCCCAGGGGCGGTCCTAAGATGGCGGAGGAATAGGACAGGGAGACCACTTTCTCCTCCACAAATTCATCAAAAGAACATTTAAACGCTGAGTAAATTCCACAAAACAACTTCTGAATGCTGGCAGAGGACATCAGGCACCCAGAAAAGCAGCCCATTGTCTTCAAAAGGAGGTAGGAAAAAATAGAAAAAAGAAGAGACAAAAAAGGTAGGGACAGAGCTCTGTCCCAGGAAGGGAGTCTTAAAAAGAGAGAAGTTTCCAAACACCTGGAAACACTCTCACTGCCGAGTCTGTGGTGAGTCTTGGAAGCACAGAGGGCAACATAACAGGGAGGAAAAATAAATAAATAATTAAAACCCACAGATTACGAGCCCAGCGGTGACTCCCCCATTGGAGAAGCAGCGCAGACACCTGCACCCACCACTAGCGAGCGGGAGCTGGCAGGGAGGCATGGGCTGCATTGCTTAGATTAAGGATCTGGCCTGAATGCCCTGAGCACAATCTGAGTGAACTAACTTGGGCTAGCAAACCAGACTGTGGGATATCTACCACGTGAAAAGCCAGCCCTAACCTAAGACACTGCCCGCCAGGCATGTGCACAGAACAAAGGACTGAACAGAGATAGCTGGCTGCAGACCATCCCCCTCTGGTGACAGGCAGCCAGAGCCGGAAGGGAGCAATCGCAGCCCCAGAGAGACATTATCTACAG
>NW_011495037.1:167469-168077 GCF_000754665.1 Bison bison bison
GAAGGGCACAAAACGCAGGCCCAACTGAGTCTGCGCCTCTGAGGACTACCCAAGTGCCTGAATCTGAGCAGCTTAGACCTGGGAGGTGCATGCAGCCCAGGGCTGGCCTCAGACTGTTCCCGGTGGAGCAACCTAGAGCCTGAGCTGTGTGGGCAGGGAGGGCACATGTGCCGTGAGTGGGGGGCAGGCCCAGTGTGGCTAAGGCACTGCGAGCACACGCCAGTGTTATTTGTTTGCAACGTCCCTCCCTTCCCTCAGTGCGACTGAACAAGTGAGCCTAAAAGAAAGTGTCCACCACCGCTCCCTTTGTGTCAGGGCAGAAATCAGACACTGAAGAGACCTCTGTTTTAGAAGAAGCTAAAACAGAGGGAACTGTTTTGGAAGTGACAGGTGCAATAGATTAAAACCCTGTCATTAGTACTGACTACATAGGAAGGGGCCTATAGATATTGAGAAATATAAGCTGGACCAAGTGTTCTTGCCTGGAGAATCCCAGGGACGGGGGAACCTGGTGGGCTGCCATCTATGGGGTCGCACAGAGTCAGACATGAAGCGACTTAGCAGCAAGGAACTATCTGAAAATGAACTGACCCCACAATACCTACAAC
>NW_011495037.1:168278-168489 GCF_000754665.1 Bison bison bison
AAGGACTGAACAGAGATAGCTGGCTGCAGACCATCCCCCTCTGGTGACAGGCAGCCAGAGCCGGAAGGGAGCAATCGCAGCCCCAGAGAGACATTATCTACAGAACTGTAAGCAGGCTTCTTTGCTGGCTAAGACTTCTTGGAGTTCTGGACGGTCAACATCCACCTGAGAAGGTGCGCCGGTTTTACACCCAGAAAACCGAGCGGCAGGG
>NW_011495037.1:168589-180596 GCF_000754665.1 Bison bison bison
ATCCTCCTGGCCACCTCTGTCTCCTTCCTCCCTCTTCTCTTCTCTGTATAACTCCGTGAACATCTCTGAGTGGTCCAGTTGTGGAGTGCACATAAGGAAGTTATTACTGACTAGCTTGCTCTCTCCTCTATTGATTCCACCTCATCTCATTCGGGTCTCCTCTAACTCCCTTCTCTCTCTTCTCTTCTCCATGTAACTCTGTGAACCTCTCTGGGTATCCCTCACTGTGGAGAAACTTTTCATCTTTAAACTAGATGTTTTATCAACAGTGCTGTATAGAAGGAGAAGTCTTGAGACTACTGTAAAAATAAGACTGAAAACCAGAAGAAGGAGGCTTAAGTCTAAACCCTGAGAACACGAGAGAACTCCTGACTCCAGGGAACATTAATTGACAGGAGCTCATCAAATGCCTCCATACCTACACTGAAACCAAGCACCCCCCAAGGGTGAACAAGTTCCAGAGCAAGACATACCACGCAAATTTTCCAGCAACACAGGAACACAGTCCTGAGCTCCAATATACAGGCTGCCCAAAGTTACTCCAAAATCATTGACATCTCATAACTCATTACTGGATACTTCATTGCACTCCAGAGAGAAGAAATCCAGCTCCACCCACCAGAACACCACACAAGCTTCCCTAACCAAGAAACCTTGACAAGCCACCTGTACAAACCCACCCACAGAGAGGAAACTCCACAATAAAGAGAATGCCACAAACTGCCAGAATACAGAAAGGACACCCCAAACTCAGCAATATAAACAAGATGAAGAGACAGAGGAATACCCAGCAGGTAAAGGAACAGGATAAATGCCTACCAAACCAAACAAAAGAGGAAGAGATAGGGAATCTATCTGATAAAGAATTCCAAATAATGATAGTAAAAATGATCCAAAATCTTGAAATCAAAATGGAATCACAGATAAATAGCCTGGAGACAAGGATTGAGAAGATGCAAGAAAGGTTTAAGAAGGACCTAGAAGAAATAAAAAAGAGTCAATAAGGAATAATGCAATAAGTGAGATCAAAAACACTCTGGAGGCAACAAATAGTAGAATAACAGAGGCAGAAGATAGGATTAGTGAATTAGAAGATAGAATCGTAGAAATAAATGAATCAGAGAGGAAAAAAGAAAAACGAATTAAAAGAAATGAAGACAATCTCAGAGACCTCCAGGACAGTGTTAAACGCCACAACATTCGAATCATAGGAGTCCCAGAAGAAGAAGACAAAAAGAAAGACCATGAGAAAATACTTGAGGAGATAATAGTTGAAAACTTCCCTAAAATGGGGAAGGAAATAATCACCCTAGTCCAAGAAACCCAGAGAGTCCCAAACAGGATAAACCCAAGGCAAAACACCCCAAGACACATATTAATCAAATTAACAAAGATCAAACACAAAGAACAAATATTAAAAGCAGCAATGAAAAAACAACAAATAACATGCAAGGGGATTCCCATAGGGATAACAGCTGATATTTCAATAGAAACTCTTCAAGCCAGGAGGTAACGGCAAGACATACTTAAAGTGATGAAAGAAAATAACCTACAGCCCAGATTACTGTACCCAGCAGGGATATCATTCAAATATGAAGGAGAAAACAAAAGCTTCACAGACAAGCAAAAGCTGAGAGAATTCAGGACCACCAAACCAGCTTTCCAACAAATGCTAAAGGATATTATCTAGACAGGAAACACAAAAAGGGTGTATAAACTCGAACCCAAATCAATAAAGTAAAGGGCAACAGGATCATACTTATCAATAATTACCTTAAACGTAAATGGGTTGAATGCCCCAACCAAAAGACAAAGACTGGCTGAATGGATACAAAAACAAGACCCCTATATATGTTGTCTACAAGAGACCCACCTCAAAACAGGGGACACACACAGACTGAGAGTGAAGGGCTGGAAAAAGATTTCCATGCAAATAGAGACCAAAAGAAAGCAGGAGTAGCAATACTCATATCAGATAAAATAGACTTTAAAACAAAGGCTGTGAAAAGAGACAAAGAAGGACACTATATAATGATCAAAGGATCAATCCAAGAAGAAGATATAACAATTATAAATATATATGCACCGAAAATAAGGGCACCGCAGTATGTAAGACAAATGCTAACAAGTATGAAAGGGGAAATTAACAATAACACAATAATAGTGGGAGACTTTAATACCCCACTCACACCTATGGATAGATCAACAAAACAGAAAATTAACAAGGAAACACAAACTTTAAATGATACAATAGATCAGTTAGACCTAATTGATATCTATAGGACATTTCACCCAAAAACAATGAATTTCACATTTTTCTCAAGCACACACGGAACCTTCTCCAGGATAGATCACATCCTGGGCCATAAATCTAGCCTTGGTAAATTAAAAAAAAATTGAAATCATTCCAAGCATCTTTTCTGACCACAATGCAGTAAGATTAGATCTCAATTACAGGAGAAAAACTATTAAAAAGTCCAACATATGGAGGCTGAACATCACACTGCTGAATAACCAACAAATCACAGAAGAAATCAAAATATGCATAGAAATGAATGAAAGTGAAATCACAACAACCCAAAACCTGTGGGACACTATAAAAGCAGTGCTAAGGGGAAAGTTCATAGCAATACAGGCATACCTCAAGAAACAAGTCAAATAAATAACCTATCTCTACACCTAAAGCAACTAGAAAAGGAAGAAATGAAGAACCCCAGGGTTAGTAGAAGGAAAGAAATCTTAAAAATTAGGGCCGAAATAAATGCAAAAGAAACAAAAGAGACCATAGCAAAAATCAACAAGGCCAAAAGCCAGTTCTTTGAAAAGATAAATAAAATTGACAAACCATTATCCAGGCTCATCGAGAAACAAAGGGAGAAAAATCAAATCAATAAAATTAGAAATGAAAATGGAGACATCACAACAGACAACACAGAAATACAAAGGATCATAAGAGACTACTATCAGCAATTATATGCCAATAAAATGGACAACGTGGAAGAAATGGACAAATTCTTAGAAAAGTACAACTTTCTAAAACTGGACCAGGAAGAAATAGAAAATCTTAACAGACCCATCACAAGCACGGAAATTGAAACTGTAATCAGAAATCTTCCAGCAAACAAAAGCCCAGGTCCAGACGGCTTCACAGCTGAATTCTACCAAAAATTTAGAGAAGAGCTAACACCTATCCTACTCAAACTCTTCCAGAAAATTGCAGAGGAAGGTAAACTTCCAAACTCATTCTATGAGGCCACCATCACCCTAATACCAAAACCTGACAAAGATGCCACACACACAAAAAAAAACTACAGGCCAATATCACTGATGAACATAGATGCGAAAATCCTTAACAAAATTCTAGCAGTCAGATTCCAACAACACATTAAAAAGATCATACACCATGACCAAGTGGGCTTTATCCCAGGGATGCAAGGATTCTTCAATATTCACAAATCAATCAATGTAATACACCACCTTAACAAATTGAAAAATAAAAGCCATATGATTATCTCAATAGATGCAGAGAAAGTCTTTGACAAAATTCAACATCCATTTATGATAAAAACTCTCCAGAAAGCAAGTTAGAAAGAACATACCTCAACATAATAAAAGCTATATATGACAAACCCACAGCAAACATTATCCTCAATGGTGAAAAATTGAAAGCATTTCCCCTAAAGTCAGGAACAAGACAAGGGTGCCCACTCTCACCATTACTATTCAACACAGTTTTGGAAGTTTTGGCCACAGCAATCAGAGCAGAAAAAGAAATAAAAGGAATTCAAACTGGAATAGAAGAAGTAAAACTCTCACTGTTTGCAGATGACATGATCCTCCACATGGAAAACCCTAAAGACTCCACCAGAAAATTACTAAAACTAATCAATGAATATAGTAAAGTTGTAGGATATAAAATCAACACACAGAAATCCCTTGCATTCCTATACACTAATAATGAGAAAATAGAAAGAGAAATTAAGGAAACAATTCCATTCACCATTGCAATGAAAAGAATAAACTACTTAGGAATATATCTACCTAAATAAACTAAAGACCTATATATAGAAAACTATAAAACACTGGTGAAAGAAATCAAAGAGGACACTAATAGATGGAGAAATATAGCATGTTCGTGGATCGGAAGAATCAATATAGTGAAAATGAGTATACTACCCAAAGCAATCTACAGATTCAATGCAATCCCTATCAAGCTACCAACGGTATTTTTCACAGAGCTAGAACAAATCACTTCACAATTTGTATGGAAATACAAAAACCTCGAATAGCCAAAGCAATCTTGAGAAAGAAGAATGGAACTGGAGGAATCAACCTGCCTGACTTCAGGCTCTACTCCAAAGACACAGACATCAAGACAGTATGGTACTGGCACAAAGACAGAAATATAGATCAATGGAACACAATAGAAAGCTCAGAGATAAATCCTCACACCTGTGGACACCTTATCTTTGACAAAGGAGGCAAGAATATACAATGGAGAAAAGACAGTCTCTTTAACAAGTGGTGCTGGGAAAACTGGTCAACCACTTGTAAAAGAATGAAACTAGAACACTTTCTAACACCATACACAAAAATAAACTCAAATGGATTAAAGATTTAAATGTAAGACCAGAAACTATAAAACTCCTAGAGGAGAACATAGGCAAAACACTCTCCAACATACATCATAGCAGGATCCTCTATGACCCACCTCCCAGAATATTGAAAATAAAAGCAAAAATAAACAAATGGGACGTAGTTAAACTTAAAAGCTTATGCACAACAAAGGAAACTATAAGCAAAGTGAAAAGACAGCCTTCAGAATGGGAGAAAATAATAGCAAATGAAGCAACTGACAAACAACAAATCTCTAAAATATACAAGCAACTCCTGCAGCTCAATTCCAGAAAAATAAACGACCCAATCAAAAAATGGGCCAAAGAACTAAATAGACATTTCTCCAAAGAAGACATACAGATGGCTAATAAACACATGAAAGGATGCTCAGCATCACTCATTATCAGAGAAATGCAAATCAAAACTACAATGAGGTACCATTTCATGCCAGTCAGAATGACTGTGATCCAGAAGTCTACAAACAATAAATGCTGGAGAGGGTGTAGAGAAAAGAGAACCCTCTTACACTGTTGGTGGGAATGCAAACTAGTACAGCCACTATGGAGAACAGTGTGGAGATTCCTTAAAAAACTGGAAATAGAACTGCCTTATGACCCAGCAATCCCACTGCTGGGCATACACACCAAGGAAACCAGAATTGAAAGATGAACCCCAATGTTCATCGCAGCACTATTTATAATAGCCAAGACATGGAAACAACCTAGATGTCCATCAGCAGATGAATGGATAAGAAAGCTGTGGTACATATACATAATGGAGTATTACTCAGCCATTAAAAAGAATACATTTGAATCAGTTCTAAAGGTGGATGAAACTGGAGCCTATTATAAATAATGAAGTAAGTCAGAAAGAAAAACACCAATACAGTATACTAACGCATATATATGGAATTTAGAAAGATGGTAATGACAACCCTGTATGCGAGACAACAAAAGAGACACAGATATATAGAACAGTCTTTTGGACTCTGTGGGAGAGGGCAAGGGTGGGATAACTTGGGAGAACAGCATTGAAACATGTATAATATCATATATGAAACGAATCTCCAGTCCAGGTTCAATGCATGATACTGGATGCTTGGGGCTGGTGCACTGAGATGACCCAGAGGGATGGTATGGGGAGGGAGGAGGGAGAAGGGTTCAGGATGGGGAACGTGTATACCTGTGGCAGATTCATGTTGATGTATGGCAAAACCAATACAATATTGTAAAGTAATTAACCTCCAATTAAAATAAATAAATTTATATTTAAAAAAAAGAAGCAGAGCCCATATTCAGTCTACAAGACCTGGTTCTTTGCATAACTCCATCTACTTTTTTCTTCTGGCCTAGATTTGCAAACCATACTATATTCCCATCTCACACTGCCCTTTGCTGTAGTGACTGTTATATAAGAAGTTCTGTTTCCTCAGTATCCACTCTGCCAGGACAGAAAAGTATAGACTTATCTATAAGGGCACTTGGCAGGGCTTTTCCCCATTAAAAAAATATATATATATTTATAGGGGTGTATGAAGTTTAACAGTCATGCTTACTATGAGCTATAGACCTAGCTATTCAAATTGTGATGCTGTGGGAAACTCAAACAGGAAGAACTGAAACACGAAATAGAGAACAGAATTATGATTAATGAGGGTCATGGCAGCATTGTTCATGGTCGTAAAAAAAAAAAAAAAAACAGAACTAATCACATGTCTCCTGACAATAGATTGAACAATAAACTGCAGTACATTCATTCAATAGAATATAATACAGGAATGAAGATGAACCAAATTCAGCCTTCCACATTAAGCAAAATGAGACTTGGTGCAAAATATTAAATAGTTTCAAAGGTGAGGGAGAAGTGGATGATGACAAGGCAGCCATGAGATGTTGTGAATGTAGCAGAAAGGCAGAAGCCATGAGACCTTCAACAGACATTCATTCATTCAACAAATACTGACTGCCTGCTAACTATAAGCCTCTACTAATCCCAGAAAGGCACTAGTGAATAAGAACAAACTGGAACTTGCTTTCCAAGTTTTGAGACAAGATGGTCAGTTTGGTTTGAGACAGGTCTAGTTTAATTTAAGGTGAATCATAGTATGCAGGTGAAGGTGTCTATATACACTAGAGGCTGGAGTCTAAGAGAAAGATAAAGAACAGAAACTGAGATTTGGGAGTCACAAAGAAATGAAAGTTGAAATCATAAGAGAGATTCTTCTCTCTTATGATTCTGTGACAGGAAAATAGATTAGAACTGAGAACTAACATTAGAGAAGTTCTATAAGTTAGGGAAAGCAAGAATAGAAGGCATCAAGGATAAAGGGGAAAATCAACCAGAGACACAGAAAACCAGGTTGGACAAACTGGCAGAGAAGGCAAAAGAGGAAAAACTTTCAAAGGTCAGAGGATGAGGAGGGAAATTTTCCAAAAGACAGGTAAGGACTGGAGTAGGAACAACTAGTTGGATGCCACGGGATCTCTGAGGGGTCGTGTAGTCCTTTGCCATGTTCTGTCTCCTGGGAAAGCCAACGTGCACCAGTTATGCTCAGAAATTCCAGAGTGGAAGGAGGTCATGTGGCAGTTCCTTGCAGTTTCAGGGTCTGCATGATGTGCTGAAATAGAGGTGGATCAAGAGAGATGGGGTCTGAGAGCAAAGTACAGAGATCACCAAGCCTCAGTAGAAGGTATTCTTTTGACAAGATGCTGAGAAGTGACAAGTTCAAAGTGACAGGATGCAGTATGGAGAGTGGGGTGAAGGGGTAACAGTGACCCCAAACACTGATGTTAATGTCCAATGTCATCATGAAATAGTGGAGAAGGAGAACCAGGTACTCACCATTCCCTCATGTCCTGACTTTATGTAGGACTTCATGAAACTTGAAATCTAGAGGAGAAGGTGGTGAAGAGCTCTGATTTGACTGAGAAAATAGGAATTAGATGATTTTGCCATAAATTAACTTTGGTTAAGTTTCCATGATTTGGAAGAATTTGGCTCAAAACAGAAATGAAGAAAAGAATCAATACCACATAGAAGATGAGAGCCCAGAACCTAAAGACAGGCTGTTTGAGTACAAATCTTAGTCCCATCACTTATTAGCTGGGTGACCTTCTTTATGCATCAGTGTCTTCACTTATAAATAAGATTAATAATAGATTTACCCTATAAAGTTTTTATGAAGATTGAACTGATATTTGTATACTACATGGAATAGTTCTTGATGTGTAGTATGTGCTTTTTTAAAAAAATACTTTTATTACAGAAACATGGGTATTTTGTATATTTCCTACATAACTAATTACAGGAAAAGTAGTCAATAAACAAGTGATGAGAGAAATGCACTGGATTTAATGATGAGAACAATCTACAAGGACTTTGAATGTCAGGTTACTGAGCATTGAGGTGGGAAAGTTTGAGGAGTACAGAAGATGACAAGGGTGAGGCACTGCAGAGATTTGTCATTTGACATATCTGCCTATGGAAGGAAGAGAGAATGGTTCAAGCCATCTTGGTATTAGATTTTGTGCTTATCATAAACATTTCCATAGCATCCTGGGCCACAGGATAATATTCCTTACACTATTTCCTATAGACATAACCCAAAGGGTGCCTTTATAATTATTCCAGACTGGGGAGTTAGAGACAGACTATAGACGGTGACTGCAGCCATGAAATTAAAAGACACTTACTCCTTGGAAGGAAAGTTATGACCAACCTAGATAGCATATTCAAAAGCAGAGACATTACTTTGCCAACAAAGGTTCGTCTAGTCAAGGCTATGGTTTTTCCTGTGGTCATGTATGGATGTGAAAGTTGGACTGTGAAGAAAGCTGAGCACCAAAAAATTGATGCTTTTGAACCGTGGTGTTGGAGAAGACTCTTGAGAGTCCCTTGGACTGCAAGGAGATCCAACCAGTCCATTCTGGAGATCAGTCCTGGGTGTTCTTTGGAAGGCTTAATGCTAAAGCTGAAACTCCAATATCTTGGCCACCTCATGCAAAGAGTTGACTCATTGGGAAAGACTCTGATGCTGGGAGGGATTAGGGGCAGGAGGAGAAGGGGACGCCAGAGGGTGAGATGGCTGGATGGCATCACTGACTCTATGGACGTGAATTTGAGTGAACTCCGGGAGTTGGTGATGGACAGGGAGGCCTGGCGTGCTGCAATTCAGGGGGTCACAAAGAGTCGGACATGACTGAATGACTGAACTGAACTGAACTGATAGTGACCACCTTACCATTAAGGAATCCACAGTGGCAGAGACTGCTGGCAGCTCCCTTTTATTCTCTCATGGTCAGAGCTGGCCTATTCACTGCAGTATTTCTTGATGTCAGGTGGACCTCCTGAGTGAGTTCTTGTATGAGAGTAAGAGTTCTGTGTCAGATTCAGGCCTAGATGACGGAATCTACCATGTTCTTTTCCTCTCCAAGTGCAAGGAATGAAGACAACTCCCAGGCTGGCTTGAAGCTCTATGGGAAAATGGCAGAGCCCCTACCATCTACCACTTGAAAGACCACGTGGAGGAGGGTGGCATGCCTACCTCTTCACTGCTCATTTCTATTACAACAGTGAGAAATAAATTTCTAGTGCATTTGGAAAAAGTACAATTTGTAGACTATCATATTGGTTATTATACTCTAACTGGTTAGTGAAATCTCAAATAGAGAGGGTACTTACTACCTACGTAGCACTCTCATATATCAAGGTTTATACAAATTAGATTTATGCAGTCCAGCTGAAAATGAAGTTATAGCTATGTATATTTTCACAGGTTTTCCCAAACTTCAATAGTTTTTACATCAATTTTATAACCTTTGCAGGGTTGAAGTTATCATTTTTATCCCCAGTGCTTGGAACATCTGGCTCATGATAAGTACTCAATAGTTATTTGTTAAATGAAACTATGTGTGTGTGGGCGGGGGCAGTGTTTCCCAGATGGCTCAGTGGGTAAAGAATCCATCCGCAATGCAGGAGATCCAGGAGACATGGTTTCGATCCCTGGGTCAGGAAGATCCCCTGGAGGAGGGCATGGCAACCCACTCCAGTGTTTTTGCTTGGAGAATCCACAGAGTTGCAAACAACAGGACATGACTGAAGTGACTGAGCATGCACACACACGTGTGTGTGTGTGTGTGTGTGTGTATAGATATACACACATACATATCACCGGTACTTAATATTTTTCTTTCAATAGGTTCACCTGTTGAACTTAAATACCCACATTAATATTATATTAAGCAAAATGCATACTTTTATATATACCCATGTGAGAATAAGTAGATACACACATGGAGGTATATATAAACATAAATATATATGAAATTATGAGTTTGCTATCTTGTTGTTTCTTTCAGTTAATATTTAAATAACTAAAATTCTAATACAATCACCTGAATGGGAAGGAAGTCCAAAAGGGAAGGGCTGATTCATTTGGCTGTACAGTAGAAACTCACACAGCATAGTAAAACAACTATAAGATCAGATCAGTCACTCAGTCATGTCCGACTCTTTTCGACCCCATGAATCGCAGCACGCCAGGCCTCCCTGTCCATCACCAACTCCCGGAGTTCACTCAGACTCACGTCCATTGAGTCAGTGATGCCATCCAGCCATCTCATCCTCTGTCATCCCCTTCTCCTCCTGCCCCCAATCCCTCACAACATCAGAGTCTTCTCCAATGAGTCAACTCTTCGCATGAGGTGGCCAAAGTACTGGAGTTTCAGCTTTAGCATCATTCCTTCCAAAGAAATCCCAGGGCTGATCTCCTTCAGAATGGACTGGTTGGATCTCCTTGCAGTCCAAGGGACTCTCAAGAGTCTTCTCCAACACCACAGTTCAAAAGCATCAATTCAAATTAAATTACCAATCTGTTCTTACAACCCAATCAATTTGTATACTACCAGAGATGGAGGTATTACACTTTCAGAAACACCAATTCAATGCAATTAATTTGCTTATTATGCAGTCTCCCAAAGCATTCTCCTCTTTCATGTCATGGAGTAGACCCACCCCTGCGAGGTAATAGTGTTCACTTCCAGAGAGAATGTAACCATCACAGGGAAGCCCAGTGAATTCCTGAGTATGATACCATCTACTTGATTATAATAAATATGGATGTGATATACAATAATGCCTTGCAATCAAATACAGCATTCAGTATCTAATTTACTGGATTTTATGAATCCTGAACCTTATTTTTTCCCATGTTTCTAGGTAAAATGAAGTATCCTAACTCATGATTATAGAACTTACTTTTCTACATTTCTAGACATGTCAGTTGCTTAATAAAAAAATAATATATATATATATAAATATAGCTTTAAGAGAACAATATCATGGAAGTTAGATTTATATTTTGTGTTACTTTGAAAAACAACTTTTTAAAACGGTGATCTCTTCAAGTAACCTAGACTTATCTGAAGAATTTAAAAAAATAATTAGTTTGAAAACTGACTGCAACTATAACATTTCAGCAAAGTATTTAAAGTTTTGTAATTATTTCAGAATATTAAAAATTTTTAATATTTTTAAAATAAAAAAAATTTAAATGTACATTTTTGATCCAGACATTCCCTTTAGAATTTCTTAGAGGAAAAATAAGTACCAATATATACATACAAAGGATATTTATTGAATCATTGTTCATAATGGGAAACAATCTGAATATCCAATACTAAGAAAACAGTTGCATGAATTATGTGACATCCATCCTATAGATCAGTCTTATGGACTCTGTGGGAGAGGGAGAGGGTGGGGAGATTTGGGAGAATGGCATTGAAAAATGTATAATATCATGTATGAAACGAGTTGCCAGTCCAGGTGCGATGCACGATACTGGATGCTTGAGGCTGGTGCACTGGGATGACCCAGAGGGAGGGTACGGGGAGGGAGGAGGGAGGAGGGCTCAGGATGGGGAGCACGGGTATACCTGTGGCGGATTCATTTCAATGTTTGGCAAAACTAATACAATATTGTAAAGTTTAAAAATAAATAAAATTTAAAAGAAGAAGAAAAAAAAAAAACATACAAGGTAAGCATGGGGAAAAAAAAAATAGCTTAGATCTCTATCTACTCTCCTGAGGGTCTATGTCATACGTGGATAAATGAAAAATGCAAACAGTAGAAAAACATGAACAGTGGGCTCTCATTTTTATAAACAGTTTTGTACCTGGATTTATGTTTGAATGAGTAAGAATAATGGTAAAGGTAAAGGTATATATCATGTTATCTTAGGGAAGACAAAGGAGAGAAAATCATTTAATTCTTTATACATTTTTATATCATTTTAGTTATATAATAACCATATTTTTTAATTAAAAAATCTGACATTAAAAATAATTTTTTCCCAGTAGCAAGGAAATCTCTAGTCATTTTTATGGTTTGCCTT
>NW_011495037.1:180696-194192 GCF_000754665.1 Bison bison bison
AATTGTGTATGCATGCCTGTTGTAATATTTACTATGTAGTTTTTATATGTGGGTTTTTTTTATTAAATGCCACAAATTTACAGATTTACCATAAAGGGTGGCAAAACTATTGAACAAATCTGGATTTATATTTACTAAGTTCATAACACAGTTTGGAAAAACAGCCAAAATATTTGACTTCAGTGCTTCACCAAAACTGCTCTTGTTAACTTTTAATCAATCTTGTTGACTAAAGCTAATTAAAATAGCACCAGCTTTAATGAGTCTAAGGGGAACTTAATTGATGTTCTCCTAACAAACAAGCATTTTAAAAGAGAAACCCAAGTCGAAACTGGATTCATTTTAACAATGCCAGAAGGCAGTTCAATCCAGGGTGTTTTGTTATGGATGGGTGATTGGCCTGGGAATGTGATAATTGAACACTGTGAAAAAGAGCCAAAGTTTGCAAAGATATGACTTCATTCAGGCACACTCAGAAGTGCAGGAAATTATAAATGTATATGTACACATATAGCTGGACTTTCCTGGTGGTTCAGTGATAAAGAATCTGTCTGCCAAACAGGAGATGCTGGTTCAATCCCTGGGTCGGGAAGATCCCCTGGAGAATGAAATGGCTACCCACTCCAGTTTTCTTGCCTGGAGAATCCCATGAACAGAGGAGCCTGGAGAGCTACAGTCCATGCATTCACAAAAGAGTTGGACACGATTTAGCACTTAGCAACTAAACACCACCACCACCACATACAGCCATTGAGAAAAAGTATTTGGAAAGAAACCACAGATTTGGAATGCAACAAAAAAGTGGATACTTTAATTTGGTTTGAAAAGTTCTTATCGAGAGCATGATACATTCATTCACCTGCTTGTCTCAAACATTTTATTTTATTTATTATTTTTTTTAATTTTATTTTATTTAACTTTACAATATTGTATTGGTTTGGCCATATATCGAAATGAATCTGCCATAGGTATACATGTGTTCCCCATCCTGAACCCTCCCCCCTCCTCCCTCCCCATACCATCCCTCTGGGTCGTCCCAGTGCACCAGCCCCAAGCATCCAGTATTGTGCATCGAACCTGGACTGGTGACTCATTTCATATATGATATTATACATAGTTCAATGCCATTCTCCCGAATCATCCCACCCTCTCCCTCTCCCACAGAGTCCAAAAGACTGTTTATACATCAGTGTCTCTTTTGCTGTCTCGTATACAGGGTTATTGTTACCATCTTTCTAAATTCAAACATTTTATTTAAATTTTATATTACCTGTCCAGTTCTGTACTGTAAGAATAAAACAATGAAAAAGATGAGCCTTGTCACAAGTTCAAATGATGCCATTTTAAGAAATACAAGTGCCACCTCTTCTCCAGATTCTTTACTGCTATCCACCTGAAAGCTGTGATAAGAAATACATAGATCTGAGTTGACTACAAATATTAATGTCTACCCTGGAGTTGTACCTGAAGTATAATTGAGGGTACAGAGATACATAAGAGAACAGATACACCATAAGACCATTTCAATATAGCAGTGAGCATCAAACTCAAGAGATGTACACCCCATGGATTAGGAAGATCCAGTCTCAAAGTCTGGGAAATGCTTTCTTGAAAAAAATAATAGCTTTTACCTATGAAAAAATGAAGGGTTACTGGTAGATGTGGGCCAGAGCAGGAAAGGATCCAGGAAGAGGCCCCTTACATAGAAATGTGGGTTCACATGTCAGAAAGTTGACATCCTGTAACAAAAAAAAAGTGATTTTCTTCAATATAAAGAAGAAAATTTATACTCTTCCTCTCTTTCTATTCTATAAGAAGTCTCAACTTTTGGTGAGAACTGAAGATCCCCTTTATCTACACTATTAATATTATGCTCTTTGGGAATGACTGGGCAGCTGTAAGGAGCGAAGTGGAAGGCAGGAGTTCACAAAATAAGAATTTTGTGCCTCTGTAGAGAAGAACCTGTAACCATATCTCAATGTAATGCAATGACCTCTACTCTTAAGAATTAGCTGAGAACAAGGAAATCCAGTGTACTTACAGAGATACACTGTGAAAGCAAGAAGGGAATCAGCAAGAGTGTTATTTAAAAAGTACAAAAGAATTTTTCCCTAGAAATTTCCAAATTAAATATTTTTAGAACATCAAGCCTCTGTCCACAGCTCGGAAATTGAAGACTAAAAGTTGTGGCGGTTTTTTCCCCTCCTTTTTCTCATGCTGTTCTACCTTGGACCATTTAAAAAAATATGTCTCCAATCTTGACATAAAATCATTTATTTATCTTATTCAGTTCAGTTCAGTCATGTCCAGCTCTTTGAAACCCCATGGACTATAGCATGCCAGGCCTCCCTGTCCATCACCAACTCCTGGAGTTCACTCAAAATCATGTCCATTGAGTCTTTGATGCCATCCAACCATCTCATCCTGTGTCGTCCCCTTCTCCTCCTGCCTTCAATCTTTCCCAGCATCAGGGTCTTTTCCAAGGAGTCAGTTCTTGGCATCCGGTGGACAAAGTAATGGAGTTTCAGCTTCAGCATCAGTCCTTCCAATGAACATTCAGGACTGATTTCCTTTAGGATGGACTGGTTGGATCTCCTTGCTGTCCAAGGGACTCTCAAGAGTCTTCTCCAACACCATGTTTCAAAAGCATCAATTCTTTGGCGCTCAGCTTTCTTTATAGTCCTGGAAAAACCATAGCCTCGACTAGACAGACCATTTTTGACAAAGTAATGTCTCTGCTTTTTAATATGAGGTCTAGGTTGGTCATAGCTTTTCTTCCAAGGAGTAAGTGTCTTTTAATTTCATGGCTGCAGTCACCATCTGCAGAGATTTGGGAGCCCCCAAAAGTAAAATCTGCCAGTGTTTCCATTGTTTTCCCATCTATTTGCCATGAAGTGATAGGACTGGATGTCATGATCTTAGTTTTCTAAATGCTGAGTTTTAAGCCAACTTTTTCACTCTCCTCTTTCACTTTTATCGTCTTGATTCCAGCTTGTGCTTCATCTAGCCCAGAATTTCTCATAATTTACTCTGCATATAAGTTAAAAAAACAAAAAGGTGAAAATATACAGCCTTGACATACTCCTTTCCAGATTTGGAACCAGTCTGTTGTTCCATGTCCAGTTCTAAATGTTGCTTCTTGACCTGCATACAGATTTCTCAAGAGGCAGGTCAGGTGGTCTGGTATTCCAATCTCTTTCAGAATTTTCCACATTTTATTGTGATCCACACAGCCAAAGGCTTTGGCATAGTCAATAGAGCAGAAATAGATGTTTTTCTGGAACTCTCTTGCTTTTTCAATGATCCAGCGGATGTTGGTAATTTGATCTTTGGTTCCTCTGCCTTTTCTAAAACCAGCTTGAACATCTGGAAGTTCAGAGTTCAAGTATTATTGAAGCCTGGCTTGGAGAGTTTTGAGCATTACTTTGCTAGTGTGTGAAATGAGTGCAATTGTGCGGTAGTTTGAGCGTTCTTTGGCATTGCCTTTCTTTGGGACTAGAATGAAAACTGACCTTTTCCAGTCCCATGGCCACTGCTGAGCTTTCCAAATTTGCTGGCCAATTGAGTGAAGCATTTTCACAGCATCATCTTTTAGGATTTGAAATAGCTCAACTGGAATTCCATCACCTCCACTAGCTTTATTCATAATGACGCTTTCTAAGGCCCACTTGACTTCACATTCCAGGATGTCTGGCTCTAGGTGAGTGATCAAACCATTGTGATTATCTGGGTCATGAAGATCTTTTTTCTACAGTTCTTCTGTGTATTCTTGCCACCTCTTCTTAATATCTTTTGCTTCTGTTAGGTCCATATCATTTCTGTCCTTTATTGTGCCCATCTTGGCATGAAATGTTCCCTTGGTATCTCTAGTTTTCGTGAAGAAATCTCTAGTCTTTCCCTTTCTATTGTTTTCCTCTATTTCTTTGCACTGATCACTGAGGGAGGCTTTCTTAATCTCTTCTTGCTATTCTTTGGAACTCTGCATTCAATTTCATTCAGCAGTTTACATATCACCAAGACAAAAGGAGAGCACTTGCCTTGGGTGCTGGACTCAGCCATACATATGATTATCAATGGCAAATTCCCTTGAGCAGAACATGTATGGGTGCTGCCTTGGATTTCAGTCCCTGTGGGTGAGAATCTTACAAGGAACTAAGAAAAAAGATACTGAGGGTTGGGGAAGGAGATAGGCCTATGTTTCTATATTATCATGCTTCAAGGTACTCCTAGTGTTGGATATAAGATGGGGACTTAACTGGTGATCCAGTGGCTAAGATTCCATGCTCCCTGTGCAGAGGGTCCAGGTTCAATCGTTGGTCAGGGAACTAGATCCCACTTGCAACAACTAAAGTTTCCTCATGAAGCAACTAAGGCCCACCATAGCAAAATAAATAAATAAATAGGATGATTTGTTGCGATCTGAAATAGAATTATTTGTATGTTGTAGAGGTACTGGAAATAAAATACTAAAAGAACCTAGTATTTTCACAGAATGAGACACTAATATGAATGTGTCTTCTTTCTCACATAATCTCACCTCCCTTTGTCTGTTCACTGGGTAATATTATACTATTTTAAATTTTTAAAAATACTTTTACTAAATTATTGACAATTCTTACTATTTTTATAAGAGTTTTAAATAGCAGTGCAAGATTGACTTGCTAGGAAAATGTGAGTTAAAGTATAACTTAGTAGTTATATTTTATAACTAGTAAGCATTTGGCCACCTTTACCTTTTGTGAACTAAACACATTCATATGTTTTTATAAGCACCATTCATTCCATTGGTGATCATCAGCAATTATATATGTCATAATAGTACAAAGACAACTTATTGAGGACACTGTAGTCTTAAGATTTTCTGAGAGCAATTTTCTGATAAAACAGATTTTGGTCATAATTTTACCAGTTGCAAAATTATGTGCTGTGCCAGGAACTAGGCAACAAAACTCTTACGAGAGCAGCAGTAATGAATGGTAACCATTGTGGACATGTGTTCTTCACTCTTCATGTAGAGGTGCAGAAAAAGTGCTCACTGGAGAAGCAAATACAGCCAAGATCGCAACTATGATTGAATAAAAAGTGTGCCTATAACAAAGCAAATTCCTATTTACAGCTTAAGGTTTTTAGAGAAAGTGAAAGTGACTCAGTTGTGTCTGACTCTTTGAGACCTCATGGACTATGCAGTCCATGGAATTCTCTAGGCCAGAATACTGGAGTGGGTAGCCTTTCCCTTCTCCAGGGGATCTTCCCAACCCAGGGATCAAACCCAGGTCTCTCGCATTACAGCTGAGCCATACAGGAACCCCAAGAATATTGAAGTGGGTAACCTATCTCTTCTCCAGCAGATCTTTCTGACCCAGGAATCAAACTGGGGTCTCCTGCATTGCAGGTGGAATCTTTACCAACTGAGATAACAGGGAAGCCCTTAAAGTTGTCTATAAATTTCTCATTTTGAGTCATCCAAGAGTGCTCCAATCTAGAGCTATTGTGAAAAGGATGCTCCCTTCCCAGTCTATCTATAATCTGTAAAGCCCTGGTGGCCAGAATCTTCCCAAGCTTGATGTAATCTCCTTTATACCAGAAGAAAAATACATCAAGAACTCTAAATCCTTTTCAGGGTATCTCAACACTGGAGTGGATCCAATCTTTGGTGACAGTCTGTCTGTCTGAATATACCAGGAATACACCTCAGGCTAAATAGAGTAGCAGGTAAAACAGGTCTGAGAAGAGCAGCAAGTTCATTTCATTTCAACTGGGGTAAAAGAGATCACTCCAGAAGAACTCTAACTTCAATTATAAGTTATATATTAAAAAGTTACATATAAAAAAATGAGAATAGTACTGTTATTCACTCAGTCGTATCGGCTCTTTGTGACCCCCATGGACTGCAGCTCACCAGGCTCCTCTGTCCATGGAATTCTCCAGGCAAGAATACTGGCGTGGGTAGCCATTTCCTTGTCCAGGGACTCTTCCTGACCCAGGGATTGGACCCAGATCTTCTGCATTGCAGGCAGATTCTTTACCATCTGAGCCACCAGGGAAGTCCACATATTAAAAAATTATATCTGAAAAATTTTCCTGGCTTGCATGTGATCAACCAAAAGAGAAAAACAAGGCATTCACAAAATAGGTTTCCATAATCTCATCTTGAATTGTTACTCTCCCATGTCATAGCATCAAATTACAGCCAGAAGAGGGACATGAGTTTTTTTCCTTTTTCAAAGGTGCAGATTCCAGCCTTGAAAACACCAGGGAAATAAAAAGCCCATCACTGAACGTAGGGTTTTGAGAAACTGTTTCAAACTTAAAAATTTAATTAATTGGTTCACATCAGGCTACCAATAGATTAATGCTTTTGTTATTGGCACCACCACCTTTATAAAGAATACATGGATGGAAAATGTGAATAAATAAATAAGAATGATGAATGTACTCACATTTAAAGATGGATAAAGAGAAGAAGACCTTTTCAAATACCACCTGGGAGAAGAACTTAGAATTTCCCATTCAAAGGTACTCATCATATATCCTGCCGAACTTATCAATTGTGTTTACTGTTTTAGTTTTCATTAAGTCTTAACACAAAGCTACTTGGGATAAATATACAAACAAGGTTTTGGGTGATTTGCTGCAACCCCAGTAATTGCTTTTTCCATAACATACTTTTTTGGAAACATACATAACAATATAACCCCATGCTACATATTGAAGGTTTCTAAAAACAGGTGTTATTTTTTAAACATCACTTTGAGGTTCAAAACAAAATTATATAATGACATATCCACAATAATGTCATGAGTTCCACTGCCATAAAAATCCTGTGTTCCGCTTATACATCATTTTCCTCCCCCATTCAGGTCAACATTGATTTTTTTTTTATAGTCTCCATAATTTTGCTTTTTACCCAGTGTTATACAGTTGGACTTATATGGTATGTACTCTTTTCAGACTGGCTTCTTTCTCTTACTAAGATGCATTTAAGGTTCCTCCATATCTTTTCATAGCTTGACAGCTCATTTCTTTTTAGCACTGAATAATATCCCATCGTCCACATGTATCACAGTTTATTTATCCATTCACTAACTGAAGGATATCTAGGTTGCTTCCAACTTTTGGCAATTATGAATAAAGCTGTTACAAATATCCGTTTGCAGATTTTTGTGTGGACGTAAGTTTTCAACTTCATTGGGTAAATATCAAGGAGTGTTTATACTGCTGTATCCCATAGTAAGATATGTTTAACTTTTCAAGCAACAGCCACACGGTCTTCTAAAGTGGCTGTACCATTTGCATTCCAGCCAGCAATCTAGGAGTGGTCCTATTACTGCACATTCTCACCAGCATTTGGTGTTGCCAGTGTTTTTGAATTTTGACCCTAAATAGATAAGTAGGGGTATTTCATTGTTAATTTGCAATTACCTAAATTCATAAGATGTTGAACATATTTTTACATGCCTATTTGTCAATTATATATCTTCTTTGTGAGGTGTTTGTTCAGGACTTTGCCCATTTTTTTTAGTTGGGTTTATTATCTTATTGCTGAATTTGTATATTTGTATTTGTAGAATTATTTGTATATTTTGGATAAGCCTTACAAGACACACATTTTGCAAATATTTCCTTCCAATCTATGGGAGGAACTCCTCTTGAGTTTCATTTCTCATAGAAAAAGGTACTTATTTGGGAGAATAGGATATTTCTTTGGCTGTCTGTCCCTTCAAGTAAACTTCAGATATCCAACTGATAATTCTACAAGTAGTATTTTCTGACACCTCCCACATTCAGAAATGCAAATTTTATCCAATCTATATTAATAGTTACCTTGTTCACAAGTTAATTATAATAGATTTTTATCCCTCAAACTCTGTTCCTCAAACATTTCATTTTCTCTTTTCCTTTGTTACTGTTGTTTAGTCACTAAGTCGTGTCTGAATCTTTGTGACCCCATGGACTGTAGCTCGCCAACACCTTTATCCATGGGGTTCTCCAGGCAAGAATATTGGAGTGGGTTGCTCTTTCCTATTCCAGGGAATCTTCCCGACACAGGGATTGAACACATCTCCTGCATTGGCAGGCAGATTCTTTACTGCTGAGCCACCAAGGACCCATTTTAAAAACTGTCAGACTTTAGTATGCAGCCCACCCTTGCCAAAGATTAGCAGTAAATTGATCTTCGCCTGTGAGGACTAGGAGAGGAGAACTAAGTTAGAGAATTTCTGTCTACACTTTAAGATGGGATACCTATCACCTCAAGTTGCCCAGCTATATTTGGCTTAATAGCAAGATAATTTCTTAGGGTTTATTACTGGGACAGAGAAGCCTGGTGTGCTACAGACCACGGGGTTGCAAAGATTTGGACACGACTTGGTGACTGAACAGCAACTTTACTGGGACAGCCACAAAGAAATATCACTTTAAGCTTTAAAGCTATGGATTCTAGAGAAAAAAGCATACATCTCTGATGGGGAAAAGAACTGAGAGTAATTCTTCATTTACGATGCCTCATTATACCATTAGAGAAGGCTTGACAGAGAACAATGGCAATAACCACAGAAAGGAGTACAATTAATTAAAAAAAAAGATTAACTCACAGGAATTCCATAGCCTGGGCAAGGTAGAAGATAATCTCATATTAGTTTGCCTAGAAGGAAAATCACCTGCTTGCCTTTACTGAATACTCACAAGTTTTCAGGGCAAGCTGCTACATTTTACAGTTAGGTAAGCAAAACACAATGCTTATCATTCCCTAGAATAAGTGGATAAAGTTCAAAAAACATCTCTGTCAGATCTGAGATGGTTTAAATAAGTTCCTGCTTGAAGCAAATAAAGTTGATCTTCCCTGCCAATTGTACTTTTCTTTTTAAACGTGTAGTCCTTGTTTCTGTTTGTAGTTGAACACTATTTCAAGAGAGAGAGCTTTGGCTGGTAATGGTGAGGAATGATCAAAAAACTCATGTTGCAAGATCCCATAAGAATCAAATCATCATCATTCATTTGATGACCATTTCCAGAATTGTATCATGTAAGTACTCAGTTGATAAAAACATACAAAAGCTTGCCCAGGTCTACACGATCAGACTACATCAAGAGACCTACAGGTAAGGATATAAAGAGGATGTTATCCAAAAGCAACTCATGCCTCCTCTCAGAAAACTCCAGAGGGATAGACCTCCCCTCCTGCAAAATGAATTAGAAACAAAACTTCTAATATGGGGCTCATAAAAATTTCCCCCACATGACAAAATAGGACAATTACCATGAAGAAAAGCATTTGGCTTAATGTTACTTTCTCTGCGGAAAATAAATATACGAAGACAATGCCTACCTTATACCATCACTAATTATTAATAGGGCTTCCCTGGTAGCTCAGCTGGTAAAGAATCCAACTGCATGCAAGAGACCCCAGTTCAATTCCTGGGTCAGGAAGATTCCCCTGGAGAAGGAATAGGCTACCCACTCCAGTGTTCTTGAGTTTCCCCAGTGGCTCAGATGGTAAAGAATCCACCTGCAATGAGAAGACGGAGGTTCGATCCATGGGTTGGGAAGATCCCCTGGAGGAGGGCATGGCAACCCACTCCAGTATTCTTTTCTGGAGAATCCCCATGGACAGAGGAGCCTGGCAGGTCACAGTCCATGGGGTCACAAAGAATCTGACATGACTGAGTGACTAAGCACAGCACAATCATTAATAAGGGACACAATTTTGTGACCTGATAGTAGAATCTGATGCTGGGAAGGATTGAAGGCAGGAGGAGAAGCGGACAACAGAGGATGAGATGGTTGAATGACATCACCGAGTCAACGGACATGAGTTTAAGCAAGTTCCGGAAGATGGTGACGGACAGGGAAGACTGGCATGCTTCAGTCCATGGGGTCACAAAGAGCTGGACACAACTGAGTGTCTGAACAATAACAAAGTAGAATCTGATCCATAGAAGGGTTCCATTTGACTTCATTAAATAATATATGAAATAGATGTAAAGATATTTCCTTTTTAATCTGAATTTCTTGCTTATTTCAGTAAACTGGAAATCTAGCAATATTTGGTCCCTATTCCCAAGTGCAGACCAATGGGCTGGACCTGAGAAGTAACCACTCCCTAACACGAGCTTATGGTACCTGCTGTCACTCCTTATATCCTTATCGCAAGTTCATTCTGTGATTTGTGTCACGTACTTAATTCCTGTAGAAATTTGAATCCATAATTCCTAATATTGAGTACATAAGGAACATGGACTTGATGAAGCCACAGAAGTCTTAAAAAGTGATTTATATGTAAGATTTTTTTTTTTTTTAATGCAAGAGCTGAGGTTTCTGGAATGGTGGAATGAAGGCCTCTGTAAATATATTCTTTGATAAAATCAATAAAATCACCTGCAAACTTGTCAAAATCAACTTTTTAGGAACTCTACAAATTAACCAAAGGATCATAACAATCTGAAGAACAGTTTATTTTTAAAAAACTCCAAAACATCAGTAAGAATGGCAGTGTTTGGGGCATGTTAACTTGGTCTACTCCCTTGCCTCTCTCCTAAATCCCATGCATCCTTTAAAACCAGTAGCTTTGCATCTGCAGTAGCTACAAAACCATGAGTCAGGCTGCCATCACAGGCAGATAAGGGACTTCACACTCCTCAAGTCCCATCAGCAGTGTGTTGTTGCTATTTGGTTTATCTCATGGCTCCCACTCCCCCAACCCTCACAAAACATTATTTGACCTAACTAGAAGCTGACTGTTTGAAATAAGTTCCATCCTTAGGCTGTTTGTCAAAAACAATAAACAGCAATTGTTTAAAAACACAGCAGCTTAAAGCAGTGATGCAAACTGAAACAAACAAGAACCCGATTCGCCCCCCCAAAAAAATGCAAAAGAAGATCTGAGTAATGAGATATCCACAGATGACTTTGAGAAGTTCTGACGTATTTCTGGGGATCTAGAAAAGCCACACAAATGTTCAGGTTTCTGCATATGACCAGCAAAGATTTAAGAGAGCCCTGAGTGTTTTCTTCTGATTGGTTGACTTTGAGGCCCTGCACAAGCAGAAAATAAAGGTTAAGGTAGACTTACAAGCTGCCTTAGTATTAAATGTTTGGTCCAACACATGCACACAAAACCTTCTATAAAAACTGAAAGATTTATTGGTTCAAGGCATTTAAGAAATCTCTATTCAATCATTAACTGACTGCTAAACTAAGTAGAGACATCAATGGCCACAGACCACAGGGAACAGAGACTTTACAGAATAAATTTTGACCTTGGAACCCTTCTTTCTTTTTCTGAGAATAGGGTTTGACTAAGGACTTGTTACTTAAGATACTTAGTATTAAGACAGAGGCCCTTCTACATGTATTGTGACTCCTAATAAGCATTTGTTCTGATTTGTGCTAACTATTAGTGAAATTGGGTACTTGGAGGAAATTTGGGCATCTGTCAAAGGGAAATGGATTAGTAAACTATGTGAAAGCTTTCTACAACAGCAACTAGAAGCAATGAACGAGATGGACATAGACAGCAAAATGGGGCTTCCCAGGTGGTGCTAGAGGTAAAGAACTCACCTGTCAATGCAGGAGTCATAAGAGATGTGGGTTTGAATCCATGGGCTGGGAAGATCTCCTGGAGGACGGTACGGCAACCCACTCCAGTATTCCTGCCTGGAGAATCCCATGGGTGGAGGACCTTGGTGGGCTACAGTCCATGGAGCCACAAAGAATCGGATAAAATGGAGAGGTCATAAATGGTCAAAATGGCATGAAAAAAGCAAAACAGATTGAGGGTTATAAGCCCTCACACACGCACACAAAATAATAGTATTTACTTTGCAATAATTTGTAAAAATAAAGGATATTTAGAAAACACTGGAATGTGATGCCTATAGAGAAGAGAGAAATTAGAATGGAGAATACATACGGAAGGATTTTCAGGGACCAATAAAGTTGATTAAGTAATGACCTGAGATTTCAGGTCATTGACACAATCTCTGTAACCAAGGAAAGAAAAAAAAGGAAGGAAGAGGAGGGAAGGGAGGAAAGATAAATATTGAGTGAAAAATGAAAAATAGAAAAGACTGAAGGAAACTAAAGAGTAATAATGGGAAAAAAAAGTCTACATTTGAGACAATAAATCTTGTAGATTTTTATCAAAAATGAAATCAGAGTTAGAATTCTCTGGGGATATGCGGTTTCTGGACATCTGGAAAGCTGGAGGCAAATATATGATCCATGGACACCTGCATGGTGAGATTACCTTTTATCCTTGCCTGTTTCCCACCTCCAGAGATAAGCGTATGACATTCCTACTGCTCTGCTGCTGCTGCTGCTGCTAAGTCGCTTCAGTTGTGTCTGACCCTGTGCGACCCCATAGATGGCAGCCCACCAGGCTCCCCCATCCCTGAGATTCTCTAGATAAGAACACTGGAGTGGGTTGCCATTTCCTTCTCCAATGCATGAATGTGAAAAGTCAAAGTGAAGTCGCTCAGTCGTGTCTGACTCTTAGTGACCCCATGGACTGCAGCCCACCAGGCTGCTCTGTTCATGGGATTTTCCAGGCAAGAGTACTGCTCAGGATGGTTCAAAAACAAAGAAAATCCCATGTGTTAAACATTCCCTTGAATATGAGTATATGAGTGCATAATTTTTACTGTGAACAATTTTAATAATGGTACCATAACCTAAATATAGAAGGAAATGGCCTAATGAGAACTTTAATTTTTGTTACCTCTGGTAAGATTTTGCCTTCAGAGAACACCCCACTGGGAAAGTTCATACCAAGTTAAACTTCATGTTATTAAAATGCATCAATATTTTAAATGACAGGTTCTGCCTTTTAAAATGTTTTCTTACTCCCAGTTCAGTTGCTCAGTCATGTCTGACTCTTTGCAACCCCATGAATCGCAGCACTCCAGGCCTCCCTGTCCATCACCATCTGCTGGAGTTCACTCAAACTCACGTCCATCCAGTTGGTGATGCCATCCAGCCATCTCATCCTCTGTCATCCCCTTTTCCTCCTGCCCCCAATCCCTCCCAGCATCAGAGTCTTTTCCAATGAGTTAACTCTTCTCATGAGGTGGCCAAAGTACAGGAGTTTCAGCTTTAGCATCATTCCTTCCGAAGAACACCCAGGACTGATCTCCTTTAGAATGGACTGGTTGGATCTCCTTGTAGTCCAAGGGACTCTCAAGAGTCTTCTCCAACACCATGGTTCAAAAGCATCAATTCCTCAGTGCTCGGCTTTCTTCACAGTCCAACTCTCACATCCATACATGACCACAGGAAAAACCATAGCCTTGACTAGATGGACCTTTGTTGGCAAACAAATGTCTCTGCTTTTCAATATGCTATCTAGTTTGGTCATAACTTTTCTTCCAAGGAGTAAGCGTCTTTTAATTTCATGGCTGCAATCACCATCTGTAGTGATTTTGGAGCCCCAAAAAATAAAGTCTGACATTGTTTCCATTGTTTCCCCATCTACTTCCCATGAAGTGATGGGACCAGAT
>NW_011495037.1:194292-194644 GCF_000754665.1 Bison bison bison
TTTCATGGCTGCAATCACCATCTGTAGTGATTTTGGAGCCCCAAAAAATAAAGTCTGACATTGTTTCCATTGTTTCCCCATCTACTTCCCATGAAGTGATGGGACCAGATGCCATGATCTTCATTTTTTGAATGTTGAGCTTTAAGCGAACTTTTTCACTCTCCTCTTTCACTTTCATCAGGAGGCTTTTGAGTTCCTCTTCACTTTCTGGCAAAAAGGTGGTGTCATCTACATATCTGAGGTTTTTGATATTTCTCCCAGCAATCCTGATTCCAGCTTGTGCTTCTTCCAGCCCAGCGTTTCTCATGATGTACTCTGCATAGAAGTTAAATAAGCAGGGTGACAATATACA
>NW_011495037.1:194921-211842 GCF_000754665.1 Bison bison bison
CATACAGATTTCTCAAGAGGCAGGTCAGGTGGTTTGATATTCCCATCTCTTTCAGAATTTTCCAGTTTATTATGATCCACACAGTCAAAGGCTTTGGCATAGTCAATAAAGCAGAAATAGATGCTTTTTCTGGAACTCTTTTACTTTTTCCATGATCTGGCAGATGTTGGCAATTTGATCTCTGGTTCCTCTGCCTTTTCTAAAACCAGCTTGAACATCTGGAAGTTCACAGTTCACGTATTGCTGAAGCCTGGCTTGGAGAATTTTGAGCATTACTTTACTAGCATGTGAGATGACTGCAACTGTGCAGTAGTTTGAGCATTCTTTGACATTGCCTTTCTTTGGGATTGGAATGAAAACTGATCTTTTCCAGTCCTGTGGCCACTGCTGAGTTTCCCAAATTTGCTGGCATATTGAGTACAGCACTTTCACGGCATCATCTTTCAGGATTTGAAAGAGCTCAACTGGAATCCCATCACCTCCACTAGCTTTGTTTGTAGTGATGCTTTCTAAGGCCCACTTGGCTTCACATTCCAGGATGTCTGGCTCTAGGTCAGTGATCGTACCATCGTGACTATCTTGGTCATGAAGATCTTTTTTGTACAGTTCTTCTGTGTATTCTTGCCATGTCTTCTTAATATCTTCTGCTTCTTTTAGGTCCATACCATTTCTGTCCTTTATCGAGCCCATCTTTGCATGAAATGTTCTCTTGGTATCTCTCATTTTCTTGAAGCGATCTCTAGTCTTTCCCATTCTGTTGTTTTCCTCTATTTATTTGCATTGATCGCTGAGGAAGGCTTTCTTATCTCTTCTTGCTATTCTTTGGAACTCTGCATTCAGATGCTTATATCTTTCCTTTTCTCCTTTGCTTTTCACTTTTCTTCTTTTCACAGCTATTTGTAAGGCCTCCCCAGACAGCCATTTTGCTTTTTTGCATTTCTTTTCCATGGGGATGGTCTTCATCCCTGTCTCCTGTACAATGTCACAAACCTCAATCCATAGTTCATCAGGCACTCTATGTATCAGATCTAGTCCCTTAAATCTATTTCTCACTTCCACTGTATAATCATAAGGAATTTGATTTAGGTCATATCTGAATGGTCTAGTGGTTTTCCTTACTTTCTTCAATTTAAGTCTGAATTTGGCAATAAGGAATTCATGATCTGAGCCACAGTCAGCTCCCAGTCTTGTTTTTGCTGACTGTGAGCTTCTCCATCTTTGGCTGCAAAGAATATAATCAATCTGATTTCGGTGTTGACCATCTGGTGATGTCCATGTATAGAGTCTTCTCTTGTGTTGTTGGAAGAAGGTGTTTGCTATGACCAGTTTTTCTCTTGGCAAAACTCTATTAGCCTTTGCCCTGCTTCATTCCGTATTCCAAGGCCAAATTTACCTGTTACTCCAGGTGTTTCTTGACTTCCTACTTTTGCATTCCAGTCCCCTATAATGAAAAGGACACTTTTCTTTTTGGTGTTAGTTCTAAAAGTTCTTGTAGGTCTTCATAGAACTATTCAACTTCAGCTTCTTCATCATTACTGGTTGGGGCATAGACTTGGATTACCATGATATTGAATGGTTTGCCTTGGAAATGAACAGAGATCATTGTATCATTTTTGAGATTGCATCCAAGTACTGCATTTTGGACTCTTTTGTTGACCATGATGCCTACTTCATTTCTTCTAAGGGATTCCTGCCCACAGTAGTAGATACAATGGTCATCTGAGTTAAATTCACCCATTCCAGTCCATTTTAGTTCACTGATTCCTAGAATGTCGACATTCACTCTTACCATGTCTTGTTTGACCACTTCCAATTTGCCTTGATTCATGGACCTAACATTGCAGGTTCCTATGCAATATTGCTCTTTATAGCATTGGGCCTTGCTTCTATCACCAGTCACATCCACAACTGGGTATTGTTTTTGCTTTGGCTCCATCCCTTCATTCTTTCTGGAGTTATTTCTCCACTGATCTCCAGTAGCATATGGGGCCCCTACTGACCTGGGGAGTTCCTCTTTCAGTATCCTATCATTTTGCCTTTTCATACTGTTCATGGGGTTCTCAAGGCAAGAATACTTAAGTGGTTTGCCATTCCCTTCCCCAGTGGACCACATTCTGTTACTCTAAGATTGTTAAAAAATAAAATGCAATATGGAAAAAAATTAACATCTTATAGATATTGCTGTACTGGTTAAGTTATTTGTAAATTGTAGTGAGAAAATGTTATAATCCAGAATACGCTAAAATAGGGATTATGTTTGCTCATTTGGTTCAACGTTTGGCTACAAATGGGCTCACTAATTATTATGAGAATGTGTTTTGGCCTTAGAATCACATGTACCCTTCTGAGAATGGCATTTGACTCAGGCCTTATTCCTTCAGGTAATCCGTACTAACTAAACAGAGGTCTTTACTGTGTGTATCATGATTTGGAACAACTTCTTTGCAAATAATGGACTCTCCTCCACCTTTCCACATAAATGAAACCTTTAAAATGCAAAAATCTTATCCCTACCATTTTGCCATAAGCAAAAACATTAAAATATACAGAAAAGGCTGTTAGTGACAATCAGCTATGAAGATAAGAAGCTAAATAGAGCTTTCAACTTATTTTATGGGCAGATATCATGTGCTTAGGAGCAAACAGAGGAAGATGCACATGGAAAAAAAAAATTAACTTTCTAGAGGAAGCAGGCTCTCCAGGAAACTCATGAATGAAGGAAGAGATAAGGTTTGGTCAGCAAGATGTATTGGAGTTCTAAGTCAGGGCCACATCAGAGATGTCTCTAAAGGAGAGATAAGTTGAGCAAATCAAGATGGGGGTTAATAACTTAGGCTAGAAATAGCATACAAGCTAACCTGGTGACTGTTGTTGTGTAGTTGCTAAGTCATGTCTGACTCTTTTGTGACCCCATGGAAAATAGCCTTCCAGGCTCCTCTGTCCATGGGATTTCCCAGGCAAGAATACTGGAGTGGGTTGATATTTCCTTCTCCAGGGGATCTTCCCAGCATAGGGAACAAACCCATGCTCTTACAACTCCTGAATTGGCAAGCAGGTTCTTAACCACTGACCCACCAGGGAAGCCCAAGCTGGTGACTAAAGCGGTAAAAAACAAAAAAACAAAACTTCAATAAAGGGAACAAGATAGCCATAAGCAGTCACCACAGATCACAGACGAAAGAAAAGAGTTAGAATCTGAGAGTCATCAGAAATGACTGATTAGAATGGACAATTTGGACCGAAGCCCAGATTGCTGACTATAAGCAATAAAAGGCCAAACTGTCCAGCAAAGAGTAGATTTAGTCAACGAATGGTAAGAAAAGAACTTACTAAGTGCCAGGAACCACTGCACCTCACTTCTGTTTTCCAAAGGTCAGCGTTTGGTTAGATATTTTCTCACCAGTATATGTAGATATCCGCATCCTTGAGGAAGACTGCTGCTTTGTAGTTACTGAAATTACCACAGGACTCATTACCAATGCCATGCATTTATCCTACTCAGTTGGTGTAGTTTGAATTCCAGAATGAATGTATCACACTTAACTAAATTTCTTAAGCTAAACCCTGAATACTTTTCTCAGGCCAAGCCTTCTTTAAGTGTCTTAAGAATAGACTAAATTACTCTAAGCACTCTCAAAGCAGTATCAGAGATTTCTCAGACCAAAAGAAACAAAAAATATTTCTTATGCAAAAATATATGTTCCAAGCTTCATCCCCCTTCTTTGTTCTGCCTAGGTTTTTTTTTTACAGCTGCATCATCAACCTGTAGCATAATCCTTAATTCAGTGTGTGCTGGTAAATGCAAATACATTTCTGAAAAATGTTATTATTTTCAAAGCATATATGCTCAGTAAATTCAGTGTGGAATGAAGCAAGTATGCCCTCAGAACTTCTGATTAAAACACATACATAAACACATTTATTTGGAGGGGGGCAGGAAGGATTGATTGTGCCTCTTCTGACTAGCTACTGTGGGCTTAGTGAAATAAACCATAAAAAAGAAACTTTCAAAACTCATACTTAGACTTCAGGTTTCTGGTTCTAGATCTTAGAAGCTTGGAAATCACCACTCTGTCATAACAACAAATAGAAAGCTGAACAAACTGAAAAATCAACAACTCAAATACCTAAGAATGGAGAGAGCACAGGGCAAACCATTGGTCCCAAGACTGGAAAGATAGATAGGAAAATAGAGTCACGGCTTATCAAAGTAGAGGGTCACGAGCAGAGACTCCCTTGGGAATCAATGCCAGGTTAAGAAGACCTGAACTATAATTGATGAATTGTTGGAGGCTCAGTGAGGACAACTCTGAGAATTAAAAACTTCAGGAGAACTTGGTGATGGAGGGGGAGAGGCACACAGTATTTTGTGATTTACCTTCAGGAGCGTGACCAGGTTCTCATGTAAATATCAAAGAAAAAGACCTCAGGCTTCAGGTAGGGGGAGGAGAAAAGGAATCATTTTGAAATATGTCAGAATGGAGAAGGAAATGGGCAATCCACTCCAGTATTCTTGCCTGGAGAATCCCATGGACAGAGGATCCTGGTGGGCTATGGTTCATGGAATCGCAGTAGTTGGACACGACATAGAGCTCTCATTATGGCATAAACTAACACAGTATTGTAAAGCAATTATCCTCCAATTAAAAGCAAAAGAAAAAAATTTTTTCTAAAAAAAGGAAAAAGAAATATGCCAGAGCACTCACCTTCTTAACAAGGCCTGACCTCCAGGGAAACTATTTAACCACAGCCTAACTTGCTGAGGTATTAACAGAGCCTAATGACCTGCGGAAAGGAAATACTCAAATTCCATTCCTCTAGCCACCCTGTTTTCCATGAGGGAGGAGGAAAAAAAATGAGAAACACTTTTGAAGTTCACTGAGAGACAGACAATGATAGGACTTTAGACCGTTTCCTCACTCCCACTCCTGACCACCACATTACTAAAAGCCTGTTACAGAATTTCTTTTACCTGTTACATCCTGTCTAGCTATCAAAAAGAAAAAAAAAATTACAAGAGATACCAAAAGGCAAAAAACACCATTTTAAGAGACAAAGCAAGCATCAGAACCGGACACAACAGTGACATTGGAACTAACAGACCAGGAATTTAAAATAGCAGTGTAAGGATGCTAATGAATAAAGGAGACAGCATGTTAGAAGAGATGAGCAATATAAGCAGAGAGATAGAAATCCTAAGGATGAATCAAAAAGAAATTCTAGAGATCAATAACACTGTAAAAATGAAGACAAACTTTAACAGGTTTATTAGTAGATTGGACATGACTGAGGAAGGAATCTCTGTGCTAGCGGATATATCAGTAGGCTCCTCAAGGACTGAAACCCACCCCCCCAAAAAGAACACAGAACATAACAGCCAAGGATTGTGGGACAACTGCAAAAGGGAATACCAGTAGAAGAAAGAAAGGAATAGAGAAATATTTTAAACAATAATGACTGAGAATTTTCCCAAACTAATGTGAAACTCCAAACCCAAGATCTGGGAACCTCAGAGAACATAAAGCAGAGTAAATGCCCCCAAAATAATGATGCTGAGATATATCATTTTCAAACTACAGAAAATCAAAGATAAAGAAAAATTCCTGAAAGAAACACCTCCCTTATTCATAGTGAAACAAAGGTAAGAATTACATTTAGTTTTTCCGAAATCATGCATGAGAGAAGAAAGTGGAGTGAAATAATTGTTTAAAGAAAAACAAAAAAACAAAAAACCTAGAATTCTGTACCCTGTGAAATTATCCTTCAAAAGTGAGGGAGAAATAAAGACTTGCTCAAACAAATAAAAACTTGAATTTGCTGCCAATAATCCTGCCTTGCAATAAATGTTAAAAGAAGTTCTTTAGAGAAAAGGAAAATTATATAGATTGGAATTATATAAAGAAAGGAAGAACACTGAAGATGGAATAAGTAGAGGTAAAACAAAATCCACACTTGGACCTTGAGTAAGATGAGAAGTACGAGTATAGGAAACACCCTAAGATACTGATAAGCAAGTTTGTCTACGTGGGTATGATTTAGATGTTAAAAGTAACCTTCATTTCCTGAGCTGCAGCAACAATGTAGAAGGATGAGTGTAAGCAAAGGAAAAGAGATGAGGAAGGAAGATATTTCCGCAAAAAAATGTCTACCCTTTCTGCAGTAATAGAAATTCTAAATGATCTTCCTGTTGCTACCTTTCTCCCAGTTCTACTTCGCATACATTACTCATGCCTGCTTAATCCAGATTTTATATGCTTATAAAAAGGGAGGAAATGTGTAACTTGGGAAGGGCAGACAGGAAACCTTTATTCTAATCTATGCTCCACTTCTAACTTGGTCATTTACAAGAGACACAAGTTACTTTGCTTCTTTGGGCCTCAGTTTATTCATCTATGAAGTGGGAGCAGTTAGTTAACCTAGACAATAACCTCAGAAGACCCCTGTAGCTCCAAAATTCTTTGTTCTAATTAGGAGAAATCCAATGCAAGAGACCCATGTTCAATCCCTGGGTTGGGAAGATCCCCTGGAGAAAAGAATGGCAAGCCCTTCCAGTATTCTTGCCTGGAGAATCCCATGGATAGAGGAGCCTGGCTGGCTTCAGTCCATGGGGTCACAAAGATTTGGACATGGCTGAGTAACACACACACACACATGAGGCTTATTTTTTTTTTTTTAATTTTAAATGTTTCTCTTCTAGAATTCTGGAATTGACTTCACAGATGCCATGCAAATATCTATGGGAGACAAGAGGGTAGTAAAACAAATTTTCATTAATTTACAGTCATTGCAATCAAGATGGTTTGGTCTGATTAAGAGGATAAAAAGTCCAAAATCCCCTTATGAATTCAGACAGGAAGAGGAGAATGAATTATCTCAGACTGTCAGCATACTAAATTTCAGCCCCTTCTATATTTCTCATTTAAATCAATTTTTTACCTCACAATAAAAATTCTAGTCTTCTAAGCAAAGATATGAAGACTTGCCTGATTTTTTTCCACCAGAGGAGACCTCTCCATCCTCTCAATTCCTGCCTGCCCTCACATCACTCTCATGGCCTGTTATCACTTTCTACATGGCATTATAATCATATGAATACAAAAATGATCTTTCTTAGTAGACTAGGGACATCTTTGGTTTCTGCCCAGTGTCTTGCAAATAGAAAAAAATCATTTTGAATGATTGAATGAATGAATAAATGAGTAAGAAGGAAAGAAGGAAAAGAGGAAGGGAAGGTGTGGGAGGGAGGGAAGAAGGGGAAAAGAAGTGTAGAAAGAAAGGAAGGAAATAATATACAAATATTTAGAAATGAATCAGATGACCTCTCATTCTCCAAAAGAACTAATGACTCACAACTACAGAAACAGTGTACACGGTGAGGAAAACTGTACCCAACAGGATGCACAGCTGACTAAGAAGGTAGGGCTTGAATTACCTCCCTGGAGAATAAATGATGAGGCACACAATGAGCCTGCTCTGGCTTGTTTAAGGCGCTAGAATGCCTTGAGACACCTGGCACCATGACAATCCCTCATCTCAGGGATAGGGATTCTTGTATTTAACAATATTCAGTACGCATCTCAACCCTCCCTCTCCTTTCAAACTCCAGACCTGAATATCGCACCTCAAGAGTTTTTACTCTTTCCTTTCAACTCACCATCAGTTCCTATCATTCTTCCTTAAAGACAATTTTAAGCAGAACAGAATAAGATTCAGACTTGATAAAAGTTGAACGCTCCCTACCACCATATCCCTTGGTATTAGAATCAGCAAAAGTAAAGCCTATTTAAACTAAAAACAAAGCAAAAGCACCATAAAATTATAGTTTATATTTCTCCAAACAAGTTTTAGCCTAACTTAAATGAGTTGTGCATAGAGAAACAAGCAAAAAAAAATTAATATTTAATTTTCAAAGGCAATCCAATATGCCATGTATGGTTACAAACAAAATGTCCATGGGGTCACAAAGAGTTGGACATGACTGAGTGACTAATATTATCACTTCACTTATTGTGGGAAATGGAAGAAATATTAAAACGCAGCACTTCCTTGCCCACCTGTGTCCTTGCCTGAATATCGCACCTCAAGGAATGAAAGGGAGACACTACTGATAATAAATGGCAAAGGTTACCTCACAACAAAATCAAATCACTAAGCTCTGCTTTTACCCAATAATGTATGGTAATATGTTCAATTACAAGCTATTAAATGATTCTTTTCTGGAAGAAAATTACTATTCTAGACTACAAATAATCTAAAGCGGCAACGTCTCAGAGGACAGAACCACTATTTTTGTACCCCAACTTCCCCTTCAGTCCTCCACACAGTAATTTTGTTCATCAAGCTGTCACAACAGTGGGCAAGCCAGTATTCAACACAGAGGACTCTAGACAAGGAAATTGACCCTCCAGGGGAAATTCAAAGTACCTCTTGAAACTTAATGAACATCTTATCCATTCGAACAAATGAAAGCTTAAATTAGGTTGCTCCAGGATCTCAATGTTAAGTATGTGTACAATTCAATTACTCATCCCAACGCTGTCCCCATAACTTTTTTTTTTTTCACTCTACTGCTTCTTAAAAAAAAAAACAAGCCCTAGGCAAATGAGGTAATGATGGAATGTTATGAGAGTTTTTAGCTGGAGCATTCAGTCAGGACATCAGAGGGAAAGATCAGAAGCAAGACCTCTGCTTTCTGAATGCAGCAGCTGCTTTGAAGGGCTGGCTGGGACCTCTCTGAAACATGAGCCAGAGGACAGTCATTCTGAAACAGAAAAGCCCAGCCCCAAGAGTTATGTCTGGAGCTCAGGGAATCACACTGCTGGGCCCTGCTTCCTTTGCCATGTTGCAGTCCCACCTGGCTCATGTCATTGGACAACTTTGTTCTGATCATTTTAGAAAGATCTCAGTGAGGGATCTTCCAGGCAGATTCCAGCACACCACTGGATCCAGGACTACCCTAAGGTATGGTACTCGAGATGAAAACAAAACCCTGGGTCTCCAAAATAAAAAAAACATGGAAGGCAAGTGCATTTCTTTGGCTTGAATTATTTGGACAGTTGATTGGATTTGCTAGTCAGTTACTAATAGGCACCAAATAAAAGCAAATCCAGAAACCTTCTTGGACCCTAAGGTATCTACTAAGCCTTTGCTCAGAGTGAGTCAGCCATCACTTTTCAAAAATTCTTAGGTCTTTGAGTGGGGTCAAATACATGTATACTAAATATTTGAGGAGGCATAGAGACTGACAGTGGCCATCAGCAAGGATATAAGAAGGCCCAGAACCTAGATGACAGAACAAGTGTACCCTTCCTGACTGAAAGGAGGAGTAAGCACAGAATGACAATATGTAAAAGTGTGAACGAAACCAAGTGAGCACAACAGTGGAGAATGAGGAAGACACCTGGGTTCTGATCCCAGACTTGCTACTGTGATGAGACTGTGAATAAGTCATTAATCTCTTTGAGCTCCAGTTTTGAATGTGTAAAAATAAAGACATTGAACTATTAGTATTGATGGTATTATGTTTTATGCCTTGCCAGTTTCAGAACTGAAGTTGACAGAAGTTAGACTGGAGGATTGTTAAATTTACTTTTACTCCTTATATGATTTTAATGTTTTAAAAAAATCAAATTGAGAAAAAACAGTTCTTGAGACAAGACTTCTCAAGCATATGCCACCATAGCAAAGTGTCTTAGGATATCAGTTAGGATGAGTTTGGCCTCAAGAAATCCTCAATATAATTTACTAAATAGGAAGAAAATGCTTTCTTTCTCATTGGAAGATTTTCAGAAGTCGTGCTACTAAAAAAAGTCCTCTAAGACTCGATTTCTTGACACTCTGCCATGCTGCCGCCTGCGGCAGTGGGCCTCCCCTCCCCCTAGCTCTTCCCTGCTTACCGGGTTGCTGCAGCAGCTCTGGAACCATGTCCTGACTAGCAGCTGCAGGAGGAGAACGCAAGCCATGCTGGGCCAGTTCTGTGTTTTGTATCAGCAAGGAAGACAATACTCAGAAGTTCCCAGCAGATCTCCATGCAAGTCTCAGAATTTTTACGTGTGCCTGTGCCCATATGAAAGTAAAAAAAAAAAAAAAAGGACTACCAGGGTTGACCTAGTGTAATCATAGCTTCATGCCTTGGCCTTAGACATGTGGCTAGATGTCCCTGAAGGAGCCAGCTGTGGGGAAATGGGGCTATTGTCAAAGAAATGGGGCAATGGCTTTGGAGAGGAAACCAAAATTGCTACACAGGGAAGGGCTCCAAACCATAAGGATAATGCCATAATTTAAAGGAATTAGCGAGATCAGTGATCCTGCTCAAGTTCGCCACTTACCTAACAATGGTGTGCATCACAAATTAAGTATAATCAGAAGAAGGATTGCTGCCTCTTAGCAGTCTCTGATGGATCAATAGAAAAAAAAATTTAAATATCATAATAGATGTGAACTTGATCTTTATAACATAACTCTCCTGTGTGTTATTGGAGAGCCGTGAAGAGAGTAGAAGAGAGGAGATTAAATAACACTGACTAGAGTCAGAGGAGTTCTGAATCAAGGTCAGCAGAGAGAAAATAATACAGAGGATGGGAGTTCAAGACAGGGACAGGAGGAGGGGCTCAGGGGAGGAGTAGTTAAGGAGTTTGGGACTGACACATACACACTGCTATATTTAAAATGGATATTCAACAAAGACCTACTGTATAGCACAAGGAACTTGCTCTATATTATGCAACAACCTAAATGGAAAAAGAATTTGGAAAAGAATAGATGCATGTTTGTGTATGACTGAATCACTTTGTTGTACACCTAAAACTAACACAACATTGTTAATCAATTATATTCCAATGTACAATTTTTATTTTATATAATAAAAATAAGTAAATAAAAATGAACATTTAGCAAATAAAAAAATAAGCTCAGCTGATTAGCAACTGAAAAAAAAGACATGGGCAGCAGGCAGAATTGGCAGCTCTTAGGGACAGACTGGATGTGATGGTCCGGAGGAAAGAGTCTTTAAGGTGATGGAGAAAGAGAAAGAAAAACAAGACAAAAAGAAGAACAACATTTCCAGGAGAGGAATGAAAGCAGATAATAAATCCAAGTTCAAGTTTGTGGACTGTTAAGTTTGAGGCTGTCTGAGTCTATGTGTAAAGCTCAGATTAGATGTATCCTTCGACCAAGCATCTTTTTGTAAGAACAGAGTAAGAGACAAGAATGGTGGGACACAACTCTGAGGAAGACCAGCAATGAAGCACTGAACAAAACAAGAGAACTGTTCAGAGAGAGAGATGGAAACTAGAAAAGAAGTATGCCATGAAAGTGAGGTAAATATCTGAAGAACAAGAGTACTATATATGAGGTAAAACATGGCTCCAAAGTCATCGATTGATTTTAGCCATAAATCAGTCAGCATAATTTAAACCCATAGTCTAAAGAGACCTGGCATTACACATGTGGAAGTAAGACTGCAGTGGCTTCAGGACTGAATAATACAAGGAAATGAGACCTAGATATGGAGTGGCCAGAGGGAGTAAGAATTAAAGGAGGATATTTTGTTTTAAGGACAGACAGACCCAAGCATTTATACAGGCTGAAACAAGGAGCCTCAGAGAGAAAGAGGTTCAAAGACCCCAGGAGAGGAGGTAAGGATCACATTTCACACTATAGCAGACTTTTTAAAATGTCACTTCTAACAGACTTATTAATTCATGTAATGAATTCTGTTTGAATCACTATTATCCCAACAGTGGGGATACAGCAGGGAGTAAGCGATAAACAGTAATTTTCTACTAACAGATCACAGCAACTCAAATTCATTCAAATAAGAAGCTGACAATATGTTATCTTTTATTAACAGTTCTAAAACTGGTGAAGCTTGCTAGGAAAATGTGGAAAACCATAAGCATTGTCTCACTGGAGAAGCCCCCAGAATGAAAATATATTCACATAGCTGTTTTGATACCTGTTCACCACACAGTTCCTGAGGGCAGTGGAATGCTGGGTCCTCCTAGGCCAACCTGCAGGGGCTTCCGTAAGACTAGGCAGACTGAGACTAGGCAGTCCTATCCAGAAAGGCAGAGCAGGGACTTCACAGCAGTGGTTACAGAGCCAGTGAGGACAGCTAAGCATGGTGGTCAGACACCCGACAACAAGCTCAGACTAAGAAACCTTAGGGAACCTTGCAACGACTGATGTCACCGGGCTCTCACTACTGTCTTCCTAGGCGCATCCTAAAGGTAGCACCATGAGTCCCTCTAAGGAACTACATTCCTTATTCTAAGCCCCTGCTCTTCTCACCACGCTTGCCTCCGGTCTCTGTGACTTGACAGTCTCAGCATCTTTTCTCCTGAATCCTCACACCCCAATTTTTAAAACAAAATTTATTATATTTTATTGTTTATTCATTTGGCCACACCGGGTCTTAGTTCCATCACAAGGGATCTTTAGTTGCGGCCTGAGAATGCTTAATTGTGGTATGTGGGATCTAGTTCCCTGATCAGGGATCAAACCTGGACCCCTTGCACTGAGAGCTTGGAGTCTTAGCCATTGGACCACCAGGGACGTCTCTTCACACTCCAATTTGTCACTTCTCTAAACCCAGGGTTATTCACTCTTCAGTTCCCACCCCAGGCATCTGCCCTCACCATCGCCTGTGCTCAGGACACTCTACCCTGAGAAAGCCCCAGGGCTCACTCCTCACTTCATTCAAGTCTGCTCTAATATCTTCTCATCAGAAAGGAATTTCCTGATCTCTTGGTAAAAAATAGCGCCACAGTCAGTCTCCATCACCTGCCAGATTATTTTCTTCATAGCATCACCAGCATCAGAATACAAATTCCACAAAAGCAGGGATTCTGTCGGTGGTGGCGTTCACCCCTGTATCACTGGATGCTGCTGCCACACCCCAGGACATCACTAACACTTCCACTGGGCTCATTCTTCCTCTTCTTCAGCATCATTCCTCCCAGGATGACTTGTCTGCCCTTTTCCCCTCTTACCTCACTTCAAACCCAGGCTCAGCCCATTGCCTCTCCATCCAGAACAACTAGCCATTGTGTAAAGAAACAGATCACAAGTTTTAAAATGTCCTGTGACTCACAGAGCTGTACCAAAACAGAACCGTAGGACAAGCTAAGCTGAGAGCCTTTTAACATCAGCTTGTTCACATCCATATAAGACCCTAGACTAACTGACTTTAAAGTCCAAAAGAGACACTAGTGAACTGGAGATCCACTCAAACTTTGCTCCTCCACAAAACAAGGAGAATACTGGCAAAAATGACCACAGTCTACTTCTTTAGAGCTCTGGAAATAAACCAAAGACCTACAAAAACTCCAAGGAGTATTCACTAAAGAGAAATGGCTGAATCTCAGGAAGAACAAGTCTTGCGGCCCCCTACTCCTCTCCTCAGCCCTGTGTTAGTTTGAAAATAAATAGCCTCATAGCTGCACAAGCTCGGAAAGCCATCAGCCTAACATGCTGGCCAATCACCCACACCAGGTGAATTCTAGAAGGAAACACCATTGGTGGTCCAGCAACTCACCTAGTTTGAAAATTTTGAACAATCTCTACCAGATCTCACTTGCTAACTGCTGCCTTAAATCCAGCTCATGACAAGTCCAAGTCCTCACATTCCTCTCCCACTAACACCATTTCAGTACTAATATCACTCTACTGCTGCTGCTGCTGCTAAGTCGCTTCAGTAGTGTCCGACTCTGTGCAACCCCATAGACAGCAGCCCACCAGGCCCCACCATCCCTGGGATTCTCCAGGCAAGAACACTGGAGTGGGTTGCCATTTCCTCCTCCAATGCATGAAAGTGAAAAGTGAAAGTGAAGTCGCTCAGTCATGTCCTACTCTTCGCGACCCCATGGACTGCAGCCTTCCAGTCTCCTCCATCCATGGGATTTTCCAGGCAAGGGTACTAGAGTGGGGTATCATTGCCTTCTCCGAATATCACTCTAAAAACTTCCCCTTTTTGTAGACGTCATTGAGAATCAGTCAAGGTAGTACCTTCCTAGATCATCGAGTCCAGTGAACCCAGCTTTGCATGACCAATGGGTTTCCCTGCTGCTCTTTGGCAGAGCCTTGGACTTTCCCCACTGGCCATTATTTTCTTGTCTTTCATTCTCACTAGCCTGTCAGTCAAGGGGTACTTTTTTCTCTTCATCACGAAGTGGAGCACAAATCCTGGAATGTAGTAGACACTAAGGAAATGCTTACTAAATGACTGAGTTTATTTAAGATGAAAGTTGGGAGATTTGAAATATAGCATCTGGAGTTTAGTTTGCATTTTGTTTCAACAAGAAATTAAATACCTTAGCCCACATGTCTTTGCCTCCTCAGTGAAAGAATAGAAGCAAAGGCAAAGAATTCAAGAACAGAACAAAATGCCGAGAATGCTGGAGAGGGTGTGGAGAAAAGGGAACACTCTTACACTGCTGGTGGGAATGCAAACTAGTACAGCCACTATGGAGAACAGTGTGGAGATTCCTTAAAAAACTGGAAATAGAACTGCCTTATGACCCCGCAATCCCACTGCTGGGCATACACACTGAGGAAACCAGAATTGAAAGAGACACGTGTACCCCAGTGTTCATCACAGCACTGCTTATAATAGCCAGGACATGGAAGTAATCTAGATGTCCATCAGCAGACGAATGGATAAGAAAGCAGTGGTACATATACACAATGGAGTATTACTCAGCCATTAAAAAGAATACATTTGAATCAGTTCTAATGAGGTGGATGTAACTGGAGCCTATTATACAGAGTGAAGTAAGCCAGAAAGAAAAACACCAATACAGTATACTAACGCATATATATGGGATTTAGAAAGATGGTAATGACAACCCTGTAAGCGAGATAGCAAAAGAGACACAGATGTATAGAAGTCTTTTGGACTCTGTGGGAGAAGGAGGGGGAGGGATGATTTGGGAGAATGGCATTTAAACATGTATAATATCATATAAGAAACGAATCACCAGTCCAGGTTCAATGCAGGATACAGGATGCTTGGGGCTGGTGCACTGGGATGACCCGGAAAGATGGTACAGGGAGGGAAGTGGGAGGAAGTTCAGGATGGGGAACGTGTGTACACCCGTGGCGGATTCATGTTGATGTATGGCAAAACCAATACAATATTGTAAAGTAATTAGCCTCCAATTAAAATAAATAAATTTATATAAAAACATGCCGAGAATGTTCACTTGAAAGAGCACAGAACAGCATGCCCACAGGCAGGCCTGAGCCCTGCTGCACCGCGTCCGGCAGAGGTCACATCGAATCCTCTCGCAGGCATCGGGTCACAGGGCTCACCTCGCCACAGCGACACTGCACGCATCAGACATGTGCTGAATGTGCCACACTTACGGCGCCGGCTTCTTGGGAGGAGAACATTAGAGATGTGACCAAGGTAATAGAAGAGAGAGCAAATGCAATACCCTATGTCACCATGCCTTCTTTTTTAATGCAGACTTTATGGTCTTTCACTTTCACCCCTTTTAGAGACATGGGTAAGAAATGCATTTCTCTATCCAACACAGACAACAATGTTGTGATGAACAGAAGCTGACACTAAGTGTGGGGTTTGGGAGTCAGCAGGCAGTGACAGAGACATCACAAACCCTGACATGCCACTTCTAATGACAGGCAGCTACCATCCAGATCTGGTGCCACCATCCTTGTTCAGTTCTTAGGAGAATCTAAACAACATGCCAAACAGAAATAAACCCACAGATAAAGGAAACAAACATGGTAACCAAAGAAAGGGGTGAGGCATAAATCAAGAGTTTGGGATTGAAATATACACACTACTATACATAACATATACACACTACTATATCAGATCAGATCAGATCAGACCAGTCGCTCAGTCATGTCTGACTGAGCAACCCCACGAACTGCAGCACGCCAGGCCTCCCTGTCCATCACCAACTCCCGGAGTTCACTCAGACTCATGTCCATCGAGTCAGTGATGCCATCCAGCCATCTTATCCTCTGTCGTCCACTTCCCCTCCTGCCCCCAATCCCTCCCAGCATCAGAGTCTTTTCTAATGAGTCAGCTCTTCGCATGAGGTGGCCAAAGTACTGGACTTTCAGCTTTAGCATCATTCCTTCCAAAGAAATCCCAGGGCTGATCTCCTTCAGAATGGACTGGTTGGATCTCCTTGCAGTCCAAGGGACTCTCAAGAGTCTTCTCCAACACCACGGTTCAAAAGCATCAGTTCTTCGGCACTCAGCCTTCTTCACAGTCCAACTCTCACATCCATACATGACCACAGGAAAAACCATAGCCTTGACTAGACGAACCTTTGTTGGCAAAGTAATATCTCTGTTTTGAATATGCTATCTAGGTTGGTCATAACTTTCCTTCCAAGGAGTAAGTGTCTTTTAATTTCATGGCTGCAGTCACCATCTGCAGTGATTTGGGAGCCCCCCCAAAATAAAGCCTGACACTGTTTCCACTGTTTCCTCGTCTATTTCCCATGAAGTGGTAGGACCAGATGCCATGATCTTCGTTTTCTGAATGTTGAGCTTTAAGCCAACTTTTTCACTCTCCACTTTCACCTTCATCAAGAGGCTTTTGAGTTCCTCTTCACTTTCTGCCATAAGGGTGGTGTCATCTGCATATCTGAGGTTATTGATATTTCTCCCGGCAATCTTGATTCCAGCTTGTGTTTCTTCCAGTCCAGCGTCTCTCATGATGTACTCTGCATATAAGTTAAATTAACAGAGTGACAATATACAGCCTTGACGAACTCCTTTCCCTATTTGGAACCAGTCTGTTATTCCATATCCAGTTCTAACTGTTGCTTCCTGACCTGCATACAGATTTCTCAAGAGGCAGATCAGGTGGTCTGGTATTCCCATCTCTTTCAGAATTTTCCATAGTTTCTTGTGATCCACACAGTCAAAGGCTTTGGCA
>NW_011495037.1:211942-228530 GCF_000754665.1 Bison bison bison
GCTTTGGCATAGTCAATAAAGCAGAAATAGATGTTTTTCTGAAACTCTCTTGCTTTTTCCATGATCCAGCGGATGTTGGCAATTTGATCTCTGGTTCCTCTGCCTTTTCTAAAACCAGCTTGGACATCTGGAAGTTCACGGTTCACATATTGCTGAAGCCTGGCTTGGAGAATTATGAGCATTACTTTACTAGCGTGTGAGATGAGTGCAATTGTGTGGTAGTTTGAGCATTCTTTGGCATTGGCTTTCTTTGGCATTGGAATGAAAACTGACCTTTTCCAGTCCTGTGGCCAAGTTTTCCAAATTTGCTAGCATATCGAGTGCAGCACTTTCACAGCATCATCTTTCAGGATTTGGAATAGTTCAACTGGAATTCCATCACCTCCACTAGCTTTGTTCGTAGTGATGCTTTCTAAGGCCCACTTGGCTTCACATTCCAGGATGTCTGGCTCTAGGTCAGTGATCACACCATCGTGATTATCTGGGTCATGAAGATCTTTTTTGTACAGTTCTTCTGTGTATTCTTGCCATGTCTTCTTAATATCTTCTGCTTCTGTTAGGTCCATACCATTTCTGTCCTTTATTGAGCTCATCTTTGCATGAAATGTTCCTTTGGTATCTCTGATTTTCTTGAAGAGATCCCTAGTCTTTCCCATTCTGTTGTTTTCCTCTATTTCTTTGCACTGATCGCTGAGAAGGCTTTCTTATCTCTTCTTGCTCTTCTTTGGAACTCTGCATTCAGAAAATAGAAAACCAGCAAGGACCTACTATATAAGACAGTGAACTACACTCAATATTTTGTAATAACCCATAAGGGCAAAGAATACAGAAAGATAGAAGGATAGATATATAGATAAATAACTGAATCACTTTGCTGTATACCTGAAACTAATACAATGATTGTAAATAAGCTGCCCTTCAATTAAGGATTTAAAAACAAACAAATAAACAACAAGGATATATTGTATAGCACAGAGCAATATAGTTATATTGTAATAGCTTAAACTGGAGTAATAATTATTATTGATTTAATACTTCACACATCTGAAACCAATATTGTAAATCAACTAGATTTCAATAAATTAAAATAAAAAACATATTGCTATATGGGCTTTCCTAATGTTCAGATTTTGTTTTAAATTTCATGGAAGAGGAGGATAAAAAATTAAGGGGTAGAGAAGACTAAGGGAAGAAAGAAGCATCATGAAAGCCAAATAAAGTGGATAAAATGTGTCTGTAGACCACCGGATCCCACCCTTGCTCTAGTTCATCTACTCTTACAGATGTGGAAATTCACAGCAAGAGAAGAAACATGACTGGTCAGTATCAGGAACAAGAACCCAGGTTGCTTTCTTCCTAGGCTTCTCCTTTAATACATCTTCCTAGTCTTGTTTTCACATAACCACAATCTTAATCACACAAGCATTCTGACGTTTGCTACCTGTCTCCTGGAAAGGCAGTATGCCCACAGAGTAAAATCACTCTTTGATACTTAAGGAAAGAAGAGCAGAAGTGGGGCATAAAATTCTCTCCACATGAAAGTACTCAATGAACTCCAGCTCCTAAGAGGTCTCCTTCCCGAATATTTTGCAATCTGACCCAAGGGGTTAGAAAGCGCTCCAAGTAAACAGTTGTCATTACCCTATCTTACCAACAAATCAGCCCAGCAGAGTTTCTTTCTTCTGAGCCTCTCACAGCATCTTTGAAGTTTGCATCTCATGCACTCACTAAGGAAACTTGCACAGGAAAATATTAGTTATGCTGATGAAGGTGCGGTGCGGATAATAGAAAGCTTTAGACCAGGTAGATGGAATGAAAGCTCAGAGGGAAAAAAGCAAAAAACAGGAACAAACCCAATGCATCTGTCTTCCTCTCCTTTTTTTTTTTTTTTCCTGCAAAAGCTTATTCATAAAGCTGCTTCTGAATATCTGTCTCCCAAGCTGTCTTTAAACAGGGATTATTTCAGCAGGGAGTTTAACTTCACAAACTCTTCCTGAAAGTATATAGCCTCTTAATATCATAGTTCTTTCTGACTTGATCTAATAACTTCTTTTTCAGTTATCTTTTTCAGTAGCTGTGGCCCTTTTTGATCCCAAATTAAGTTTAAAAGGGGCTTCCCTGGTGGCTCAGATGGTAAAGAATCTGCCTGCAATGCAGGAGATCCAGCTTCAGTCCCTGGGTAGGGAAGATCCTCTGGAGAACGGAATGGCTAGCCACTCCAGTATTCTTGTCAGGAGAATTTCATGGACAGAGGAGCCTGGTGGGCTATAGTCCATGGGACTGCAGAGTTACACATGATTGAGAGACTAAGTTAAAAGAATTTAGGAGGGGTTGTAATTTTATGTCTGACAGGAAACTCTATGGACAGAGGAGTCTGGTGGGCTATAATCCATGGGATTGCATGGGATCCATGGGATCGCATAGGGTTAGACACGACTGAGTGACTAAGTTAGAAGAATTCAGGAGGGGTTGTAACAGGAAAACAGGTTAATTAATACATGGGATGTACCAAGCTAAAGCCAAAATATTCCGACAGGACTTTTATAAATAGAAACATGAACCTCTCTTCCCAATACATTTTTAAAATTTCTCTCTTGGTAGATCAGACAACCATCATTGGATTATGACTATTAAATATTTCTCAATATCAGTTAGAGTCATTTGGGGGAGAGTTAAGAATACAGTTCTGTAGGTCCTGCCCCAGGCCCCATGGATGAGTATTCTCAAAGAGTAGACTTTGTAATACTCCATCACTTTTGACTGAAATCATGGTTAAAGAGGTGGCTGCCCCTATAGAACTAAACTATAGCTTTTCTATATAACTTGGAACAATTCAGTAAACCTCTTCACACATGTATAGAGGGCTGTGAAGTAGGTACAACCTCTACTCAGAGCATGGTATAACACTACATGAATAGCTATCACATGTTACATATGTGTCAATGTGCACAACTGTAATTTCACATGTCACTGAAAACTTCTTTCTATGATTGCTATTTGAGCAATAAGCTTCGAGAATTAACCACATGATTATCAGAAGAGGCAGAATTTAATGTTCTGGAACATTTGTAATCATACAGGTTTCAGAGCAAGAAATGAAAAAGTGGTGACTGAGGACAAGTAAATGAAAGGACAAGTAAATTTAAACCAAAAAGCTGCTGCTTTTGGTTTAAAAAATCAAATTAATTTAATTTGCAAATCAAATTTAATTTAAAAAGTAGACTTAGCCTGAAAGAAGTATGAGCAGAAAACAAATTGTCCTTACTCTACCTTCAAGGTTCTATTTGACCTTATCTAGCCTCTCTCCAGTGTAGCAGTTTCACACTGTTGTCACAGATTGGTCATCTGAACCAGTTCTTGTTGGCTAGTCCTCAATATATTGTAGCGTCATGGGTATCCTAGTAGAGCCTTCCTCTGTATTACAAAGTCACTGTCCTGGGAAATTATCTTAATTACTACTGCTTTCTAAAAATGGAAGTAGATTGGCTTCCCTGATGGCTCAGACGATAAAGAACCCACCTACAATGCAGGAGACCTGGGTTCAATCCCCGGGTCAGGAAGATCTGCTGGAGAAGGGAATGGCTACTCACTCCAGGATTCTTGCCTGAAGAATTCCAGGGACAGAGAAGCCCAGTGGGCTATAATCCATAGGGTCACAGAGACACGACTGACTAATACTTTCACTTTTTTTCACATAGTTGATTTACAGTGTTGTGTTAGCTTATGGTATACAGCAAAGTGATTCAGATACATACATATACAGATATACCTACGGTTCTTTTCCATTCTAGTTTCCTATAAGGTAGTAAATGTAGTTCCCTGTGCTATACAGTAGGACCCTGGTGTGTGCTGATTCTTGATAATACATTTGGTAAATTTATTTCAAGCATTTCAGACAGACTATCATGAAAAGATAGACTGATACCTTTGAAGTGTTTGATGTGACATCCATGGATATCAACTATCAGTTCAATCATTTAGTAACACATCTGTACTGATTACACGTTATGTGTCAGTCATTACCTTGACAATGGAAACACAGTCAAGAGCATGGATACCAAGTTCCCTGCTCTCATAGGCCTCTCATTTTAGTGGACATGGATGATACACTAACAAAATGAATAACAAAGGGTCCTATGTAGATAATTACAATAGAATAGTTTAAGAGAGAGAGAATGGGTGAGTAGGGAAGATCTTTCTGAGGAAGTAATATGGAAGCCAAGATTAAAGGGGATGGAGGCAAATCTAGGACACTGGAGAAAAGAAAACCACAGGTAGAAGGACCAGCCAGGGCCAAGCCTCAAAGGCCGAAATGAGGTTTGCACAGTTCAGAAATAAAAGAAAGCTGGTGTGGCAGAGCGATGGGTTGGAGAAGGGAGAAGCTTCTCAAAACAGAATAAATTTTGGGGGTACAAAGAGCAATTGTGCGACAGTTCATGAAATCTGAGGAAGTGTTGTTGATAACACTACTGTAATAACGGTAATGTTTCAGTTGTGATCACTGGACTATGGTCATATGAGAGTCTTTATTTTTAGAAAATAAACTCTGTGTTTAGGAGTACAGGAATATTGCTTGCAATTTACTCTTGAGTGGTGTGTGTGTGTGTATGTATGTGTGTATGTGTTTGTGTGTGTGCTTAGTTGCTCAGTCGTGTCCAACTCTTTGTGACCTCATGGATTGTAGCCCACTAGGCTCCTCTGTTCATGGGATATTCCAGGGAAGAATTCTGGAGTGGGGTGCCACTCTCTCCTCTCCAGGGATTGGACCTGGGTCTCCTGCATTGCAGGCAGATTCTTTACTATCTGAGCCACCAGGGAAGCTCATATATAGATATAGATATATACATACATATTTAACATTTAAGGAATCTGGCTGAAGGAAATATTGCAATTCTTTTCATTCATTTTTTAATTTTTTGAAAAGTCTAAAATTGGCCCCAAACCAAAAGCTGAAAAATACTCAAAGAAAAAAGTAGCAGTGGGACACATATCCATTAGACTGACTAAAACTTAAAGACTGAAAATAGCAAATGTGGACAAGAGATAAGATAATTAGAACTTCTTTTTGGAAATCTCTTTGGTGGTATCTATGAAAGCTGAGTATATACGCCTGTCCTGTGACCTAACAATTCTTCCAAGTATGTACACAACAAGTCATAACTGTTCATTCAAATATGTGAATAAGAATAATCAAAGCAGTGCTATTCATATAAGTCCCAAACTGGAAACAACCCAAGTATCTCTCTATGCAAAAATAGGTAAGTCGATCAAAATACATTCATATAATAGTCACACAATAAATAACTTAGAACTACACATAACACTGTAGGTGGATCTCACAAACATAATATTGAATGAAAGAAATTAGAAACAAAATAACACACACAACATGACTTTGTTAATAGGACGTTCAAAAACCAGGAAAAATGCCCCATCAGTAGAGCAGGAAGAGACACACGGATCTTTTAATAGTGTACTTCTTGGACTGGATGCTGGTTACATGCATTTGCTCAGTTTGTGAAAATTCATTAAGCTGTACCCTTATGCACACTTATACTCCTGAAGTATAAGAAGCTAACAAGAGCACCTCCCTGTTGGTCCAGTGGTTAAGAATCTGCCTGCCAATACAGGGGACACAGATTCAATACCTGTTTCGGGAAGATTCCACATGCTGTGGGGCAACTAAGTCTGTGTACCACAACTACAGGAGCCCAGGTGCCCTGGAGCCCCTGCCTGCAACCAGAGAAGCCACTGCGATGAGAAGCCCGAGCATCGTAACTAGAGAGCAGCCTCCGCTACTGCGATGAGAAGCCCGAGCACCGCAACTAGAGCACAGCCCCTGCTCACGGCAGCTGCAGAAAGCCACCCGCAGCGACAGAGACCCAGGGCAGCCATAAATGAGTAATTCTAAAAAGGTAACAAGAAGATACTGCAAGGAAAAATATAAATACATTGACAACAACATTTTACTTTCTATAAAAATTAACTCAAAATGATTAATACACTTAAATATAAAACTAAAAACTTATACAAAGAAACAGAAGAAATTCTTCAGGACTTGGGGACTAGAAAAATATTCTTAGACTTGACACCCAAAGCATGATGTGTAAAAGGAAAAACTGCTAATTCGGAGCTCAACAAAATTTAAAACCTGCTCTGCAAAGAGAATGAAAAGACTGTAAGAAAATATTTGCAAAGCACATATCCAAAAAAAGACTTGTATCTAGAATATATTAAGGACACTTTATATATTGTGTTGAGTTACAGAACTCAACACTGAAAATCCATTAATCAAATTAAAAAAGGTCAAACTCATGGGCATTTTATTGAAGAGGCCATATAGATGACATCATATACCATTAGAGAAATGCAAATTAAACCCTAAATGAAATATCACTATATATATAATAGAATAACTGAAATAATTTGTTAAAAAATAAAATTTAGTAATAACACCAAATGCTAGGAAGGATGCGAAGAAATTGAATTATTCATACATTGCTGGTGAGAACATAAAATGACACAGCTACTCTTAAAAAGAACATAGCAGTTTCTTATAAAACAAAATATGCCTTAGCCATAAACCTAGTTATTTCACTTTGGGAATTTATATCAGAGAGACAATAGCATATAATCACAGAATATCCTGTACACAATTGTTCCCAGAAGATTTATTCATTATAGCCAGAAACTGAAAAACACTCAAGTGTCCTTCAACAGGTGAATGGTTGAATAAACTGCGGTATGTACATATCATAGAACACTGATCAATAAAAAATAAACTACTGATATACACAATAACTTGGATGAATTGCTAGGAAATAATGAAGAGTGAGAGAAAAAAGCCAATCTCAAAAAGTTACATATTGTATGATTCCATTTATGTAACACTCTTAAAATAACAAAATAATAGATATGGAGGACAGATTAATGGTTACAAGCAAACCCAAAAGCTTCTGTGTAAGTTTAGTCGCTCAGTCATGCCCAACTCTTTGCCACTCCATGTACTGTGGCTCCTCTATCCTTAGGATTCTCCAGGCCAGAATACTGGAGTGGGTTGCCATTTCCTTCTCCAGGGGATCTTCCTGACCCAGGGATTGAACCCAGATTTCCCACATTGCAGGTGGATTCTTTTCCGTCTGAGCCTCCAGAGAAGCCCAAAAGCTTCTAGGGTAGGAGAAAATTCTCTTTTAAAAAAGAATTCTGGAATTGATTAATAAAATTTCTATCAGTTATACCAGAAGAATGTATCTAGTTTTGAAAGAAAATGATTTTGAGCCTAGAATTTCAGGTCAGTTAAAATAAAAAATTCAGCTTTGAGGACAAAATTAAGGTTTCCACATATACAAAGAAGAAAAGAAAAAATTAGTAGCAAAGAATCTCTCAAAGTTCTTAGAATGTGAAATTTACATTTTGTGTACGTAAGATTTTACCTGCACAACTGGTTGATACTGTTGTTATTGTCTAGCCACTAGTCCTACAACCAGAATACAAACAAGTAATGAATTTAAAAGATTAATTTAGTTGAAAAAAGCTATAGTTATTATTGTTTAATCTACAAAGTTCATTTGTAAATAAGAACAACCATATTCTGAAGCAAAACTTTTGAAGTTTATTAACATGGTAGATTAACTGGAGGTGACAGGATGGGATTAAAAGGAAGTTGGGAATCTTACAGAATGCTCAAATCTTCACTTAATTGGAAGAAAATATATTCTAGATGTTGATATAAAATATAGGTTTATTTACCTGTGTTTTTATAATACTCAATTGTACATTTTATCAGAGTACAATCCCATCTCTATTTGCTATGAGATATCATGCCCAGATTAGTACCTGGCATTTAAGATTGGTGAAGAGAACTTTGCTGGTGGTCCAGTGATTAATAAAAAGCCTGCCAGTGCAGGGGACATGGGTTGGATGCATGGTCCAGGAAGATCTCACGTGCCACTGAGCAAAGTCCTTGCACCACAACTACTGAAGCCTGCAACTAGAGATTCCACTGCAATGAGAGCCCACACATCATACAGAGGAGCCCCATTCACTGCAACTAGAGAGAGCCTGCGCACAGCAGCAGAGACTCGGGGCAGACATAAATAAATTAATTAATTTTAAAAAAGATTGGGTGAACAAATGATGACTGAATATATCATCCTAACTCCCTAACCCTAACCCTATATTGTGTTGGCCAAAAAGTTCATTTGGGTTTTTGTACCATGGCAGGGAAAACCAAACTTTTTGGCCAACCCAACATAAATGAATACATTTATTTCAGGGGAACCCTTCATAGGTTGAAATTATTTCACACATTAGTAATAGTAGTAGTGTTAGTAGTAGTGTAGTAGTAGTGTTAGACTCTCAGTTCAGTTCAGTTCAGTTCAGTCGCTCAGCCGTGTCCAACTCTTTGAGACCCCATGAACCACAGCATGCCAGTCCTCACTGTCCACCACCACCTCCTGGAATTTACCAAAACCCATGTCCATTGAGTTCGTAATGCTATCCAATCATCTCATCCTCTGTCGTCCCCTTCACCTCCTGCCTTCAATCTTTCCCAGCATCAGGGTCTTTTTAAATGAATCAGTTTTTCCCATCAGGTGGCCAAAGTATTGGAGTTTCAGCTTCAGCATCAAATCCTTCCAAAGAACACCCAGGACTGGTCTCCTTTAGGATGGACTGGTTGGATCTCCTTGCAGTCCAAGGGACTCTCAAGAGTCTTCTCCAACACCACAGTTCAAAAGCATCAATTCTTCGGTGCTCAGCTTTGTTTATAGTCCAACTCTCACATCCATACATGACCAATGGAAAAACCATAGCCTTGACTAGATGGAACTTTGTTGACAAAGTAATGTCTCTGCTTTTTAATATGCTGTCTAGGTTGGTCATAACTTTCCTTCCAAGGAGTAAGCGTCTTCTAATTCCATGGGTGATAGCAGCCACGAATCACTGCAGATTTTAGAGCTGCAAAAAATAATGTCAGCCACTGTTTCCCCATCTATTTGCCATGAAATGATGGGACTGGATGCCATGACCTTAGTTTTCTGAATGTTGAGTTTTAAGCCAACTTTTTCACTCTCCACTTTCACTTTCATCAAGAGGCTCTTTAGTTCTTCTTCACTTTCTGCTATAAGGGTGGTGTCATCTGTATATCTGAGGTTATTGTTATTTCTCCCGGCAATCTTGATTCCAGCTTGTGCTTCATCCAGCTTGGCATTTCTCATGATGTACTCTGCATGTAAGTTAAATAACAAGGGTGACAATATACAGTCTTGATGTACTCCTTTTCCTATTTAGAACCAGTCTGTTGTTCCATGTCCAGTTCTAACTGTTGCTTCCTGACATGCATACAGATTTCTCAAGAGGCAGGTCAGGTGGTCTGGTATTCCCATCTCTTTCAGAATTTTCCACAGTTTCTTGTGATCCACACAGTCAAAGGCTTTGGCATAGTCAATAAAGTAGAAATAGATGTTTTTCTGCAACTCTCTTGCTTTTTCCATGATTCAACAGATGTTGACAATTTGATCTCTGGTTCCTCTGCCTTTTCTAAATCCAGCTTGAACATCTCGAAGTTCATGTTTCACGTATTGCTGAATCCTGGCTTGGAGAATTTTGAACATTCCTTTACTAGCATGTAAGATGAGGGCTATTGTGAGGTAGTTTGAGCATTCTTTGGCATTGCCTTTCTTTGGGATTGGAATAAAAACTGACCTTTTCCAGTCCTATGTCCACTTCTGAGTTTTCCAAATTTAATAACATATTGAGTGCAGCACTTTCACAGCATCATCTTTTAGGATTTGTAATAGCTCAACTGGAATTCCATCACCTCCACTAGCTTTGTTCATAGTGATGCTTCCTAAGGCCCACTTAACTTCACATTCCAGGATGTCTGGCCCTAGGTGAGTAATCACACCATCGTGGTTATCTGGGTCATGGAGGTCTTTTTTGTACAGTTCTTCTGTGTATTCTTGCCACCTCTTCTTAATATCTTCTGCTTCTTTTAAGTCCATACCATTTCTGTCCTTTATTGAGTCCATCTTTGCCTGAAATATTCCCTTGGTATCTCTAATTTTCTTGAAGAGATCTCTAGTCTTTCCCATTCGATTATTTTCCTCCATTTCTTTGCACTGATCATTGAGGAAGGCTTTCTTATCTCTCTTTGCTATTCTTTGGAATTCTGCATTCAAATGGGTATATCTTTCCTTTTCTCCTTTGCTTTTCACTTCTATTCCTTTCACAACTATTTGTAAGGCCTTCTCAGACAGACATATTGCTTTTTTGCATTTCTTTTTCTTGGGGATGGACTTGATCCCTGTTTTCTGTACAATGTCATGAACCTCTGTCCATAGCCCATCAGGCACTCTGTCTATCAAATCTAGTCCCTTAAATCTATTTCTTATTTCCACTGTATAATCATAAGGGATTTGATTTAGGTCATACCTAAATGGTCTAGTGGTTTTCCCCACTTTCTTCCATTTAAATTTTAATTTTGCAGTAAGGAATTCATGATCTGAGCCACAGTCAGCTCCCGGTTAGACGTTCAGTCATGTCCAGCTCTTTGCAGTCCCATGGACTGTAGCCTGCCAGGCTCCTCTGTCCATAGGATTTTCCAGACAAAAATACTGGAGTGCATTGCCATTTCCTCCTCCAGGGGATCCTCCGACCTGGAGATCAAACCCACTTCTCTACATCTTCTGCATTGGCAGACAGGTTCTTTACCACTAGTGCCACCTGGGAATCACCTGGCAAATGACTTCACACATCAGTAATCAAAATAAAATAACTGACTGTATGGATCACAACAGAGAGGGAGGGAGGCATGATTTGGGAGAATGGCATTGAAACATGTATAATATCATATATGAAATGAATCACCAGTCAAGGTTCGATGCAGGATACAGGAAGCTTGGGGCTGGTGCACTGGGATGACCCAGAGGGATGGTATGGGGAGGGAGGTGAGAGGAGGGGTTCAGGATTGGGAACACGTGTACACCCGTGGCGGATTCATGTTGATGTATGGCAAAACAAATACAATATTGTAAAGTAATTAGCCTCTAAATAAATTTAAAAAAAAGAGAGAGATGGGAATACCAGACGACCTGACCTGCCTCCCGAGAAATCTGTACACAGGTCAAGAATCAACAGTTAGAACTGGACATGGATGAACAGACTGGTTCCAAATCGGAAAAGGAATATGTCAAGGCTGGATATTGTCACCCTTCTTATTTAACTTCTATGCAGAGTACATCATGAGAAATGCCGGGCTGGATGAAGTACAAGCTGGAATCAAGATTGCCGGGAGAAATATCTATAACCTCAAAAATGCAGATGACACCACCCTTACGGCAGAAAGTGAAGAACTAAAGAGCTTCTTGATGAAAACGAAAGAGAAGAGTGAAAAAGTTGGCTTAAAACTCAACATTCAGAAAACTAAGATCATGGTATCTGGTCCCATCACTTCATGGGAAATAGATGGGGTAACAGTGGAAACAGTGACTGACTTTATTTGAAGGGCTCCAAAATCACTGCAGATGGTGACTGCAGCCATGAAATTAAAAAAAAAAAAAAAAAGCTTACTCCTTGGAAGAAAAGCTATGACCAACCTAGACAGCATATTAACAAGCCGAGACATTACTTTGCCAACAAAGTTCCATCTAGTCAAGGCTATGGTTTTTCCATTTGTCATGTATGGATGTGAGAGTTGGACTATAAAGAAAGCTGAGCACCAAAGAATTGATACTTTTGAATTGTGGTGTTGGAGAAGACTCTTGAGAGTCCCTTGGACTGCAAGGAGATCCAATCAGTCCATTTTAAAGGAAATCAGTACCAAATATTCATTGTAAGGCCTGATGTTGAAGCTGAAACTCCAATACTTTGGCCACCTGATGCAAAGAACTGACTCATTTAAAAAGACCCTGATACTGGGAAAGATTGAAAGCAGGAAGAGAAGGGGACAACAGAGGATGAGATGGTTGGATGACATCACCAACTCAATAGACATGAGTTTGAGTAAACTTCAGGATTTGGTGATGGACAGGGAGGCCTGGTGTGCTGCAGTCCATGGGACTCAAAGAGTCAGACACGATTGAGCGACTGAACTGAACTGAACTCTGTATTAGTACTTTACACATGATGAAACTAAAGATAAAAAAAATAAGTAAATTGCACAAGTCTTATAGCTATCAAGAGTGAAAACACACATCTGCAAAATCTAAAATCAGAGCACATCTTCTATAAAAAGATGTTTTCATCATTGAGATGGAGGTAAAATATTAAAAGACAATAACATTCATAAATCTTTCTATTCTAAACAACAGATACGTAATAGAAGAAAACTAGGCAAAGAATACCAAAGAACGTTACACATTAAAAGATCCTGCTTAGAAATCCCTATCAAGAAAAAATCAGTGAAATAGATTTCAATAAGAGAATTTGCCTCAGACAGTAAAAGCATCTGGCTACAGTGCAAAAGACCCAGGTTCAATCTTTGTGTCATGAAAATCCCCTGGAGAAGGAAATGGCAACCCACACCAGTACTCTTTTCTGGAGAATCCCATGGACAGAGGAGCCTGGTAGGCTACAGTCCATGGAGTCACAAAGAGTTGGACATGACTAAGTGTCTTCACTTTCTTGTTCTTTTCAAGAGAATTTAGAAGCCTGGTGTTTTAAAAACTTAGTAGGATATTCCTGAAACTCTCTGAACCTGATACATCTTTAGAGGGGTAGAAATTTGACTATCTTTTTCATTTATTTTTGGGTTATCAGTGTGTGATTTACAGAAGGTAACATTCAGTGGTCCACTGGTGTTAATCAAAGGAGTCAGCATGTAGTTGTACTCACAGCTAAGGCTTATCATAAAATGATATTCACAAGGAAAGGAGACTTGGGTGGTGTCTAGAGGCATTCTTTCCTTCTTGGGAGGATGTCCCTATAAGTCAACATGTTCCTTTTCCCAGCAACGAAAAATGTAGTCAAAAGTGCAATGTTTCTGTCTCATGAGGCCAGTGGAGACCCAGTGCCCAAGGTTTTCATGGAGGGGCTGGTCACACTTTCTCTTCCAAAGAGCTCTTTCCAACATTCCAGGTTCCCAGAAGGAAAGCAGGTATTTAGCATAAGTCAGAGTGATTACACAGTCCAGAGCACAGTGAACCATCTTTAACAGTGGGGAGAATGGGTCAAGTGCCAAGATCTCAGATGCCAGCCAAGAGTCAATCTGCAAGGAGGTCTTTCTGAAGAGAGCGGTTTCAAGCCTGCTGTGTTAACACTTTTCTGCATATTAGTCTGTTTAGTTTTCTATTGTTGAGCTTGTTTTTATAGTTTATACTTACCTGGAAAATAATCTTCTGCTTGGGCTTTCACATTAACTGTTATATTGTTGTCCATCAAATTGCATTTTTGTTCCTCGTATTGTATGTGTCTCATTCTTAACAATTGCTCCAGTGTAAAGCTTACTTGTTAGGCTTTCTAAAGAACAAGTTCTTAGTTTTATTCATTGACTTAACTTTTTGCTTTTCTTTATTTAACCTGTACTTTGTCTTTATCAATTCCTTTGTGTTTTATTTTGCTAGTTTTATCTCTTCTACAGTTGAAAACTAATTTGAAATACATACAAAACTGTTAAACTCATTAACAACTTTTACAGCAAAACTAGGTAATAAAATATTTCAGGGAATCCCCAAGAACAGGTGGGTAAGGACCAACTACCAGTGGCCATAAAAGCCTGCATGAGACCAGCAACTGTGTAGGAGGAAATAAAGTGAAAGATAGAGATCACTGGCAAAGCCTACAGTGACTAGAATGCATGTACGCTTCCATGCTCAGTCGTGTCTGACTCTTTGTGACCCCATGGACTATAGCCCACCAGGCTTCTCTGTCCATGGGATTCTCCAGGCAAGAATACTGCAGTGGGTTGCCATTTCCTCCTCCAGGGGATCTCCTTGACCCAGGGATCGAATCCATATCTCTTACATCTCTTGTGTTGGCAGACGGATTCTTTACCACTGAACCACGCAACACAGTCATATTAAACATCCCTAAGACAGAGACAGTAGTCCTGAAATTGTACTTAAAATCACAAGAAGCCAGGACTTCTTAGAGAATGGCTGATTCTAGGTCTAGAGCAGGAAATGGAGAAGAGGTTCCTGTGACAAGAGGAAAATCTTGTCATAGCATGTAGAAAAGAAGCTCTCAAAGACTTTATGGTCACATCAAAAGATTCAGGGCCCATCTTTAACAGGCTTCTACTGGCCCAATATGGAAAATCTGAGCTTCGATGAGGATAATTGTGTAACCAAGCTGGACCTTAAGGGGCTTCCTAGGACAGGCCCTTCCCCTGTATCCTCTACTTCGTCTTCTCTCAGAAGTACCTAGATAATATCTGATGCACACTTCCTGAATTGCTTTACCGATATGAACCTCCCTGATGACCATGAGCTCATAGGCCAGGCCTCCTGGATCCTCAGGAATGATAATGTTAACTCCTGTGATACTGCCCTGTTACCTCACCATCAGCCAATCGGAGAGTTGTGCAAGGACTGATCACATACCCTGTGACTCTCCTCTCTCACCTGGCTTTTAAAAATGCTTTCCTGAAACCCTTGAGAATCTCAGGGCTTTTTAGGGCATGAGCCACCCATCTCCTTGCAGAGCCCTGCAATAAGTCTCCCTCTGCTCCCGGTTCCCCTGTACTGGTTTGTTCTGCCTCACTGTACCTCAGGCACAGCAACTTACTTGAATAATTGTGACAGATTAAAACCCATCAAATATGTTTATATTCATGAGTCCTAATGATACCAAAATAAACTAAATGGTTAACTTCAGAGAATGATGGGGAACCAATTCATTATCTCTAGAAAATTGATAAAGGGAAAAATGAAATAGCAGTATTAGATTCGTTCTTCAGCACTGCCTACCCTAGTAATTATCTCATCTACTGTGTTCTTCAACTATTCTGTTTTTCACACCTAATATTTCCAATTGTTTTAAAATAAATTAATTGCTTTTTCATTGCTATAACTCTTTTTCATTTATAGCTTATTATCTCTTTAATATATTTATTATACTTATTTTAAGCTGTCCCAATAACTCTCCTTCAGGTTGGATACGCTTTTCAGTTTATTTTCTTTCTCATAGAGCTGAGGTCAGCATACTGATTTTCAGTAAAAGGCTGCTGCTGCTGCTAAGTCGCTTCAGTCGTGTCCGACCCTGTGTGACCCCATAGACGGCCGCTCACCAAGCTCCCCCGTCCCTGGGATTCTCCAGGCAAGAACACTGGAGTGGGTTGCCATTTCCTTCTCCAATGCATGAAAGTGAAAAGTGGAAATGAAGTCACTCAGTCGTGTCCAACTCTTCACGACCCCATGGACTGCAGCCCACCAGGCTCCTCCGTCCATGGGATTTTCCAGGCAAGAGTACTGGAGTGGGGTGCCTTCGCCTTCTCCGAGTAAAAGGCTAGATAGTATTTTTGGTTTCGTGAGCCAGATGGTCTCTGTCGCAACTACTCAGCTCTGCCATTGCAGTGTGAAGCAGCCACAGACAACACGTAAATGAGTATGTGGCTGTATTCCAATAAAACTTTATTTATGGGCATTGAAATTTGAATTTTGTATAATTTCAGATGGATGAGATGGGGCACGTTTGGGGGGGATGGCTGTAGACTGAATTTTATATTTTAATGTGTCACAAAATATTATCTTTCTACTTTGTTTTCAACCATTTAAAATATACAGATCATTCTCAGCTGAGGGACCATATATAAACAACAGAGAGTAGATTTTGTCCACGGGCTGCAGCTGGCTGACCATGATGTTGAGGGCTTGCCCTTCTCAGGCACCTGGCTATTTTCACCTGTGAGCTCAGGTTTCCCTCATAGCTGAGCTACCTAAATCCTTATACTTCCTCTTTAATGATGACAAATTTTTAAATAAGGACTTACTTGGCTTAGGAATTAATAATAGGTTTCTATGTTACTTCTGTTTGTAAATCTTAGGGTCTGACTTTCTCTTAATCTCACTGAAGATCCTAAAGAGAGCAGAAGCACTGACATGGTGGTGATTTCCCCATTGTCCTTCAGACTATTATAGCAGATCCCAAGGACCTAGTATTTTCAGTTGAATCTAAGACAGGCTGGGATCTGGGTCCCTTTATTGCACTGCTTGTACCTGGATGAGCTTCCCTGGTGGTTCAGATGGTGAAGAATCCACCTACAGTGTGGGAGACCTGGGTTCAATCCCTGGGTCAGGAAGATTCCCTGGAGGAAGGCATGGCAACCCACTCCAGTATTTTTACCTGGAGAATCCCCATGGACACAGGAGCCTGATGGGCTACAGTCCATGGGGTCGCAAAGAGTCTGACATGATTGAGAAACTCAGCACATTTGTACCTGGACAATTGTCTCCTTAAGCAACAGAATACAAAGAAATGATAAGGGACAAAAAAAATAACTGCATGCATGTGCACTCGGGGCAAGTTATGAACTATTAGATGATAAAGGCCAAAACCCAAACTTTCTGAGGTGCCAGGAGCAAAAGCAGGATATCAGGCATGATGCCCACATACAGCACCACTAAGAGTATGGGAAAACCACCTAAGCCAC
>NW_011495037.1:228630-239403 GCF_000754665.1 Bison bison bison
CTGCCCCAACCTCACCCCATTAAGGCCCAGTCCCCACCGCTCTCCGGGAAGGTACAAGGGAGCCTGTTACTTGTTTTCCCTCCCTTGTGCTGCATCATGAGCCCCAATAAAACCTTGCCTGAATTGCTTGTCTGGTCTTTTATCAGTTTCTATTGATTAAAGAATCTGAGGACCTGGGTTGATAACAAACCCTTATCTCTAAGAATTTCACTCATAGTGAGTATTAAGAAGACAACTTCTCTGCTTTTTTTTTTTTTTTAAACTGGAGAAATTTTAAATGTGGGACAAGATTAACCAAGGATCTCCATTTATCTTTTTTTTTTTTTTTTTTGGTGGGGGGAGGAATCAAGAAGAAATTTGAAGTTATCAGCTTAACACCCTGCTGACCTACAGGACACCTGGAGCAACTAGACACTTTTCAAGTTCTGAGCTACATGACTGTTGTCCTCAGCTGAAGCTGTCTTTCCCTGAGCCTGCTGAAACCAGAGACGCACCAACAACACTCGAGACACTGAGACTGGGAAAGACAGACCTATAAAGTCACAACCTTTGGAAGCTCAGCAGTTAAGAGGCTAACTTTCTTTGTATAAAATTATAATAATCATTGCTTTGACTCCTTGTCCTGTTCTGCATCAAACACCCACTTTGGTCTGCCCTAACTGTCCTAGGTTTTAACAGGTAAGAATAGTGATCTAAGAAGCATGCCGCACAGTCACCTCCAGGCCAAGACAGGAGAGTGAGCTCCCAACATTTCCCAGTGCCAAGTTCCTCCCAAGGAAGTGGTGATGGTGAGTATAGAAAAGTGTAAATATGTAGAGAGAGTGTAAATATGCTCCTAAATGATGTCTCATCTGCAGGAGAGACAAAAGGCATACATCCCACACAGCAAGTTTTCACTTAACTATCACTTCATAGCAGAGAAGGCAATGGCAACCCACTCCAGTACTCTTCCCTGTCTTCCCAGGGTCCAGCCTAGAACTTCCACCAAGCTGGAAGCTCCGGTTCTACCTGTACTTCACTTACATGGGACTTTTCTCATTATGTCATTGTCATGAGAAGAGAGATCCATTTCATGGGCCATTGAGCATGGTTCAGCTTTAGTTGGTCCAACTTCAACTGCATTGGCTCACCTTGTTTTCATCTTTGTGAGGATACACAACTCTCCACCTTATCTTTCCTATTAGCTTGGCCAATAGAGAGTGGATTACATACTTTTTGACCAACCCACTATTTCCCCAGATGGCTTTGGTAGCCTCTGCTGGCTTTTTCCAAAATGTCCGATTTCATACATCTTACTTTAGCTTTGTCTTCTGATCCATACTTTTCATTATAATGATAGCTTTTATCACTTGCTTCTGTGCTGTGTATTATATATTTACACTAAATATTAAAAATATTATTTTCTAGATAGTACTCAGAACCTCTTCTCATATGCTCCTCAAGTGCATACACACAATCACTCCTGAATAGTTTCTCTCACTCATGACATTACCTGCTGCAATTTAAAAATTCCCATCATACACCATGGTTTCATCACATACCAGGTCACTTAATTTAAATTAGATGAATAACTTAAATCTAAATCGTAAGATACCCTTGGAAAGTAAGTTATTTCTTTCTCTACACATTTGATACTCAAAAGAAGTTTATAATTATATTTGAAAGCATTTATGGTAAATTAATTTTCTGAAATGGAATTTGAAGTGTTAGTTTCCACCCTTCTGCTGCTAAGTCGCTTCAGTCGTGTCCGACTCTGTGCAGCCCCATAGACGGCAGCCCACCAGGCTCCCCTGTCCCTGGGATTCTCCAGGCAAGAACACTGGAGTGGGTTGCCATTTCCTTCTCCAATGCATGAAAGTGAAAATTGAAAGTGAAGTCACTCAGTCGTGTCCAACTCTTAGCAACTTCATGGACTGCAACCTACCAGGCTCCTCCATCCATGGGATTTTCCACCCTTCAGATACCACCAAAACCCAAGTTTAAAACATTGTCAATAGCCATGCTAATCTGATTTGGACTGGATACATTCTAAGTCTTTTTATTCCAAAATCAAATTCCAATTTCTCCAGAAAATTTTTCCTAGGACTTCAGCCTATACTCACCATGTCTTCTCTAAATTCTCAAGGTCTTAATGTCTGAAGCATTTGTTTGGCTGAATGTAAGGACTTAACTTTGTCTATTACTCAGTTATCTTTTCAGGTATGGGCCCATCTGTACACATTAGCTGATAAGCTCTTTGAGAAAAGTGCCCTTGCTTCTAAGAAATAGAGATCTGACATATTTGAGTTCCTAAAAGAAATGGTTATACATGGAAACAAGAATAAGATCTATATAAACAGACTTTATGGAAATTTAGAACCAGCCAATCAAATATGTCTTAAAAGTAAAGGAAAAACAGTGTCTCTAACAGGCATCCCAGAATTACTTTAAGAATTTCTATTACTGTTCTCTTACAACCTGTCTGACAGTGGTCAGAGTGATCTTTTTTTTAAAGCACATAGAGATCAGATTTCCAATTTAAAACACCCTCTAGAGTTTCTACCAGATTGCAAGAGGACAGGGCACAAAATCATATTGGAATTTTGGTGGCCACAACAGGGAGGATCTCTTACACTGGATCTCTGCTCCAACTCTTACACTGATTCCCCTTGGTCTCCAGAATCTCCAGTAGGAGAATTAAACACAGGTACCAATGGCCCTGTTGTATAAAGTAAGAAAGTTCCATTTGTACTTGAGACTTAGGTCACCATTCTAGGAATATTTACATGGAGACTATATTCATTTCCTGTGGCTGCTGTAAAGTTGACAAAAACTTGGTAGCTTAAGCAATAGAAATTTCTTCTCTCCCAGTTCTAGAGACCAGAAGTCTGAAATCAGTACCACTGAGCTAAAATCAGTGTGTGGCTATGTCTGAATTCTCTCTGCAGGCTCTAGAGAAAAACCCATTCCTTATCTCTTGTATTTAGCTTCTGTTGGCTGCAGGCATTCCTTAACTTGTGACTCTATCACTCCAGTCTTCAAAACCAGCATCTTCAACTCTCTCTCTGCTATGACTTCTCAGCACCATTCCTCTATGCATACAAAATCCCTCTTGTCTCTCACTTACCTGTAACAGCATTTATGGCCCATCTAGACAATCCACTGGAGAAGGCAATGGCAACCCGCTCTAGTACTCTTGCCTGGAAAATCCCATGGACGGAGGATCCTTGTGGGCTGCAGTCCATGGGGTCGCTAAGAGTAGTCGGGTATGACTGAGTGACTTCACTTTCACTTTTCACTCTCACTCATTGGAGAAGGAAATGGCAACCCACTCCAATGTTCTTGCCTGGAGAATCCCAGGGACGGGGGAGCTTGGTGAGCTGCTGTCTATGGGGTCTCACAGAGTCGGACACAATTGAAGCGACTTAGCAGCAGCAGCAGCAGATAATCCAGGATTGTCTATCCATTTTAAAATCCTTTACTTACTCACATCTGCAAAGACCTTTACTCCAAATAAGGTCCCACTTACAAGTTCTGGAGAGTAGGACTGGATATCTTTGGGGTGCCAACTTTTAGGCAATGATACGGACCATCTACAGGTTTCCAGTTAAGGTAATATAGACACACAACAAGCCTGTCCAGTTCTTGAACCAAACTCTGCATCAGCAAGGCAAAACTCACATATGAGGGGAAAAAGCAAAGCACCCAGGTATCCTGGAGGAATGTGTGCCTCCAGCTTCTAGCATGCTGAAATGCCCATTTCCCTGAGTCCTTCTGACAGATTCTCATTGCCCTTAGAATAAGTTTCAAAACCCATGACCTACAAATCCAACATGATCTGACTGCTCTTTGCTTCCCTGACCTCTTGTCAGACTACACTCCCCTGTATTCAGTAGCTCTTTCAAAAAATGAGAACGTAGAAAGAACTTATGAGGGGCCTCTGTACTTGCTATCTCCTTTGTCCAGAATTCTTTTGTTCATTGATTTGATTGCTTATTTATCATGAGTCATATCATCATAACAAAAGTTCCCTGAAGTGAGAATCTTTCCTGTCTTTCTTCCCTCCTCTATCCTCAACATCTGGCACAGAATCCATTCTCTCAAGAAGTTATCAAAGTGAGACACATAAGACTGAGAAACAATATAAGCATCGCAGGCATTCAGTCAATGTTTGATTAATAAATCAACACAGGTGGACAGGGCAGGAGTCAGATGTCAGCACCGCGAAAACCTCACAAAAACATTTCTAGGCAAAACCCTGGAAAGGGAACACCTTTCATGGAAAAGCATACAGATGCCTTAGACTATGTCAAGATTAGGTGGGATTGCATGACAGGAAAAGAAAGCTAAGAATGAAAAGATTTTCCTAGTTTATAGCTAGGATATCAACACTATAGCTACATTTCAACCTTGCTAAATTTTACAAATATCTTCAGTGTAGATAAGAGCTTATGCTCTTAAGAGAGAAATATTAATGCATTCTGAAGCTTAACGTAATTACCTGTTCCAAGACTGTATTTGATTTAGGATAGAATAATATGATAACAGTATTGTTCTTGTTTTATTGTTTTAAATGTTATCTATATAAAAGGAAACGCCTTCAAAATTACTTTCTAGAAAGACCCTTTAAGAGGTACTTCGCATAAAACAGGGATAAATGCTACTTTTGGACATGTAATCACAAAATCATGATGCTGCAGGTAATAGTCCACTGGATAAAACTCTTTTAAAACAAAATTACTAGCTATTAAATAGCTCTTGTTGTTTGGTAGGTGATACTATAATCAACTGGCAAAATGCTATTTCAGAGCAGCCTTGCCTCACTCCAGTCCTGTATTGTTATTTAAATTAACAGCAAAGGGCCTTCTTGTTCTAAATCGATTTCAGATTCCAGGTAAAAGTAGTACCAAATAATACAGATTTAACACATGGGACAAAATGGCCAAAACAATTTATAAAGATATTATCCAAGTCACCAACTCTACCATTAACTATTGCCTGACCTAGGCAAGTCACTTTCCCTCCCTGAGGACCTTCTCAAAGAGGTATGTGCCACAAATTATCTCTAGGATATCTTCAGCACTTGGATTTGGTGGAGATCTACTTATATCCAAGTCCAGGCTTGGTGGTAGAGGTCAAGAACCTGCCTGCCAAAGCAAGAGACATAAGAGATGCAGGTTCAGTCCCTGGGTTGGGAAGATCCCCTGGAGGAGGGCGTAGCAATCCACTCCAGTATTCTTGCCTGGAGAATCCCATGGACAGAGGAGCCTGATGGGCTCCAGTCCATAGGGTAGCAAGCAGTCGGACACGACTGAACCGACTTAGCACACACACGTACGACCTGGCTGTGATAAATAATGAGGCACTCAAGCAGAAACTGTGAGACACGATTTCATGCTAAGACGTGATCTAAGAAAGGCTCACCCACTGACAGGAATAGATTTGGGTGAGACAGGATTGCAAGGAAGCACTGGCCTTTTTCCCATGTAAAGACTTGGGAAAGAAAATCAAGAAAGAGTTATCACTTGGTCCTACCTGCCTTATTCTTACTTCCTTATACTGGGCAAGAAAGAAAAGAAAAAAGTGAAAGTGTTAGTCACTCAGCTGTGTCCAACTCTTTGCAATCCCATAGACTATGGCATGCCAGGCTCCTCTGTCCATGGGATTCTTCAGGCAAGAATACTAGAGTGGGTTACCATTTCCTACTCCAGAGGATCTTCCCCACTCGGGAATCAAACCTGGTTCTCCTGTATTACAGGCAGATTCTTTACCATCTGAGCCACCAGGGAAGCCCAATACTGGGTATAGGCACTCCAGTTTCAACACAGATCAATGACAAACAAATTATAGTGTAAATTATAGTGCATGTACAACCAAAACTCATGCCAACGCCATGCCATGCTTTTGCACAACTCTTGACAAGCAGGGGCCAGGAAACTGACTTGACTGTTCACAGGAGCACCTGAATGGACTACAGCCCATATGGACAGAATTATTTATTGTGTCTCCAGGGAGCCCTCAAATAGCCATTGATGTGAATAAATGGTAACACAATCCTTTTATCTCAAACACCTGTGCTTGTGATTACAGAAGTCTTCATGGACCCACTTTTCCCATATACACGTCATGAAACTAAAAATTTCCTGTTTCTTTAAAACTCTTTTCCATTTGAGAAGAGGCTTGGTCTTATTTCTTAGAAGGGCTCTATACAATGTCTGTGACTGTATCTTTAAGTACCAGCCTCCTCTCCTTTTTCAAAGAAATGTTTCCACTGAGGGTAATGCAACCTTTATGAATTTTTTAACTGACATTCTTTGTACCTTTTTCCCTTACTAAAATGGAAAATGTGCTTCTCGGGATTCTTTTCTGAGCCTTAAACATTTTTAAAGAGTATGTTTCCTTTTACTGTGTCTAAGTTTAGTACCACAAAAATGAATCTAATAGTTTCATGCTCTAATCACTACAAGATGGCACATTTCTGAAAACCACTAGGAAAACACTGGTTGCCCTTTGCAGACTTCCTAAAAGAAATGTTACCTTTTAGTGGCCCATAACTACTCTAGGATAATGATATAAAAGGATCTTGCATAGGACTGCTTTTCTCAGGAGAGCCTCTGGGCCTTCCTAACACCACATTTTTTTCCATATCTCCAGACGCTGAGGGACTTGATCCTATCACCATATATTCCAAATTCCAAACAACTCTCCCCTCTTTGAGCCCAAATCCATGATGCTCAGTTCTCAGAGAGCTGTAAAGAGTACCAACCCAGGAAATGAATTTCCAGTGAAACGCAGTATTGACGATGGCCCCCAGGCCTACTTTTTGTGGAGGGTGGGGAGGAGAGTGCTGGGGTCCTTAGAGTTTTCCTAAGCAGAGAACAGAGAGGTTAGCGCCCAGGAGGGTTTCCTTCCTAGAGCACTGCAGGCCCCATAGGTAGACCTATGTTCACCAGTGGTCAGGAGTATATGTGTATAAATAAAAAGAAAATACTGATTGAATAAAGGTCTGAATATAATTTGGGATAAGGTGGGAGTTTGTTTATAACTTGCAGTACATGAAATATCCTGGACAAAAAGAACAGCATATAATAGGATTCTCCCCATCGAAGTTTCTCTCTGGTACTCTTCCTCCTCACCTCCTTCATGTCATTAGAGAGAAGAATGCATCTCAAATGAAACTAGGCCAACTTGCTCTCTCCTTAAGGGTCATCCTAGTACAAAAACACTTTCAAAAGAAAAATAAATTGCACTTGCTTAACCCTAAAAGATAAAGATGTCTTTATTGAAGGTTTCTTGAGAAGGCAGCATTCAGGGAGTTCACAAAAGAAGATTTTCTAACACTTTTATTTAACCCCTTAATTTCTGCCTGATGTCTCACTTCTTAATATTCTTTCTTCCTTTCTGTCCTCCTGCCCCAGTTTTCCTTGACTCCCTATTTTTTTCTCTCTTCTCATCTGAAATAATTTGCCCTTCTCTAAATTTCAATTTTCCTTTTCATTTTGACCTTTTATCAGCATGAGAAAGACCACACTTCTTCTTTTACTTCTCTCTCACATGAGATAGGGGAGTCCTGGGGTTCAAGGGAAGCTGAGTCTGGAAGACAGAAGGAAAGCTTTAATTACTAACACAGAGGATACATGGATGCATGCTAAGTCACTTCAGTCATGTCCTACTCTGGGACTCTATGGACAGGAAACCGCCAGGCTCCTCTGTCCATGGGATTCTCCAGGCAAGAATACTGGAGTGGGTTGCCATGCGCTTCTCCAGGGGATCTTCCTGACCCAGGCATCAAACCTGCCTCTCTTACATCTCCTGCGTTGGCAGGTAGGTTCTTTACCACTAGCACCACCTGGTAGAGGCCACATGAAATGGAACACAAAGGTTCCCAGGTGTAAGGTCCAACAGATGTGTTCAGCTCTGAGTCAGGCAAGAAGCAGTACTGTGGGGTGCTTGAGGGAGGAGCACTTTTCACTTGGCCAGAGAGAACAAATGTGGCACTCACATGAAAAGTGAGCTGATCCACGGTTGAAGAGAGGAGGTGATGGAAAGACACTGAATCTTGTCTCCAGGGAAAAGGGATGACACAAATCAGAGATCTTGATTTAAAAAGGCAGTTTACTGGAGGGCTACACAGAAATAAAGAAAAGCCCTCACCAGAAGCAGGAATAAGACCAGCTCCATGAAAGCACAGCACAGCACAGCAACAAATGGACCAGTTCCACAGAACCATTAGGTAACACCTAACGGGCTCTTGAGAGTCCCTTGGACTGCAAGGAGATCCAACCAGTCCATTCTAAAGGAGATCAGCCCTGGGTGTTCTTTGGAAGGAATGATGCTAAAGCTGAAACTCCAGTACTTTGGCCACCCCATGTGAAGAGTTGACTCATTAGAAAAGACTCTGATGCTGGGAGGGATTGGGGGCAGGAGGAGAAGGGGACGACAGAGGATGAGATGGCTGGATGGTATCACCGACTTGATGGATGTGAGTTTGAATGAACTCCGGGAATTGGTGATGGACAGGGAGGCCTGGCGTGCTGCGATTCATGGGGTTGCAAAGAGTCGGACACGACTGAGCGACTGAACTGACTGACTGACTGACTGACAGGCAGTGTCTGGAGAGTGCCGCCATCAGAATGAATTAATCCCAATAATTTGTCTTCTTTCATTTCACTTCACTCACATGAGAATAAGGGCTGATGTGCTAGAGAAGTCAGTCCTGAGGAGAAGAGAGGTCTAGAGAACACTGTGACATGTAGGCTTCAGGGCCACCAGGGTGCAGTCCCAGGACACGGGCTAGAACTCCTGGCAGGAAGCTTCAGTTACAGCGCCTGCAATGAGTGGCTGAGGAACAGAACCAAGCGTGGGCTCACAGGAGGAGCCCAGAGGAACACACTCTAACCTCCCTTATCCTCTACCCAGGGGAACTGCAACAGCTGCTTCCAGAGCTGCCTGCACTGTTCTGAGTGCTGGGTGGAAACACAGCCCCGCCTCTCTTCTTTATGATAAACAGGATTATAATGTAAGAGCCTGAAGATGAACGTGTGGTCATGATTCCCAGGAGGATGGTGAAAATCGTAAATAGTCACCTGATTTGATGAGAATCAGAGTTTTTCAGGTAGCCATTCCCTTCTCCAGGGGATCTTCCCAACCCAGGGAGTGAACCCAGGTGTCCCACATTGTAGGCAGATTCTTTACCAGCTGAGCCACAAGGGAAGCTCAAGAATACCGGAGTGGGTAGCCTATCCCTTCTCCAGCGGATTTTCCCAACCCAGGAATCAAACCCAGGTCTCCTGCATTGCAGGCAGATTCTTTACTAACTGAGCTATCAGGGAAGGAATTAGAGTTTTTCTTTCCTTCCCAGTTCACAGTGATACAGGGATTAAGGTACAGGAATTGTAATAGCATAAATACTGTCAGACACACCAAAATCACATGTGACCAGCCATAGCATGGACTGGTGCTAGGCAGAAGTTTTAAAATGCGCCCTCATCATTTCCTCTTGTTTTGTTTGCCTTTTTAACCCAGTAAAGTAATGCTTTCTAGTTTCCTTTGATTCTACCATTAGAAGTAAATGGTAACTCCATAAAATCCATACTATGGTTCAATAATTTGCCTCTTCCCAGGGGCATTTGCACTTAAAATATGCAAATATGCTGCTGCTGCTGCTAAGTCACTTCAGTCGAGTCCGACTCTGTGCGACCTCATAGACGGCGGCCCACCAGGCTCCCCGTCCCTGGGATTCTCCAGGCAAGAACACTGGAGTGGGTTGCCATTTCCTTCTCCAATGCATGAAAATGAAAAGTGAAAGTGAAGTCGCTCAGTCGTGTCCGACTCTTATCGACCCCATGGACTGCAGCCTTCCAGGCTCCTCCGTCCATGGGATTTTCCAGGCAAGAGTACTGGAGTGGGGTGCCATTGCCTTCTCTGCAAATATGCTAGACTTGAGAAATGAAAGAGGAGCTATGCAGAAATGCAAGCTCTGCTAATGTCCCTCAAAACAGACAAAAAATGTCTTCTTACTCCTCTAGATAGTGAAAAGTAAAAATGTTTATCATTCAGTCATGTCTGACTCTTTGCAACCCACGGAATGTTGTCTGTCAGGCTCCTCTGTCCATGGAATTCCCCAGGCAAGAATACTGGAGTGGGTAGCCATTCCCTTCTCCAGGGAATCTTCCCAACCCAGGGATTTAATCTGATCTCCTGCACTGCAGGCAGATTCTTTACTGTCTGAGTCACCAGTGAATCTGATCTTGTTTGTACATTTTATTTCCAACATATTTGGGAGGTATGGTAAGCTCCTATAACCAGTTTCCAACCGCAGTATTCCTACCAGAGGGAACTCAAAACCTTTGCAATGATTTACCAAACTAAAACAAATGTTTTTTTTTTCTCATGTGGGAACTGTACTAGATCATGAGCTGGCCCACAATATGTTATTTTGAAGTTATTATCAAGAAGAACACATATAATTCCAATAATAGCCCTGATGGCAGAACCCAAACTGTCAAATATTCAGTTTCAGTTCTCTATCTGAGAACACACACTGCATTTGTGTTCACTTTCTGGGTGGCACAACTGAAGGCCAAATGACCTTAGAGTAAGCAATACAAAAGAGAAGTCAAGTCCATTCTAAAAGAAAAACAAGTAGTCAAGAAATTGATTCCTCATCAGACAAACAAACGCATGCAGAACTTGAGAGCAACTCACCTCTGACAGTCAATATGTCCCACTGCTAGAGGGACATATTCCATGGGTCTCATTTCTGCCCCAACAACTTGCCACAATTCATTACCA
>NW_011495037.1:239503-242698 GCF_000754665.1 Bison bison bison
AGTGATACAGATATAATGTAAAATATTCAGTAAATGGTATCTGGGGGAATGAATTCTACCATTGGCTATCACTTCAAAATAATACATCATAGCTAAAGATATTTATATTTAGAAGAAAAATAGCAAAGATACACTGTACTCAAAATAATGAAAAGCCCATGTATGCTAAGTAGCTTCAGGAGTGTCCAACTCATTGCGACCCGATGGACTGTAGCCCTCTGTGCATGGGATTCTCTAGGCAATAATACTGGAATAGGTTGCCATGCCCTCCTCCAGAGGATCTTCCTAACCTAGGAATCGAACCTGTGTCTCTTCTGTCTCCTGCATTGACAGGCAGGTTCTTTACCACTAGCGCCACCTAGGTAGCTCAATGAAAGGCCCATTTGACTACAAATAAAGCATGAGACTGGAAAATACATTCTTTGACTATTACTCACAACATCGACAACTTTGCCTTAAACAATATTATCTATAGCGTTGTTAATATTATTCACCTGAATTTTACAGGTTTGGGAGTTGTTTTTAAATGTTACTTTTTATTCAGTTTTATAATTGTAAAACCCTGTAAGGCTAGAGTTCATTTCTGGTTTTACGTTTATACATGTCTAAGTAACAGTATTCTAAAAATAATTCATCTACCTTGGGAATTTAGGAGAATTCTTTTTTCTTTTGAAAGAGTCCATGAGGGCTTCCTGGTGGCTCACTGGTAAGGAATCCAACCCACCTGCCAATGCAGGAGACATGGGTCTGACCCCTGATCTGGGAAGATCCCATATGCTGTGGAGCAACTAAGCCCATGGCCCACAACTATTGAGCCTGAGCTTTAGAGCCAGGGAACTGCAACTACTGAGCCCACGTGCCAGAACTACTGGATCCCAGGTGCCCTGCAGCTTGTGTTCCGTGACAAGAGAAGCCACTGCAATGAGAAGCCAGCACACTGTAATGAAGAGCAGCCCCTGCTCACCACAACACGAGAAAACCGAAATTTCAAGCACAGCAATGAAACCCAGCATAGCCTAAAACACATAAATAAGTCAGTTAATTAATTAATTTTCCAAAAAGGTCCCTGAATAACTTTAGGTGGAAAGACATTACATTTTGCCAGAATTAGAAGCAATGAACTGGGTAAGGTCTAGGTCATGATTAAATTTCTGGCTCGATTACTTTCTAGCTGTGTCATCTTCAAGCAAATGTCTTTATTTTCTTTAGCTTCAAGAGTGTATAATTATAGTAGTTCCCTCGTAGTTTATATAAAATTAGGTAAAGTGAAAGTGAAGTCGCTCAGTCGTGTCCGACTCTTTTCAACCCCATGGGCTGTAGCCTACCAGGCTCCTCTGTCCATGGGATTTTCCAGGCAATAGTCCTGGAGTGGATTGCCATTTCCTTCTCCAGGGGATCTTCCCAACCCAGGGATCAAACCCAGGTCTCCCGCATTGTAGACAGACACTTTACCATCTGAGCCACCAGGGAGGTTAAAATTTGGTAAAATACATATAAAATAACAAAAAGTGCCTTGTCGTAGTAAATGGTCAAAAAATATTAGCAATTAAAAGCAATAATTTCAGATCTGACATTTCAAAATGAACAGATGTCAAGACAGTGCATACATGCCCAAGGGTTTCTGAAACTGGCTCTTCACCATGAACCCTGGACAGACGAGGCTTTCTAGGAGGACTTCGACAAATGCCAAAACACAGGAAAGTGGTATTTGGTCAATGAACCACTGGATTATAAGCAATAGATGGATCCTATTGCCTATAAATAATATAGAAGATTACTCAAGAGTAAGAGCATAAAAGAACTGTGTTTAGCAGCATTCAAGTCCCATCATATCTCCGGTGTAATACAAGGCCGTTTTAGATCAACTCCAACTTCCAAAATGAGGTGAGAAAGTTAGGTGACTTGGTTAATTTCAAGATTAGCCATATACTTTTTCAGACTACAAGTATCAATTTCATAAGATTTTTTTTTCCTGATAGTAAGAAGTTCTAAAGATATACAGGATCCTATACAGATTTTTTGTTGTCAACCTAATTAATGTATTTGGGTGGCACTGTGGATCATCTTTTGCATGACCTTCAATTGGCCTTAACTTAGTATGATACTAGCCATACTGTTCAAGCCATCATTTTAGCAGAAATAAATGATTTCCTTATAGCAGTGATTATTGAACTATGTTCTATTCCCATTCATATGGGATAGTTCAGTTCAGTCACTCAGTTGTGTCCAACTCTTTGTGACTCCATGGACTGTAGCATGCCAGGCTTCCCTGTCCGTCACCAACTCCTGGAGCTTGTTCAAACTCGTGTCCATCGAGTTAGTGATGCCATCTAACCATCTCATCCTTTGTTGTCCCCTTCTCCTCTTGCCTTCAGTCTTTCCCAGCAGCAGGGTCTTTTCAAATGAGTCAGCTCTTCTCATTAGGTGGCCAAAGTATTGGAATTTCAGCTTCAACATCAGCCCTTCCAATGAATTTCAGGACTGAGTTCCTTCAGGATGGACTGGTTGGATTCCCTTGCAGTCCAAGAGGCTCTCAAGAGTCTTCTCTAACATAAGCATCAATTCTTAGGTGCTCAGCTTTCTTCATAGTCCAATTCTCACATCCATACATGACTCCCGGAAAAACCATAACCTTCATTAGACAGACTTTTGTCAGCAAAGTAATGTCTCTGCTTTTTAGTATGCTGTCTAGGTTGGTCATAGCTTTTCTTCCAAGGAGCAAGTGTCTTTTCATTTCATGGTTGCAGTCACCATCTGCAGTGATTTTGGAGCCCAAAAAATAAAGACTCTCAGTGTTTCCATTGTATCCCCATCTATTTACCATAAAGTGATAACACCAGATGCCATGATCTTAGTTTTCTGAATGTTGAGTTTTAATCCAACTTTTTTCACTCTCCTCTTTCACTTTCATTAAGAGGCTCTTCAGTTCCTCTTCATTTTCTGCCATAAGGGTGGTGTTATCTACATATCTGAGGTTATTGATATTTCTCCCAGTAATCTTGATTCCAGCTGGTGTTTCATCCAGCCTGGCATATTGTGTAATGTACTCTACATATAAGTTAAACAAGCAGGGTGACAATATACAGCCTTGATGTACTCCTTTCCCTATTTGGAACCAGCCTGTTGTTCCATGTCCAGTTCTAACTGTTGCTTCTTGACCTGCATACAGATTTCTCAGGAGGCAAGTAAGGTGGT
>NW_011495037.1:242995-270336 GCF_000754665.1 Bison bison bison
ACTAGCGTATAAGATGAGTGCAATTGTGCAGTAGTTAAAGGATTCTTTAGCATTGCCTTTCTTTGGGATTGGAATGAAAACTGACCTTTTCCAGTCCTGTGGCCACTGCTGAGTTTTCCAAATTTGCTGGCATATTGAGTGCAGCACTTTCACAGCATCATCTTTTAGCACTTGAATAGCTCAGCCTATTAGCCTCAGGACACAGCCCTAACCCCACCCACCACGGGGCACTGGGACACTTCACAGCAGGCAACTAGCTAGGTGAGAAGACAGCCCTGCCATAAGCAGACAGACTGCCTAAAGATTCTGTGAGCCCATAGCAATCCCTAGTCATGGCTCTGTCCAGCAAAAAGTCCTCATCTTTTAGGACTTGAACTAGCTCAGCTGTGTTTCTAGCAAACCAGCCCCAGCCCTGGGACTGGCCTCAAAGAGCAGTGAGCAGGCACCAGTCCCAGAACAGACTGGGTCCCAGCCTACCCACCAGCATGAGGACACTTGCTGCAGGACCACTGCAGACCCATAGCATGCCATGCAGGATGTAGCTCACCCAGCAGCAAGCTGACACCAGCCCTGAGAAACATTAGGTGCCCCAGGCTCCAGCACTGCCCCATAGCAGGCTGACACCAGATTCAGGAGCCTGAGAGCCCTGCAAGCACAAACCCCAGGAATGGCTTCACCCACCAGTGAGTGAGTACGAAACCTGGGACCTCCTAGGCTCAGGCCCACCCACCGGCAGGACAATATTAGCTCTGACATACTTTGGATCCTTCAACCAGCCACCTTGGGATCCAGCCCCAATCTCCAGCAGGCCAGCACTAGCCATGGGATACTTCAAAACTATAGCCAGACACGTAATGAAATAGTCCAACACCCCAGCAGGCCAACATTAGATCTAGAAACCCTGACCCCCAATTCACCCACCCACAACCCAGTTCTGTCCAGTATGAGCCAGCATTGCTCTTGGGACCTCCTCCCTCCCCACTGCTGAGATTTCAAACAAACGGCCTTGTGAGCTAGCCTGCCAACAAGTGACTGGCAACCTCCAAACAAAGCAGGGCCTGGAAACCAGCCAAACTAGAGGCCAGTGACCCTCCCAGATTGTTCTTCGTAGTCACCCTGCCACAACAGAAGGAAACACACAGCTCACAGAGGGGGCAACCCTTGAGAATATACTTTCATGACCATCAGTTCAGTTCAGTCGCTCAGTCGTGTCTGACTCTTACTGGGAAGTATAATTCTGAGATGCGTAGGACATTGCTTACAAAAGACTACTTCTCCAAGTTTGGGAGATATAACATACCAGATATACAGAAATAAAAACAGCAAATCAGACAAAACATAGCAATAAGGGAACTCATTCCAAGAGAAAGAACAAGAGAAAACCTCAGAAAAACTAAGTGAAGTGGTGATAGGAAATCGACCCAAGAAAGCATTCAAAGTGATTATTATAGAGAAAATCAAAGACCTTGGGAGAATAGTGAATGAACAGAGACAGAAGTAATAAGTTTTTAACAGAAATGTAAAGAAGAACCAGAGATGAAGAATACAGTAACTGAAATAAAAAAGAAGCTAGATGGAATCAGTAGTAGAGTAAATCTTACAGATGAACAGGTAAGCAAGCTAGAAGATAGTGCAGTAGAAATCACACAAGCTGAACAGAAAAAAGAAAAATCAACAAAAATAACTGAAGACAGTATTAGTGACCACTGCAACAGCACCAAGCATGTACCAAGTGGCCAAATGGATACAAAGTAAGGGAATGGAAAAGGTGAGGAGATGAAAAAAGATACAGCATGCAAATGGAAAGCAAAAGAAAGTGAGATAGGAATATTTATATCAGACAAAGTACTCTTAAAACAAAGATTGTAAAAAGAGATAAAGAACAACACTACATAATGATCAAGTAATCAATACAAGAAGATATAATAATTCTAAATGTATATGCACCCAACATAAGGCAAATATTAACAGATGTAAAGACAGAAATCAACAATAACACAGCAATACTAATTTAACACCCTGATTACAGCAACAGACAGAATATCCAAACAGAAAATATTTAAGAAAACACTATATTTAAATGTCACATTAAGTCTAAAGGATTTAATAATACATGTAGAGTATTCCATCCAAATGCAGCAAAATACACATTCTTTTCTAGTGCACACAGAACACTATCTAGGATAGATTACATGTTAGGCCACAAAACATATATCAGTTAGTTTAAGAAAACTGAAATTATATCAAGCATTTTTCCAAACCCCAGCTCTGTGAGACTAGAAATCAACTACAAGAAAATAAACTGCAAAAAACACAAACACATGGAAAGCTAAACAATATGATACTAAGCAAGCAATGGATCACTGAAGAAATCAGAGGAAATAAAAAGTTACCTGGAGAAAAGTGAAAATAAAATACAATGACCTAAAATCTATGGGACATACTGTAGCAAAAGTAGTCCCAAGAGGGCAGTTTATATCTCTACAATCCTATCTCAAGCCAGTGGTTATCAACTTAAGTGATTAAGAGATACAAACTGCTGTGTATAAGATAAATAAGCTACAAGGGTATACTACACAGCACAGGGAACATAGTCAACACTTTATGATAGCTTTAAATGGGCTATAAGCTTTAAAATTTTGAATCACTATGTTGAACATATGAAACTAATAAAATGTTGTAAATCAACTTTACCTTGGTTAAAAAAAAAAAAAAACTGCCTTTTAAAAGATCTTTGGGGAATTTTATAGAGCTCCTTGAGGTGCCAATCAATACAACAAAATTCCTTGTATAAAAAAGAAGAATATGGTAAAGCAGTCAGACTAAGATTAGAAATTGGGTCTGCTAGTTCCTGTCTGTGTACTCTAACAATACAGGATAAATCCTACAGTATGATGTAGATTTTACAATATAAGCTAAAATTTTGTAAAGTCCAGAGTCAGCTTAAAATTAAGCAAAATACATTGTCTGAAAGGACTCTAAATAAATCTAGTTGCAGAGAACTAGTCTAGGTGAAACATGATTCATTCAGATACTTGGCTTATAAAATAAGGTGAAGAATGGAAGTCTAGAAGAGAGTATATGAAAAATACACTGCCATTGTAAAGATTTCTATCTTAAAGTCAGTCTATTGAATAGGAATTCTTAAGCATCATGTGATCACTTTGTCTAAAGATCAAAATCACTATCAAGATACCATCTTTTTCTTAGGTGTTGTACATACTGCATACAACATAAAATTCTGTAACTGGTTACCTTTTCTAGAAACAGTATACTTGGTTAGTCAGTCTGCAGTTATCAACTAATTATACTAGCTATTATACATTCTAACTGTAGTACCAGCTACTAAATATACCTTGTTAATCAATGTTTCTCCAATCCCCTCACACATCACCATTTCTTCTTTTACCCTACTCCAAGCTGCCCAACACTCCAACTTATGGACACTTCCTACTCCAAGTATTTCTATCCATAGAAAACCCTGACTTCACATTTTATACCATCTGAGGACTCTCAAAGATTGACACAGAAGTCCCTACAATCTCACTCCAAAATGTTGTAATTAAAATATGGAATAAGATGTGGACTTTAAATATATATATTAATTTTTTATTGCTATGTAAGAAGTACCACAAACTTGAAAGTTTAAAAGAGTACCATTTATTATCTAACAGATCCTGTAGGTCACAAGTTCAAATATGGGTTAGCTCATCTGCAGAGTGTCATCAGGCTGAAATCAAAATGTTCAGTGTAACTCTAAGTCCTTGTGAGATGTGCAGTCTTCTCCAAGTTTATTCAGATTGTTGACAGAATTCAGATTTTTATTGGAGATTGGAGCTCTTCTGGGTACCCACAGTTCTTTGCTCTGTGCCCCTCGTAGACAGTTCACAATATAGCTGTCTGCTTTCTCCCCTTGCAGCTGAAAAATTCTTCTCATGCCTGCATCTCTTCCTTCAAAAATTCTTAGTCCTTTTAAGGGCTATCTTGATTAGGCTATGGACCCTCCCCTCCCTTATTCCATAATCTCTTTTTTCAATTTACTAAAGCTGTTTTGAGACCTTTAATTACATCTGCAAAATCCCTTCACTGTTGTCATACAATGCAACCTAATTACAGAGTGAAATATGTTATATTCACAGTCCTTCCCATATTCAATGGAACAAAATTATGCTAAGTATGTACATCAGCAGGTGGGGATCTTGGAAACCATCTTATAATTCTGCTTACCACAGACACCTTACTTTGCTACTATTCTAGATTTCCATTCTATAGAATCTCAGAAGTTTTGGACCTAAGGTTTTTAAGGGCACCTTTAACTGAACCAAGAAGCATCATAGGCTAGAAAGTGAATAGGACCCCTCTGCTTTGTAGGATGTACTGTTTTCCTCATTCTCAAAGGGCATGAAAGAAGACAGGAGAGAAAAATTATCATTTATCTGTTGCCTTTAGATTATGTCATGATAAATTCTCCATTTAAAATATGTATAAGAGTGTAAAAAACTTTTTTAACTATTTGCATAGACTGCATATAGTATAACACAATCATGGATTTCACCAGATTACTATTAGAGTGAATGTCTCTTAAAATGAAAAGATATTTATAAATGGCTTATAGAGAAAATTTTCAGTTTCAAAGAATATAACTGACAAAATTGAAAACTAAATTCAATGATCAAGGTGTAAGTTTTTCATACTGTCCTTAAAAACCTTTCCCAAAAGTTCATTGTATCTGAACTGGTTTTAGGATGCACAAAATAAAAAGTACAATGAATATCTGGCTCTTTCAGGGTTCACTGTGTATAATAATTTATGGCAAACATTTCATACACAGTTCAGAAGTGCATGCACTTGTTTTGCTCCAAGAATATCCCTGTACCAAAAATACACAGAAATAAATTGTCATTGGAATGTACAACATCCTCATGATTTGGGATTTTCTTTCCACAGCTTATCAACAAGATTCTAGAATTAAATTTTATTGAACAGAAAACAAGAAACAACCCTCCTATAGTTAATGGAAACTGATAAATAAATATGAAGCAACAAATTAAAATGTATATAAATAATAAATGTAATTTTAAGTGGATATTTAACTCAGTTAATTTATAATAACTTGGTTCGCTAATTTCTTCACTGAGAAACATATTCTGTGGGAGATCAACTGAAAAAGAGAAGACTGGAGGCTAGGAGTACATGAGAGTATATTTGTGCCTGGACACAAACAAATGGGGCCATGAATCTTCCTTTTGAATTTGGAGACAGTGAGATCTCAGCACAATTGTAAATCATTCTACTCCACATTCTTTTAGTCTTAAGCATTTCATTTTAACCTAATGAAACAAATGAACCCTCATTCTCTACCAAAATCATGTTTCTGACCAGCTGGGAAAGATGAAAGCCATGGTTAAGATTTTTGAAGAAATTGTCTAAAAAAAATCATTGTGCGCTTCATTGGCTTCTAATCATTCCCCAGATCAAAGATAAAATTATTTATAGAGGACTGATTAAAAACTTTTTGTTATCTTTTTCTTCCCTTTCAAACGTATTTTGGTATTTCTATACAGTAAGTTTCAAGGTGCATTTCCCAATGGGACCAGTCACATTAAGTTTCATTAATTAGCAATGCAGCTTTGGAACTAAGCTCTTTTACTAAGCTCCACTTAGTAAAATACAGAATGCAATATCTGAACTTATAAAACAATTATGTCACCAAGCATATAAAAAAAAAATATTCTTCCAATCTACTATATTACTTATATATAAATATTTAATAGAAACACTGGGTGGGGGCCATAAAGAGAGAAATTAAAGCTAGTGTATTAGAAGTCACCATCAATGGAAAAGCAAGCAGATAAAATGCATTAAGAAATGATAATGTAGAGTAAGAAAAGAAGATTCAATATACAGTGTCCAATTTACATCTACATTTTTATAGTAATAATAAAGATTTCTTTCACTAGAGCTCTTCTATAATTAATCAAAAAAAGTATCTAAACTGCAATTAACTTAGTAACTTTAACATCTTCTAGCATTAAGACTGATATATCTCAGAAATATATAAAACTGGTAATCATTTGCTTTCTTTGAGATTTCTGATCATTCCTAAAACTAACATCATGCCTGGAGCATTTAACACACATTTCACTGGGAAAATGGATTATTATCTCTGTTGTCCACCTTCCACTACTAGACCCCCTAATTATTTGCTTTTGAAAGGAACACATACATCCTTGTCTCCTCCCACTTCACCAAAGCAAATCCTTCTATTCAAATATTATATTATACCCCATCTTGCCTCTTACTGGATCGCACTCTGTTAATTTCCCCCACCTGCTCCACCTTTGTAAGTGGAACTATATTCTGAAACGGCTATCCAGGAAAAAAAGCAGATGGAGTTTTACAAAGCACTTTTCTTTAAGTACTATCCCATTTGCAATATTTTAGAAAGTGAAAGGGAAAGTCGCTCAGTCATGTCTGACTCTTCGCAACCCCATGGCATTCTCCAGGCCAGAATACTGGAGTGGGTAGCGTTTTCCTTCTCCAGAGACTCTTCCCAACCCAGGGATCAAACCCAGGTCTCCCATATTGCAGGTGGATTCATTCCCAGCTGAGCCACAAGGGATGCCCAAGAACACTGGAGTGGGTAGCCTATCCCTTCTCCAGTGCATCTTCCTGACCCAGGGATTGAACCAGGGTCTCCTGCAGCACAGGCAGACTCTTTACCAACTGAGCTATCCGGGAAGCCCAAATTTTAGCAATTTTTTAGATATCCAAGCAAAAACAAACAACACCAAAATACAAAATACAAAAAAAAAAAAAAAGTGGATAAACCATTATAAAGATGGAACCTGGAATGTTAGGTCTATGAATCAAAGGAAATTGGAAGTGGTCAAATAGGAGACAGCAAGACCAATGTCAACATTTTAGTAATCAGTGAACTAAAATGGACTGGAATGGGTGAATTTAACTCATATGACCATTATATCTACTGTGTGCAAGAATCCATTAGAAGAAATAGAGTAGCCATCATAGTCAACAAAAAGAGTAAGAAATGCAGTACTTGGATGCAATCTCAAAAATGAGAGAATGATCTCTGTTCGTCTCCAAGGCAAACCATTCAATATCATAGTAATCCAAGTCCATTTATTCCCCAACTAGTAATGCTGAAGAAGCTGAAGTTGAACGGTTCTATGAAGACCTACAAGACCTTTTAAAACTAACACCCAAAAAAGATGTCCTTTATATTATAGGAGACTGGAATGCAAAAGTAGGAAGTCAAGAAACACCTGGAGTAACAGGCAAATTTGGCTTTGGAGTACAGAATGAAGCAGGGCAAAGTCTAATAGAGTTTTGCCAAAAGAATGCACTGGTCATAGCAAACATCCTCTTCCAACAACACAAGAGGAGACTCTCCACATGGACATCACCAGGTGGTCAATACTGAAATCAGTTTGATTATATTCTTTTGCAGTCAAAGATGGAGAAACTCTATACAGTCAGCAGAAACAAGACTGGGAGCTGACCGTGGCTCAGATCATGAACTCCTTATTGCCAAATTCAGACTTAAATGGAAGAAAGTAGGGAAAACCACTAGACCATTCAGGTATGACCTAAGTCAAATCCCTTACAATTATACAGTAGAAGTGAAAAATAGATTCAAGGGATTAGATCTGATAGACACAGTGCCAGAAGAACTATGGACAGAGGTTTGGGACATTGTACAGGAGACAAGGATCAAGACCATCCCCAAGAAAAAGAAATGCAAAAAGGCAAAATGGTTGTCTGAGGAAGGCCTTACAAATATCTGTGAAAAGAAGAGAAGTGAAAAACAAAGGAGAAAAGGAAAGATAGCCCCATTTGAATGCAGAGTGTCAAAGAATAGCAAGGAGAGAGAAGATAACCTTCCTCAGCAATCAATGCAAAGAAACAGAGGACAACAACAGAATGGGAAAGACTAGAGATCCCTTCAAGACTTCACTTTCACTTTTCACTTTCATGCATTGGAGAAGGAAATGGCAACCCACTCCAGTGTTCTTGCCTGGAGAATCCCAGGGACAGCGGAGCCTGGTGGGCTGCCATCTATGGGGTCACACAGAGTCGGACACGACTGAAGCGACTTAGCAGTAGCAAGGGAACATTTCATGCAAAGATGGGCCCAATAAAGGACAGAAAAAGTATGGACCTAACAGAAGCAGACGATAATAAGAAGAGGTGGCAAGAATACACAGAAGAACTATACAAAAAAGATCTTCACGACCCAGAATAATCACGATGGTATGATCACTCACCTAGAGCCAGACATCCTGGAATGTGAAGTCAAGTGGGCCTTAGAAAGCATCACTACAAACAAAGCTAGTGGAGGTGATGGAATTCCAGTTGAGCTATTTCAAATCCTGAGAGATGATGCTGTGAAAGTGCTGCACTCAATATGTCAGCAAATGTGGAAAACTCAGCAGTGGCCACAGGACTGGAAAAGTTGTTTTCATTCTAATCACAAAGAAAGGCAGTTCAAAAGAATGTCCACACTACTGCACAACTGCACTTATCTCACACACTAACAAAGTAATGCTCAAAATTCTCCAAGTCAGGCTTCGACAGTATGTGTACCAAGAACTTCAGGTGTTCAAGCTGGATTTTAAAAAAGGCACAGGAACCAGAGATCAAATTGCCAACACCCATTGGATCATTGAAAATGCAAGAAAGTTCCAGAAAAACATCTATTTCTGCTTTACTGACTACACCAAACCCTTTGACTGTGTGAATCACAACAAACTGTGGAAAATTCTTAAAGAAATGGGAATACCAGGCCACCTAACCCACCTCCTGAGAAATCTCTATGCAGGTCAAGAAGCAACAGTTAGAACTGGACATGAAACAACGGATTCATTCCAAATAGGGAAAGGAGTACATCAAGGCTGTATATTGTCATCATGCTTATTTAATTTATATGCAGAGTACATCATGCAAAATGCTGGCTGGATGAAGTACAAGCTGGAATCAAGATTGCCGGGAGAAATATCAATAACCTCAGATATGCAGGTGACACCACTCTTAAGGCAGAAATCAAGGAAGAACTAAAGAGCCTCTTGATAAAAGTGAAAGAGGAGAGTGAAAAAAGTTGGATTAAAACTCAACATTCAGAAAACTAAGATCATTGCATCTGGTCCCATCACTCCATGGCAAATAGAAAGGGAAACAATGGAAACAGTGAGAGATTTTGTTTTTGGGCTTCAAAATCACTGCACATGGTGACTGCAGCCATGAAATTAAAAGATGCTTACTCCTTGGAAGAAAAGTTATGACCAACCTAGACATCATATTCAAAAGCAGAGACATTACTTTGTCAACAAAGGTCCATCTAGTCAAGGCTATGATTTTTCCAGTAGTCATGTATGGATGTGAGAGTTGGACTGTAATGAAAGCTGAGCACCGAAGAATCGATGCTTTTGAACCGTGGTGTTGGAGAAGACTCTTGAGAGTCCCTTGGACTGCAAGGAGATCCAACGAGTCCATCCTAAAGGAAATCAGGCCTGAATATTCATTGGAAGGACTGATACTGAAGCTGAAACTCCAATTCTTTGGCCACCTGATACAAAAAACTGACCCATTTGAAAAGGTCCTGATGCTGGGAAAGATTGAAGACAGGAGGAGAAGGGGATGACAGAGGATGAGATGGTTGGATGGCATCACTGACTCAATGGACATGAGTTTGAGTAAACTCCAGGAGTTGGTGATGGACAGGGAGGCCTGGAGTGCTGCAGTCCATGGGGTTGCAAAGAGTTGGACATGACTGAGCGACTGAACTGAACTAAACTGAATTCTGAAGCCTGTCAGATAGGAATGGAGACTCTAAAAGACAGCCACTATGGAGAACAGTGTGGAGATTCCTTAAAAAACTGGAAATAGAACTGCCTTATGACCCAGCAATCCCACTGCTGGGCATACACACTGAGAAAACCAGAAGGGAAAGAGACACGTGTACCCCAATGTTCATCGCAGCACTGTTTATAATAGCCAGGACGTGGAAGCAACCTGGATGTCCATCAGCAGATGAATGGATAAGAAAGCTGTGGTACATATACACAATGGAGTATTACTCAGCCATTAAAAAGAATACATTTGAATCAGTTCTAATGAGGTGGATGAAACTGGAGCCTATTATACAGAGTGAAGTAAGCCAGAAGGAAAAACACCAATACAGTATACTAATGCATATATATGGAATTTAGAAAGATGGTAACAATAACCCTGTGAACGAGACAGCAAAAGAGACAGTGATGTATAGAACAGTCTTATGGACTCTGTGGGAGAGGGAGAGGGTGGGAAGATTTGGGAGAATGGCATTGAAACATGTAAAATATCATGTATGAAACGAGATGCCAGTCCAGGTTCGATGCACGATACTAGACGCTTGGGGCTAGTGCAATGGGACGACCCAGAGGGATGGTATGGGGAGGGAGGAGGGAGGAGGGTTCAGGATGGGGAACACATGTATACCTGTGGTGGATTCATTTTGATATTTGGCAAAACTAATACAATTATGTAAAGTTTAAAAATTAAATAAAATTTTTTAAAAAATAAAAATAAATAAAAGACACAGTAATGTAGTCCCAGCATTCTCTTGCCTTATGCAGAGCCTGGACAATGGGTCTTCCTTTTCCACATTTTAAACTCTCTTTCTAGCAACCTCAGAGGCACTGAGAGTCAGAATATACAAAGGAAATGCATTCAAGCAGATGTTAATAACTTGCTGGGTCCAATATTTAAAGCCTTTTCCCATTTGTCCACTGGGTTGGTGTCTATTGACAAAATAGTTTAGCCTGAACAAATCAATGAGGGTGGGGTCAAATCTCTTCTCCAGTGGAAAGAATTGGTCTATTTTATATTCCAAAAAAAGGTAAATTTTTATAATGAAGATCAGAGCTTAACTTGCTGGGTTCAAACAAGCAAGCCATTGAGAATAGTGAAGTATGAATCTCAGAGTAAATGACTCCCCGGTAGGCCCATTCTGAAATGGCTTTTCCTCCTGGGTATTTCAGATGAGTACTTCACCCTGCCAAAGGACATGTTAGAAATGTGTCACATCACTTTCGTGTTGCAAGTTAATGTCAAGCCAGTGACATTACAAGCAAAGGCATTAATCCTTGCTCATTTACCCAAAAGAGTCCATCTCAACCCTAGCAAAAACTAACACCAGCAGACAAATTAATTTTTTAAATTAAAATGTGTAGCTACAACCTTTTTTATCTTTAATGAGGCAAGAAGTTGATACCTTAGATAACTTAAAGAGTTTTCATGGTTATTCCAAACACACCTCTTTCCTTAAGTCATTCACCTCCTGAAGGTCTCAGTTGGCCACTATTCACATTGATCATGATGCATATAATGCTTTGAACACAAAGGGGCCCTGAATATCCTCACCAAATCATCCTGCACTCCTTTTTTCTTTGTCCACCACATACAAAGACCATTACCTTTCAGTCTCCTGAATGTATGAGGCTCATGTCTACCCATGTCCTTCTTTCATGCTATTTTGTCCTGAAACATTCTTGCCTTTCTCAGACTAACTTGTCATACCTTTCAATTACTGGGCAATCCTCTTGTTCCAAACTGGACAGAGGAGCCTGCTTCATGCCTGCAAAGTCTCATATGTTCTTTTTAAATCTCATAAAAAAATTGGAATTAAATATAAAAAAATCCGTGTAATTTTTTATTCCTAGTACACTGGAAACTTCATGGACTCCATGATTATAATGATCTTGTTTACCATTCTATTCCCAGTATGAAAAGATTGATTATTGCCAAAAACTGCTTGAGCAGGCAGTCTAAGCAGATATCTTATTTGGAGAAAAAATTTAGCCCTATTGAGGAGCTCATTAATTCGTTGATGGCTCAGCTTCTTTTGGCCACAGTAGACCCAGCCTTCACTATAGTAGCCAGTTCATTTCTCATTTTAAGCTGTCATTGCTCAGCAACTCACCCTTACCAAAATCAATGACATCTATGGACTTGGAAAGAATATTTACTGGCTAGCAATTTGGTGTGGGTAATTCTCAGGAGTGTACAGCCCCTTGTCAAAACTATGGCATTCTTTTCTGCTGGAAGATTAATTGATGTAATTAGCAACAACTCTTGGGTTACTCAAAGGACTTTCACACTGGTAGCTTTGTCATGGATCTTACTGACCAGCCTCTGAAAGAAATACCATGAAAAGAAATGCCAGTAAAAGGCTGATAGTGGAAACTATCAGGGATTTGTATTACTTTTAAACCATCAAAGCAGAAACTCAAAGATGCTTAAGCTAATCAAAAAGCCAGTGCATTTAGAAAAATAAAGTATAGATACTTCATTTTTAGTATTGCAAAGGAACTGTTGGCAGAACTTTACTGCCGCAAAAGATTACCTCTGAAAGTGCTATGGTTTCACTGCCACTTGGTCCACAAACTAGTGCAGTCTGTATGCCTATTACCAGCCAAAGAGAGAACCTCTCATGATAGACATTCTGAAATCCAGAAGGGCCTATTGAAAAAATGTGCTCATGACCTCTATATACTCTAAAAATCCTTTATTTCATATACATGCACATATAAACACACAACCACAAGAGGGTGTTAGACTGTGTTAGGAAAGGAAGAGTTAAAAGTATAGAACACATGTCAAAATTCAGTACGAGTGTTCATGAGACAAAGAGAGTCTCTTTGTCTGAGTCAGGACTGGCACTCAGGAATAACCAGAGGGGTCAAATATTGATACAATCAGCTAAGGCAGAAAGAAGCAGCAGTCATCACAAGCCACAGGCAAGGGATGTCCCAAGCCCAGAAGACCACAGAGCAAACAGAAGTGCCTAACCTGAGCAGAAACAGAAAATCCTCTGCCTCGGAGGAGTTTTCCGCTCTCTGCTGCTTTATCCTTAGTTGTGGATATTCACAGACCTGGGCCCTTGTCACCTGTCAGTCATGGCTAGAAAGAACACACAAGTCTGCCCTCCTGAAAATATCCAATTGTAGAAAATGTTTATAAGTTAATATTAGAATATCTTTGGTTGATTGCTTTGGTTGACTGACTTAATGATAGGGTCAAAAATGTTCTATGTCTGGTTGTCTTATGATGGACGATCACTGGTTCTAAAACAAAACCTTCCATGACTACTCCTCACTCTCATCAAGCTAATTTAGGGAGCCTCTGTTCTGATTTCATAACACATCACACATCCCTCTGTCATAGCATTTACTCCATTGGATTGAAATTATCTGTTTACCAGCCAGTCTGTTTCATAAAACAGGAGCTATTCCAATATGGGAGCATAGGTTTCATCTTAGTCTCACCAGTGTCATTACTCATAAACCATTCAAATTTTTATTTTTTTATTTTATTTTTATTTTTTAATTAAATTTATTTATTTTAATTAGAGGCTAATTACTTTACAATATTGTATTGGTTTTGCCATACATCAACATGAATCCGCCATGGGTGTACACGTGTTCCCAATCCTGAACCCCTCTCCCACCTTCCTCCCCATACCATCCCTCTGGGTCATCCCAGTGCACCAGCCCCAAGATTCCTGTATCCTGCATCAAACCTGGACTGGTGATTCATTTCTTATATGATATTATACATGTTTCAATGCCATTTTCCCAAATCATCCCCCCCCTTCCCTCTCCCACAGAGTCCAAAAGACTATTCTATACATCTGTGTCTCTTTTGCTGTCTCCCATACAGGGTTATCATTTCCATCTTTCTAAATTCCATGTATATGCATTAGTATACTGTATTGGTGTTTTTCTTTCTGGCTTACTTCACTCTGTATAATCAAACTGGGTATGATTTTCTAAAAGTACATGCCTTTTAAAATTGTTATTAATCTCCTACTTTCTATACATTCTGAGAAACCTGCCAAAATCAGTAGGTTTGTGAGGTGGTTTCAGGTAGAACAGAACATTTTATTTGCTTTGTCATTCACACTAGGTCCCTGTATGAGTGCAATTTCACTTTTAAGAGTAGGAAGCTATGTGTGATTTATGTCCAGGGTGGCAGATTTGACTGGTGGTGAAGAAGGAAGAATATGACATCTTTCAAGTTAAATTATACATAAAATTTTTTGGTGATAAGCACACAGAGGCCTGAGTGGAAGCCATATCTAAGCAAAGGACTTTAATAAGAACAGCAACTATTTTGTGTTACTTAGACCTAATATTAGCACTAATAACTATGCCAATACAGGAAAATAGGTGACTAGAAGTTTTAGCCCAAGAGGAATCTGCATTTTACATTTAGATCTAAAATCTTTATTGAGTTAATTTTTATGAAAGATATAAGGTCTGTGTCTGGATTCTCTTTTTTGGCATGTGGATGCTGCTGCTGCTACTAAGTCGCTTCAGTCGTGTCCGACTCTTATCGACCCTATGGACTCAGCCTACTAGGCTCCTCCATCCATGGGATTTTCCAGGCAAGAGTACTGGAGTGGGGTGCCATTGCCTTCTCCGATGTGGATGCTAAGTTGTTCCACACCCATTTGTTGAAAAGACTCTCTTTGCTCCATCATATTGCCTTTGCTGTATTGTCAAAGATCTGTTGACTACATTTATGCAGATAATTTTACAGGCTCTCTGAAACCTAGATGACCTGGGATATGATGATGAATTTTAGATACAATGCCAAAGGTATAAGTCATGAAAGAAGAATCTGGACTTCATTTAAATTAAAAATCTGTGCTGTGTAAAAGACAATGTCAAGAAAATTAGAAGACAAGCCACAGACTAGGAGAAAATATTTGCAAAAGTCACATCTGATAAACAACTATCTGTTGTCCAAATATGTAAAGATCTAGTAAGACTCAAGACAATGAACATTTTGATTTAAAAAATCAGCCAACAGGTATTTCAATAAAAGAGTCACACAGAGGGCAAATAAGCTAGAAAGATGCATGATATCAAATGTCATCAGAAAAATGCAACTTAAAACAACAATGAGATGTCACTGCACACCTTTTAGAATGCCCAAATTTCAGAACACTGAAAACATAAAAACAAGGATGTGGAGCAAGAGAAACTCATTCAATGCTGGTAGGAATGCAAAGTAATATACTACTTTGGAAGATAATTTGGTAATTTCCTATAAAACTAAACATGTTCCTAAACATGATCTGGTAATCATGCTTCGTGGTATTTACTAATACTTAGAGGCAATCTGGAGAAGGCAATGGCACCCCACTCCAGTACTCTTGCCTGGAAAATCCAATTAATGGAGAAGCCTGGTAGGCTGTAGTCCATGGAGTCATGAAGAGTTGGACACTTACTGAGCAACTTCACTTTCACTTTCATGCATTGGAGAAGAAAATGGTAACCCACTCCAGTGTTCTTGCCTGGAGAATCCCAGGGACAGCGGAACCTGGTGGGCTGCCATCTGTGGGGTCGCACAGAGTCGGACACAACTGAAGTGACTTAGCAGCAGCAGCAGCAGCAGCAGAGGCAACCTAGAAGCGACTTAGCAGCAGCAGCAGCAGATGTCCTTTAGTAGGTGAATAGATAAATAAACTGTGGTACCTTCAGACAATGGAATATTATCCAGTGCTGCAAAGAAGTGAGTTGTCAGACCAGGGAAAGACATGAAGAAAACTTAAATACATATTACTTAGTGAAAGAAGCCAATCTGAAGGGCTACATATTACATGATTCTGGCTATACAGCATTATATATATATAATAAGGAAAACTATGGCAAGTAAAAAGATCAGTGGTTATCAGGGTTTGGGGTGGGTGGCAGCAGTGGAAAGGGTGACTAGGTGGAGAATAAAGGATTTGTACAGAGAAAATACTGTATGACACCATAATTATATATACGTATCATCATCCTTGGTCCAAATCCTTAAAATGTACAACTTCAAGAATGACCCCAAAGACACACCACAGAGTTTGGGTGATTGTGATGTGACAATGTAGGTTCCTCAGTTTGTAACAAATATACCACTCTGGTGGGGGAATGCTAATAAAGGGGGAGATTATGCATGTCAGAGGCAACGGGTATAAGAGAACTCCCTGTACTTCCTGTCTCTCTTTTCTGTGAACCTAAAACTGCTCTAAAACTAGAGCAGTCTTTTTTAGAAAAATTAAAGGTTTGATAATAAAAGAAAAATAAGTCTATTTTAAAAAGAAAGAAACATGCATTTGGTAGTTTGGCTCAAGTGATGCTACGATCCATCAATAATGTCCATCCAGCAAAATCTTCTGCTCAGATGCCACAAAAAATACCCAGGCCTCTATGCTAGTGCTTCTTCAATAATGGACACAGTTATGTCTATTTTGTCTAAAATGTGCTTAACTCACTAAAGCATTAACAACAGTAACTGACAAGATAGAACATCTCCCTTAAGCTTTAAATTTTCACTGGCATTAGAAAAACAGCATAGACTTTCAGGCCCTAGAGAGGCATTTGCATATATTGTCTCAAATAATTTACAGCAATATTGTGAGATAGTCAGTAGTTTCCCTTTATACAAATAAGAAAAATCAAGGATCAGAGAAGTTAATTAACATGTCCAAGATTACAGAGATCACACCAGTCAATCCTAAAGGAAATCAGCCCTGAATATTCATTGGAAGGACTGATGCTGAAGTTGAAGCTCCATTACTTTGGCCACCTGATGCACTGGAAAAGACCCTGATGCTGGGAAAGATTGGGGGCAGAAGGAGAAGGGGATGACAGAGGATGAGATGGTTGGATGGCATCACCAACTCAATGGGCATGAGTTTGAGCAAGCTCTGGGAAATGGTGAAGGACAGGGAGGTCTGGTGTGCTGCAGTCCATGGGGTCGCAAAGAGTCAGAAGACTGACTGAACTGACAATGATGAAGATAACGGAGCCAAGAAATGATGGAGTTGAGGTTTGAACCCAGGTCTACAGACAGAGGATCCTGGCAAGCTAGAGTCCATGCGGTCTCAAAGAGTCGGACATGACTTAGTGACTAAACAACAACTGTATGATCTTGGGGCTTCTCAGGTGGTGGCTAGTGGTAAAGAATCTGTCTGCCCATGCAGGAGACATAAGAGATGTAGATTTGATCCTTGGGTCAGGAAGATCCCCTGGAGGAGGGTATGGCAACTCACTCCAGTATTCCTGCCTGGGAATCCCCACGGACAGAGGAGCCTGGGGGCTATAGTCCAGGGGGTTGCAAAGACCCCAACTGAAGTGACTTAGAACACACATACTGTATGATTCCAAATTCTATACGTTTCCTGTGTCCTCAAGATGGTCATCATTCAGAGGCTCGTATTTGTTCTGGAGATTATTGAAGTTCAGTGAAAAGAGACTGAGTAGCTGAAAGGGAAGTGAAAGTCTTTCAGTTATGTCTGACTCTTTGTGACCCCCTGAACTATACCATGGAACTATAACCATGGAATTCTCCAGGCCAGAGTACTGGAGTGGGTTGCCTTTCCCTTCTCCAGGGGATCTTCCCAACACAGAGATCAAACCTCGGTGTCCCTCATTGCAGGCAGACTCTTTACCAGCTGAGCTATCAGGGAAGCCCAAGTAGCTGAAACGGGGGTCAAAGAAAAACAGTCTAAAGAGACTAAAGACTGAGTGTCACAGAAAGGAGTGTGCATTTGGTGGCTAATACACCAGCTGGAGAAAGTTGGAATCTCAAGATTTTAAGATTTTGTCATTGGAAAGACAATTTGGAAATATATTTCAAAAGTCATAAAAAGTTTATATTCTTTAACTCAGGTATTACAGTTCTGGAAATCTATCCTAAGGATGTATTCCAAAACACAGAAGAGCTATATGCATAACCATGTTCATCCTACTGGTTTTTGTAAGAGAGAGTAGAAGGGAGAAAGGGGGAGAGAAGAAAAGGGAGAGAGAGAGAGAGGGAAAGAACAGCATTTGTTTATACTGAGTCTGTCTTATTCCACCAGGGAAGTGAAATTCATTTCTGAGAGTGTATCAAGGTAACTGGGTGCAAAATCAAACAAGACCACAAAAATAACTAATATACAAATTTATAAAATATGTAAAAATAATTAATCTTATTGAATATTTGGAATTATTAAAGTTAATATAATAAAATATATTACAACTCTACCAAAAGATATAAAATATTTAGAATTTGAGGAACCAAGGACATGCAAGACTGTTATAAAGAAGACTGCAAAATATTAGAAAAGCATGTAAAACAAAATCCCCATAAATGATAGGATTTAATATCTTTGAAATGCCACTGCTTTCCAAATTATTCATAAATTCAGTGCAAGTTCAACCTAAATCCCAGGGTGCTTTTTCCAGATTATTTTTCAGAAAAAAAATTATTTCAAGTTTTTATATGATGTTCATTGCCATCATGTTCATAGCAGTAAAAACTGATAGATTATAAGAAGTGAAATAAAGATATTCTGATCACTAGGGTTAGCACTAAAACAGTAATAAAAGTATAGCTTGTAAGCTAACTAGAAGAATAGGAAAATAAAAGCAATGAAAATGTTTAGTTGAATAAAAGAGAAATAATGATGACTGATATGAAAATATTTAATAGTGGTTACAAAAATACTCTAGGTATTCGCATTAATATTAAACAAACCAAATACTTGAATTAAAAGGTAAAAAATGCCAAATGAATAAAAAGCCAAGAACACCTACATGTTGCTTCCAAGAGACAGATCTTAAAAGAACAACCAAAAAGAAAAAAAGTTTGAACATATAAAAAGAATGGAAAGCTACTTAATGAAAACACTAACAGAAAGAAGGCCAATGAATTGATATAAAAATCAGATAAAGTAGACTTAAAGTTTTACTTGAGGTTGAAAGGGGTATTTTAGAATTATGAAATTTATCAAACATAAATGAAAACATAACAATTCTAATTATAGTTAGAGATTTTCACATCTATCATCACATTTTAAAAATAGATAAAAACACTAGATAAGTAGATTTTTAAAAATTTGTCCCAAAACTAGTTTTTATTTTATTTCTATTTTTTAATTGAGGTATAGTTGACATACAAGACTTTTTTTAAACATAATTAGCAAATTTAACCTTATATAGAGAGATAAATCATTTGTTTAACTTCTGTATTTCTTCAGCAGTTAATTTCTGTAAATTCTAATTTCTGCTGTATTGATCTAAAGATTGTCAATATTTCTTCAAAGAACATCTATAATATTTAATAAAATAGACCATAAACTGGGCCATAAAGCAGTTTCAGCAAATTCAAAGCACTGAAATTATCTTGAACATGTCCTCTGACAATTAAGCTAGAAATCAGTAACAGTAAGGAAGATAATTATAAGACTCCAAAATGTTTATAGTTATCCATTACACTCCTAAATAACCAATGGATCAACATAATGGCAACAAAAATTACAAAATACTATGAACTGAATAATCATGAAAATTTATGGGATTTAACTAAAGATCTGCTTAGAGGAAAAGATACAGAGAAGAAGGATTGAAAACAATTATCTCAAGAAGCTAGGAAATAAATGGCAGTGAGAAAAGAGAACTGTCCTACACTACGGTAATATAAATTGTTTTTACACAGACAATGGAATATTACTCAGCCACAGAAAAGAGTAAAATAATGCCATTTGAAGCAACATAGATGGACCTAAAGACTGTCATACTCTGGTGAAGTAAGTCAGAGAAACACAAATGTCATATGAAATATCACTAAATATCACAAGTATCAAATATCATTTTCTATATGTGGAAATATAAAAAGCAGATACCAATGAACTTATCTACAAAACAGAAATAGAGTTAAAGATGTAGAAAACAAACTTATGATCACCAGGGTATAAGGTGGGAAGGGATAAACTGGGAGGTTGGGATTGACATATACAAACCATTATATATAAAATAGATAACTAATAAGGACCTACTCTATAACACAGGAGAATTCTACTAAATATTCTGTAATGGCCTTTAAGGAAAAAAGCTTAAAAAGAGTGAATATATGTGTAACTAATTTACTTTGCTGTACAACTAATACAACATTGTAAATCAACTGCATTCCAATTAAAACTTTTTAAAAAGGAAAATGAATAGCAAATTACACCCAGACAAAATAAAACGGAGGAAATAATAAAGAGCAGAAATTAATTCAAAACTTACAGTAGAGAAATTTGACACCATTAAAAGTTTGTTTTTTGCAAAGGCTGAGAAAATGATAAACCCCTAGCAAGACTAGTCAAAAGAAGTGAGTGAGTGATAGTCACTCAGTCGTGTCTGACTCTCTGTGACCTCATGGGCTGTAACCCGTCAAGCTCCTCTGTCCATGAAATTCTCTAGGTAAGAATACTAGAGTGGGTTGCCATTTCCTTCTCCAGGGGGTCAAGGAAACAGGAAAAAAAAAAAAAAAAATCACTACGGAGCCTACATAGATGTTGTTAAGTTCATAGAATATAGTGAACAACTTTATACCAAAAACAGAAAATTTAAATAAAAGAGACAAAGCCTATTAAAATACTTACCAAAACTGAGACCAAAAAAAAAAAAAATCTGAATATTTTAACTGTATATTTGAACTCAAAATAAAGACTTTCCCCACAGAGAAACTCTTGGCCAAGAGTGTCTGATTCCAAGTGTGAATTTCTCAAAATATTTATTGTACTAGGTTGAAATGTATCCCTCCAAACTTTTTGTCCTCCCAGAACTCCAGAATGTGATCTTATTTGGAAATAGGTTCACTGTAGATTTAATTAGTTAAGATCAGGTTACACAGCATTAGGGTAGGCCCTAAATTAAATATAACTGGTATTTTCAAAAGAAGAAGAGAAGAGGCCCTGACATACAGAGACTGCCATGTGAAAATGGAGATGCTGGGGTGAAGTTTCCTTAAGGCAAGGAATGCCAACTATTACCCAGGAGGTAGGAAGAGGCAGGGAAGAATCCTCTCCTATAGCCTTCAGAGATAACATGGCCTTGCCAACCTTAATTTGTGTCTTGCCTCCAGAACTATGAGAGAGTAATTTATGTTGCTTCAAGCCTCCCATTTTGTAATCATTTTTTAAGGCAGCCCATGGAAGGAAAGTTATGACCAACCTACATAGCATATTCAAAAGCAGAGACATTACTTTGCCAACAAACGTTCATCTAGTCAAGGCTATGGTTTTTCCAGTGGTCATGTATGGATGTGAGAGTTGGACTGTGAAGAAAGCTGAGCACTGAAGAATTGATGATTTGAACTGTGGTGTTGGAGAAGACTCCTGAGAGTCCCTTGGACTGCAAGGAGATCCAACCAGTCCATTCTGAAGGGGATCAGCCCTGGGATTTCTTTGGAAGGAATGATGCTAAAGCTGAAACTCCAGTACTTTGGCCACCTCATGTGAAGAGTTGACTCATGGGAAAAGACTCTGATGCTGGGAGGCATTGGGGGCAGGAGGAGAAGGGGACGACAGAGGATGAGATGGCTGGATGGCATCACTGACTCTATGGACGTGAGTCTGAGTGAACTCTGGGAGTTGGTGATGGACAGGGAGGCCTGGCATACTGCGATTCATGGGGTCGCAAAGAGTCGGACACGACTGATCGACTGAACTGAACTTAACTGAATAGAAAACTAACAGTTTTATAGAATAGTTGCAATCTAATTAGAACTCTCGGAGTATAGAAAAAGGGAACCCTCTCCAATTTGGTCTACCGGGATATGATAAATATGATACCAAAACTAATAAAGATATTACAAGAAAGTAAAGTTGAAAATCAGTATCACTTACAAACAAAGACAAAAATTCTTAACAAAGTATTAGAAAATGGAAATCTAGAGCAATAATCAATATTAATGAATGTTACCACAATAACAAACCAAAGGAAAAGAAAATATGATCTTTTCAGGGAATGCAGAGAAGACATTTGATAAAATTCTAAAAACATTCATGGAAAAAGCTTTACTAAGCTAAAAACAGAAAATAATTTTTTTTAACTTAATAGATGAAGTAGAAAGAAGAAAGAGGACCTTTTAGCAAGCCTTACCCTTCAAGTTGAAATACTGAAAGCTTTTTCTATGAAATCACAAATGAGACAATGACATCTGCTTTGACAACTTCTAATGGACACTATAGTGAAGTATTTTGACCAGTGCAATAAAGCAAAAAAATGTTTAAGGATGTAAATAAATGAAAAAGTTCTTATTTGCAAATAATGTATGATTATAATTGAAAATTATAATTGAAAAAATAATGATTGTATTCACAGAAAAATCCAAAGAACCTATTAGACTACTGGAATTCTTAAATTAATAATTAAATTTAGAAAACATTGCTAAATTCAAGATTAAAATTTTAAAATCACTGTATTTCTATGAACTAGCAACAATTAAAAAATAAAATTTATAAAATAATAATATTTATATAAAAGGGGAAAATTATAAAACACTGTGATGGTTCATTTTATGTATCAACTTGATTGTCCATGGGATGCCCAGATTTCTAGGTGTGTCTGTGAGGGTGTTTCTGAATGAGATTATTATTTGAATTGGTGGACTTAGTAAGAAGACTGCTCTCCAAAATGTGGGTGCACATCATGCAATTCATTTTTGGCCTGAATATAACAAAAGGTTGGGGGAGAGAGGAATTTGCCCCTACTTTTAGAGCTTCCCTGATAAGCTCAGTTGGTAAAGAATCCTCCTGCAATGTGGGAGACAGGATTCAATCCCTGGGTTGGCAAGATCCCCTGGAGGAGGAAAGGCTACCCACTCCAGTATTCTGGCCTGGAGAATTCCATGGATTGTATAGTCCATGGGGTCACAAAGAGTCAGACAACACGGAGACTTTCCTTCTGTTTTTCTTACTCATTGCTTGAGCTGAAACGTGTCTTCTTCTGCCCTCAGAGTGGGATTTACACCATCACCTTTGCTGGTTCTCAGACACTGGGCCTGAAATTCTTTACTTTGAATTTAAATTACACCACTGGCTTTCTTCCATTTGATCCGAAGAGCCAATTAATTGGAAAAGACTGGTGCTGGGAAAGATTGAAAGTGAAAGAAGGGGGCAGCAGATGATGAGATGGCTAGAGAGTATCACTGACTCAATGTACATGAATTTGAGCAAACTCTGGGAGATAGTGGAGGACAGAAGAGCCTTGCATGCTGCAGCCCTTGGGATCACAAAGAGTCAAACCTGACTTAGTGACTGAACAACAACAGCAACTGGCTTTCTTGGGTCTCCAGTTTGCAGATGGCAGAGCATAGAACTTATCAGTCTCCGTAACTGTGAGAGCCAATTCCTCATAATATCCAGACTAACATTACTATTCCAGGAATAAGCTGAATGAAACTGAACTACAAAACATTACTGGAGCTTTCATTCTACTTAGGATGCAGACAGTAACTAGAGAAATTCACTTGCATCTTGGAGTTTCCTGTGGTGTTTCTCTCGCTTCAGGAGTTATACAATAGGTCTGGGTTGCTAGAATGATCTGGTTTTTATCAAGACAGAGACTTTAAAATAAATATGAATATCTTATAGAATTTAGTGTGAAGTATGGCAGATAGCATATTGAAAAGCAGAGATATTACTTTGCCAACAAAGTCTAGTCAAGGCTATGGTTTTTCCAGTGGTCATGTATGGATGTGAGAGTTGGACTGTGAAGAAAGCTGAGTGCTGAAGAATTGATGCTTTTGAAATGTGGTGTTGGAGAAGACTCTTGAGAGTCCCTTGGATTGCAAGGAGATCCAACCAGTCCATTCTTAAGGAGATCAGTCCTGAGTGTTCACTGGAAGGACTGATGTTGAAGCTGAAACTCCAGTACTTTGGCCACCTCATGCGAAGAGTTGACTCATGGGAAAAGACTCTGATGCTGGGAGGGATTGGGGGCAGGAGGAGAAGGGGACGACAGAGGATGAGATGGCTGGATGGCATCACTGACTCGATGGACATGAGTCTGAGTGAACTCTGGGAGTTGGTGATGGACAGGGAGGCCTGGCATGCTGCGATTCATGGGGTCGCAAAGAGTCGGACACAACTGAGCGACTGAACTGAACTGAACCGAACTGATGGATGACATGCATGAACAGATAGATAATTTCAACAGACACATGAAACTATATGAAGGGGCCTTCTTCAAAATGGGAATTCTAAGATGAAGAATTATTTTTATGGGCTTAGATGCAGAGTGGATATAGCACAGAGAAAAATCAATGAAATTGAAGGATACAGCTAAAGTAGTAAAGGAAATTTTAACTTAAAGGCTGCGATAAATGATCTATGCTTATTCTTTAAGGGGATATAGAAGAGTAAATTGGACCTACAAGTAAAAGAGAAAAAAATATCAAAATGACAACAGATCAATAAAATAGAAAACAATAAATAGTGAAAATGACTAATGTCAGACTATTTCTATTTTGAAAAAAAAATAAAACTGAAAAATTTCTAGCAAGATTGAATGAAAAAAAGAAACTACAAATTCTAAATATCAAGAATTAATGAGAAAACATCACCACATAAACTAAAAAACATACCAAGGCCATTAAAAGGAAAAATTATGAACAATTTTATGCCATATACATTAAGTGCATTAATTCCTTGGAAAAACTTACAAAAACTGGAAAAAGAACAATGTAAGTATATCTATATTCATTAAAGAAATTAAAATGTAATTAAAAATTTCTCCACAAAGAAAATATCACTCCAAGATGGTTTCACTGGTGAATACTATCAAGCATTTAAGAAAGACTTATCAATTTCAGACAACTCTTTTAAAAAATGGAGGAGTATACAAAATTTGCCAACTCATTCTATGAGGCTTACATAATGCTGACATCGAGATCACAAAATCATATTGGAGACCATATTCGTTATGAGCACAGACTCAGTAATAATGACATTAGCAAATAGAATGTAAACATAAATAAAAAGGATAATATGTCACAAATGAATGGGATTAATTTCAGGAATCCAAGATTGACTTAATTTTGAGACTCAAAGAACACAAGTCATCAGAGTAACATACTAAAGGAGAATAATTATATAATCACTATAATAGATATAGAACAAAATTTGACACAGTGTTACTACCCATTTATGGTAAAAGTACTCACAAACTTGGAAGCAAATTTCTTAACTTAATAGAACATCTAAGGAAGACCCAGATAACAAGATACCTAACTTTGAAATACTGAATAATTTCTACTTAATATTAGGGTAACACAAAGATGCCAATTCTTATTACTTCTACTCAAAATTATACTGGACAGCCTAGCCATTGCAATTAGGTGGGAGGAAAAAATAAATCATAAAAATTGAACATAAAATTTAAGCTTCCTTTGTTGGCGCAAAGGAAGACATACAGACATACAGAGCAATTGAGCTAAACATAATATCTAAAAACATATCCTAATTTATGACAAAGTTGTCACTGTAACACAATGGGGAAAGGTTTATCTCTTCAATAAATTATGCTAAAGCAATTGGCTAACATATGGGGAGAAAAGCTTTGACTCCTTCCTTACATCATACACAAAATTTAACCTCATGTGGATTCTAGATATAAATATTAAAAGAATAAGGATTTTACAATAAATGTTGGCAAGAATGTGAAAAAAGGAATCCTCCTACACAGCTGTTGGAATGTAAACTGCTGTAGCCACTATAGAAAACAGTATGGAGATTCCTCAAAAAACTAAAAATAGAGTTAGCATATGATCCAGCAATCCCACACCTGGGATTTTGTCCAGGGAAAATCATAATTCAAAAAGATAGATGCACCCCAATGTTCACTGCAGCACAATTTACAATAATCAAAACATGGAAGTAACTAAATGCCCATCAGCAGATGAATGAATAAAGAAACTGTGGTATATTTATACAATGGAATATTAGGTATAAAAAAATGAAACTGCCATTTGCAATATCATGGATGGACCTAGAGATTATGCTAAGTGACGTAAATCAGAGAAAATTATGTGAATCTAAAACACAAATGAACTTATTTACAAAACAGAAACAGACTCACAGACATAAAAAACTACTGGTTACTGAAATGGAAAATGGTGGGGAAGAGATAAATCAGGAGTTGGGGATTCACAGACACAAACTACTTATATATAATGAAGGTAAACAACATGGTCCTACTACATAGCACAGTAAACAATATTCAGTGTCTTGTAATAACCTATAACAAAGAAGAAAATGAAAAAGGATATGCATATTAAAACAACATTCAAAAGACTTAAGATCAGGGTATCTGGTCCCATCACTTCATGGCAAATAGATGGGGAAACAATGGAAACAGTGACAGACTTTATATTCTTGGGCTCCAAATCACTGAGGACAGTGACTGCAGCCATGAAATTAAAAAACACTTTCTCTTTGGAAGAAAAGTAATTTCAAACCTAGACAAGGTCCCTTTAGTCAAAGCTATGGTTTTTCCAGTAGTCATGTGTGGATGTGAGAGTTGGACTATAAAGAAAGCTGAGCACTGAAGAATTGATGCTTTTGAACTGTGGTGTTGGAGAAGACTCTTGAGAGTCCCTTGGACTGCAAGGAGATCCAACGAGTCCATCCTAAAGGAAATCAGTCCTGAATATTCACTGGAAGGACTGATGCTGAAGCTGAAGCTCCAATACTTTGGCCACCTGATGCGAAGAGCCGATGCACTGGAAAAGAACCCTGTTGCTGGGAAAAATTGAGGGCAGGTGGAGAAGGGGGATGACAGAGGATGAGATGGTTGGATGGTATCCCTGACTCAATGGACATAAGTTTGAGAAAATTCTGGGAGATAGTGAAGGACAGAAAAGCCTGGCGTGCTGCTGTCTATGGGGTCGCAAAGAGTTGGACATGACTGAGCGACTGAGCATCAACGTAACTGAATTCCTCTGGCTGTACACCTAAAACTAACACAGCATTGTAAATCAACTCTACTTCACCATAGTGATCCAGTGGTTAGAATTCCACCTTCCAATGCAGAGGAGGTGAGTTGAATCCCTGTTGGGGCTACTAAGATCCCAAATACCTTGGGGTAATTAAGCCCACACACAAGTACTCTCCCGCTGGAGCTGGAGCCCATCCCCCACAAGTAGAGAAGCCAGCACACCACAGAGAAGATCCTGCATGCTGCAACTGAGACCAAATGCAGCCAGATAATTTATTTTTTAAAAAGAAAAGTAAAAGTTTTAGAAGATAACAGAGTATCGTCATGAATTTCAGTTAACAGTCTTATGGACTCTGTGGGAGAGGGAGGGGGTGGGAAGATTTGGGAGAATGGCATTGAAACATGTAAAATATCATGTATGAAACGAGATGCCAGTCCAGGTTCAATGCACGATACTGGATGCTTGGGGCTAGTGCACTGGGACGACCCAGAGGGATGGTATGGGGAGGGAGGAGGGAGGAGGGTTCAGGATGGGGAGCACAT
>NW_011495037.1:270436-286033 GCF_000754665.1 Bison bison bison
TTCATTTTGATATTTGGCAAAACTAATACAATTATGTAAAGTTTAAAAATAAAATAAAATTTAAAAAAAAAAAAGAAATTTCCTAAGTGGGAGGAAAAGACACTAACTGTAAATAAAAGATTGATAAATTGAAATTAAAAATATAAAATTCCTGTTTATCAAAATAAGCCATTAAGGAATGAAAAGTCAAGCCAGAAAGAGAAAGAAGCCTTTATATGCATATACATATACAGACAAATGCATATACAGCCAAAGAATCTACAATAAATAAATCCCTACAAGTGAACAAGAAAAAAAGAAAAACAGGTAACTAAATTAATAATAAGGAAAAAGACTTAGGTACCTCAAAAAGCATATTTAAATGACCAATGGACAACAACAAAAACCCCTTAGCAGTATCAACTGCTGCAAAGATGTGGAGCATCTAGAACTCTACACTGTTAAATGTAAAATTAGTTTAATCACTCTGGGAAATTGTTTGGCAGTACCTTTCTTTTTTTTTTTTAACTGTTTATTTTGTATTGGGGTATAGCCCATTAACAATGTTGTGATGGTTTCAGGCGAACAGCAAAGGAGCTTAGCCATACATATACATGTATCCATGCCCCTCCAAACTCCCCTCGCTTCCAGGCTGCCACAAAACGTTTGAGTTTCATGTGCTATACAGTAGGTCCTTGTTGGTTATCCATTTTAAATACAACAGTGTGTACATGTCCGTCCCAAACTTCCTAACTATCCCTTCCCCAGTCCTTTCTCCTGGCAACCATAAGTTCATTTTTTAAGTCTCTTTCTGTTTTGTAAGTATGTTCATTTGTGTCATTTCTCTTTAGAGACCACATATAGGGGATGTCATACAATATTTCTCCTTCACTGTCTGACTGACTTCACTCAGTGTGACACTTTCTAGGTCCATCCATGTTGCTGCAAATTGCTCATCATGGATCCTGTGATCTATCAGTTCCATTCCTAGGTATATCCTATAGGCAAAGTCACAGGTGAAGGTGTTCTTGGCCAGTACCAGGAGTAGGGAGAAGTAAGGGAAGATGCCTAGTGCTCAAAATTTGAGGAGGTGCTCACTCCCAGGGTCATAAAAGTGCCAGAGTGATCTTGATCAGTGAGTGCTTCCTTAAATTTTGCACCCCAAACACCTTTCTTGCCTCACCTACTGTCATCTCTGGTCTTGGCATCAGTGTTCATAAGAGTCAAAACACCCAAATATCCATCAACTGTAGAATAGGTTAAGTAAACTCTTATTTGTAAAATTCACCATGCAGCAGTGAAAAGAATGAACTGGTAATATGCAGCAACACATATTAATTTCACAAACAATATGGAGCCTAAGAAGTCTCCCACAAAATAGTACATGGCAAAAACCAATACAATATTGTAAAGTTAAAAAATAAAATAAATTTAAAAAAAAGAAATGGTAAAAAAAAAAAGTTCAAAAAAAAAGGCAAAGTTAATCAATGATCATAGGGGTTAGGATAGTAACCAGTTTCAGAGGAGAGAATAATTATGAGGGTACCCAAGAGAGGTTTCTAGAGTCCTGGTAAAAGTCTGTACCTTGATTGGGGTAGCAACTACATAGGCAAACATCAGCTGAGATGGACATAATCATTATATGCATATTATCTATCCTTATGTGTCACTTATGATTTGCTCACTTCTCTGTGTGTTATTTGGTTAAAATGTTAACTAAAAAATTTAAAACACAATGCAAATGAATGTCTATATTTGTATACCTATATTTTGATGAAAAGGAGGATGGGGACCGTAAAGGGGAGACAGGTCACAGGGGGCTTCCCCTGTATCTATCATGCTTCACTTATTTTAAATATACTGAAACAAATATGGCAAAGTGATAGAATATGATAGAGGTGAGCAATGGGTACACAGTTCATTGCATTACTCTTAACTTTTCTTTTTCAAATGTTTTATACTTAAAACAAATAAATCAGCAATGTGGATTATCTGAAGCTGGGATCTGATCCACTGAGAGGATGGTTCAAACTACATCATTATCAACACCTCTTACAAAATACTATACATCTTTGCCTTTTCCAGTAGACATCTCATTCCACTCCCTGCCAAGGCAAAATATGCTGTTTGCAACAAGCCCTTCAATCCCATTCAAGAAAATTTCGCAAAATGAGGAGAGCTTGTTTTTAGCTTTACTTCATTATGATAGGTTTTTAAATTGAAGCTTGAAAAAGAATATCTTGCCTTTATTGTGTCTCCAGCAAAGTCTGATGCTCCTGAAAAAAAAATTACAAGTGGTTCTGTTCACCTCTCACTGATCCCAAATCATAGAAAAGATACTAAATAAGATTAACTTTACACCCACAAGGCCTTCTGTGTGACCGACTTTAAACTGCAGGTACAAAGCTGAAAGAGTTGATTCTTCACTCTTCCTTTCTGCCTGTTAAGCTCAGCTTTCTAAAAAAGTATCAGAAGTGCTAGGACTTTCACTGTGCTTCAGTTAGCTATGGCTTATCTCCACTTAAGAAATTGCTTCCTCTCTTATATTAGAGAGAGACTGGCAGGAAATACTCCTCATGTCCTGGCTGAGAGTGGAAGATCCTAAGACAGGCTGGGTGAGAAAGCTCTCTGTAGACTTGTTCCTGATTTCCACTGATTGCAATCCTCTCCTAGCTCTAGGTCAGTTTTTTAAATGAGCAGGGTGGGTGGGTAGGAGTGGAGGAGGACCTCAAAGACAGATCCAAGGAGACATGGTAGTAAATTGACTATATGGAAAGACCAAGGTAGGTATGATACAGTGAAAAGAACAATGGGTTTAAATTCTGACATACTGGGCTGAGCAACCATAAACGAGTCGTTTTAACCTGAGTCCTATCCCTCTCTGCAAAATGACCAAGGTAATACCTCTCTCTCTCAGGAGTTTTGTGTGGTTTCCATGCTGTGAAATGTTGAAAATATTACATGGGTAGTAAAAGAAAATGCCTATCTTTGGCTCACCTGCTAGTCCAACCCTTGAAAGCACTATCTAATTGATCTTTAAGTCAGGTTTCATTATTTTTCCTGTATGCTCAGTCATTACACATACATTTCATTTCTTCCACTTCCTTTTACATCTCCTCAACAGGCTGTTTAATATCTTCATAACACACTATGAAGGATCAAGGCATTTGAGCTTTTGTGCTTCTGAGCTTTTCAGTTTTGATATGTCTACATTCTATCTTTTAGTTGAAATGAATATGTGCCATTCACAAGCAGATCACCAGATGATAAACACCTCTCAAAAGACACATTAAAAAAGCAAACAAACAAAAAAACAAAAACAAAAAAACACCACAATTAGTAGAAGGAAAGAAATCAGAAAAATCTGAGCAGAAATAAATGGGGAAAAAATGAAAAAAAAATAGTAAAGATTAATAAAACTAAAAGCTTGTTATTTGAGAAGATAAACAAAATTGACAAACCTTTAGCCAGATTCACCAAGAAAAAAAAGAGAGAAGAATCAAATCAACAAAATTAGAAATGAAAAAGTAGAGGTTACAAAAGACAATGCAGAAATACAAAGGATTATAAGAGACTATTATGAACAACTATATGGCAATAAAATGGATAACCTGGAAGAAATGGACAGATTCTTAGAAAAGTTCAATCTTCCAAGACTGAACCAGGAAGAAATAGAAATTATAAACAACCCAATGACAAACACTGAAATTGAAGCTGTGATCAAGCGTCTCCCAAAAAACAAACTCCCAGGACCAGGTGGCTTCACAGGAGAATTCTATCAAACATTTAGAGAAGAGATAATGCCTATCCTTCTAAAACTCTTTCAAAAAATTGCAGAGGAAGGAACACTTCCAAACTCATTCTATGAGGCCACAATCATTGATAGCAAAACCAGACAAAGACAACACAAAAAAAGAAAACTACAGGCCAATATCACTGATGAACATAGATGCAAAAATCCTCAACTAAATCTGAGCAAACAGAATTCAGAACATATCAAAAAGCTCACACACTATGATCAAGTTGGGTTTATTCCAAGGATGTAAGTATTCTTCAGTATATGCAAATCAATCAATGTGATACACCATATCAACAAATTGAAAGATAAGAGCCATATGATCGTCTCAATAGATGCAGAAAAAACATTTGACAAAATTCAGCACCCATTTAGGATTAAAACTCTTCAAAAAATTGGCACAGAAGGAACCTACCTCAACAAAGTAAAGGCCGTATATGATAAGCCTACAGCAAACATTATTCTCAATGGTGAAAAACTGAAAGCATTCCCCCTAAGATCAGGAACAAGACATGGGTATCCCCTTTCACCACTGTTATTCAACATAGTTCTGAAAGTCCTAGCTATAGCAATCAGAGAAGAAAAAAAGTAAAATGAATCCAGATCAGAAAAGAAGTAAAGCTTTCACTGTTTGCAGATGACATGATACTGTACATCGAAAACTCTAAAGATACTATCAGAAAAATTACTAGAGCTAATCAGTGAATTTAGCAAAGTTGCAGGATACAAAATCAGTACACAGAAATCACTTGCATTTCTATATACTAACAATGAAAAAGCAGAAAGAGAAATTAAGGGATCAATCCCATTCACCATTGCAACAAAAAGAATTAAATATCTAGGAATAAGCTTACCTAAGGAGACAAAAGAACTGTACACAGAAAATTATAAGACATGGATGAAAGAAATCAAAGGCAACATAAACATATGGAGAGAGATTCCATGTTCCTGGGCAGGAAGAATCAATATTGTGAAAATGACTCTACTACCAAATGCCATCTACAGATTCAGTGTGATCCCTATCAAATTGCCAATGGCATTTTTTTTACAGAACTAGAACAAAAAACTTCACAATTCATATGGAAACACAAAAGACCCTGACTAGCCAAAGCAGTTTTGAGAAAGAAGAATGGAACTGGAGGAATCAACCTTCCTGACTCCAGATTATACTACAAAGCTACAGTCATTAAGACAGTATGGTACTGGCACAAAAACAGAAATATAGACCAATGGAACAAGATAGAAAGCCCAGAAATAAACCCATACACCTATCGGTATCTTATTTTTGACAAAGGAGGCAAGAATATACAATGGGGCAAAGACAGCCTCTTCAATAAATGGTGCTGGGAAAATTGGACAGCTACATGTAAAAGAATGAAATTAGAACACTTCCTAACACCATATACAAAGATAAACTCAAAATGGATTAAAGATCTAAATGTAAGACCAAAAACTAAAACTCTTAGAGGAAAACATAGGCAGAAAACTCAATGACATAAATCAAAGCAAGATCCTCTATGACCCACCTCCTAGAGTAACAGAAATAAAAACAAAAGTAAACAGTGGGACCTGATTAAACTGAGAAGCTTTTGCACAGCAAATAAAATTATAAGCAAGGTGAAAAGACAACCCTCAGAATGGGAGAAAATAATAGCAAATGAAACAACTAACAAAGGATTAATTTCCAAATATACAAGCAGCTCATACAACTCAATGCCAGAAAAACAAACAACCCAATCAAAAAGGGGGAAAAAGACACAAACAGACATTTCTCCAAAGACGTACAGACAGCTAACAAACCCATGAAAATATGCTCAACATTGCTCATTATTAAAGAAATGCAAATCAAAACCACAATGAGATATCACCTCACATCAGTCAGAATCGCCATCATTAAAAAGTCTACAAAGAATAAATGCTGGAGAAGGTGTGGAGAAAAGGGAATGCTCTTGCATTGTTGGTGGGAATAGAAATTGATACAGCCACTATGGAAATTCCTTAAATAAAACTAGGAATAAAACTGCCATTATGACCCAGCAATCCCACTCCTAGGTATATACCCTGAGGAAACCAAAATTGAAAAAGACACATGTATCCCACTGTTCATTGCAGCACTATTTACAAAAGCTAGAACATGGAAGCAACCTGGATGTCCATCAACAGATGAATGGATAAAGAAGTTGTGGAACATACGCACAATGGAATATTACTTAGCCATAAAAAGGAATGCATTTGAGTCAGTTCTGATGAGGTGGATGAACCTAGAATCTATTATACAGAGTGAGGTGAGTCAGAAAGAGAAAGGTAAATATCATATTCTAACACACATATATGGAATCTAGAAAAATGGTACTGAAGAATTTATTTACAGGGCAGCAATGGAGAAACAGACAGAGAGAACAGATTTATGGACGTGGGGAGGGGTGGAGGAGAGGGTGGGATATATGGAAAGAGTAACATGTAAACTTACATTACCATATGTAAAATAGATAGCCAAACAGGGGCTCTGTATCAACCTAGAGGGGTGGGCTGGGGAGGGAGATGGGAGGGAGGTTCAAGAGGGAGGGGACATATGTATACCTATGTCTGATTTATGTTGAGGTTTGACAGAAAACAACAAAATTCTGTAAAGCAATTATCCTTTAATAAAAAATAAAATGAAAAAAAAAATTGTTTTTAAGACACATTAGCCAGACTTTACTGAGTCACGCAGTCATACCATTCATCCAGATGGTGTCAGGAAGGGTCAAGTTTTTGAACGGAAGTAATTATGAATCATCAGTAATCAAATATTTCCTAACCCTAAGGCTATGTCACAGCCTATGTCAGACTGCAAGCTTTGGAACACCATTACAGCAAAAATGACAAATTTTATTAGCTTCTTTTTACAGAATAACACAGCATTTGCAATTGGCAGATTGATGTTTCCTGTTTCACCTAATTTGGAGGGCTTTGCATTTTTTTAAGAAAATGTGTTTGTTTTGAAAAAAAGAGATATTCTCTTTCATATCATATTTCTACTGACTTTCAGCTCAAGCTCCCTCTCCCCACAAGGTAGGAATATTGGGGTATCCATTCCTTTCTTCTCTTTGCACTCTTTTACTCAATCCTTACCAAGGAAGAAAAGTCACTGATCTAATTTTTTAGAGCATCCCACTTCACTTATTGGCATGATTGCCACTTTGGCCATTTTATCCCTTTCTGTCTTCCTTTATCTTCAAGTAGACGCATAGTCCTAATCAATGAAGTGGGATGAATGACTCATTTCAGACCATCATTGCAGGCTGGATTGTTATCGACTCAGCAGAGAAGTAAAGGCAGTTATTTGAATTCAGCCCTCTGCCTTGCCTTCAGTCCAGTTTCACCAGCCATCCTTGCATTCAGAGTTACAGGGTACTTGTGTTCCATTAATCTAGAGACACTTTACATGTTCTCATCCTAAGGATATCTAAAAGGGCATCTATTTCACCCCGATGAAGGTCATGAGTATGTGCCTTGTAACTGTGAGGAACAAATGTAGGCTCAAGCAGTCTATACCACTGGGTCAATCCCATCTTGCATTGGGCAATGTTCTTGGATAATGCAGCAATAGGATTTCATTAAGTTTAGCTGTCCTCCAGAAGCATCTCTTGAAGAAAAGCCTAATTCCGCCTTTTGGTTAGCATAGCTGAATGTGATCAGGCCTCCCTACCAGTCTACAAAATCCCATTCTGAGGAAATATGAGGAATAGAATAGCATTGCTACCACTTAGGTCAGAACCCATAATCACCATAAGACAGAATTCAACCTCAGGTTATAGTTGAGGGTCAGAAATCAGGCCATAGCCATGATTAGCCAGCTACGGGATAACCTCTGACCCACCACCACAGGTCATAAGGGCTTGTCATTGTCGAACTTTCAAGATGATAGGAGCAATCGCTCAATGAGCACAGAGCTAGGGAGTCAGCTAGGGAAGCAGAGTCTGAAGTTTCTCTGCTTTTCACCATGGGAAGAAGTCTGAAAGGAGAATCCTGAGCCTAAGGTCAGGATGACTATCACTGTCAGTTCAGTTCAGTTCAGTTCAGTTCAGTTGCTCAGTAGTGTCCGACTCTTCGTGACCCCATGAATCGCAGCACACCAGGCCTCCCTGTCCATCACCAACTCCCGGAGTTCACTGAGACTCATGTCCATCGAGTCAGTGATGCCATCCAGCCATCTCATCCTCTGTCATCCCTTTCTCCTCCTGCCCCCAATCCCTCCCAGCATCAGACTGTCAAGTGACACCCAAACATTCTAGGTGACAAGACAGACTGTGAAAACATTTTCTTGACATTTTCCTATAGAGCAGGATATTCGAAAAAGAGAATGAGGAATAAGCATGTGTTTCAGCATCCTTTGCTCTCCCCTCTCCATATGGAAAAAGAACTGATTTCCATAAAAGGTGTACATCTGATATTCTGGCAGGACATCAATTCCACTGTTCTCTTGCTGCAAGACATAATTGATCATAACATCTGCATTCCTTCATGCAAATTTGTGACTGAGTTTCCAACAGTTTTCAACAATCTCCTGTTACAAATGGACAGTGCCCAAAGAATATTCTACGAAATATTCTTCCCTAGAGATGCTCTTTTCTTTGAGATGAAGGGATAACTTGCGATGGTAATAGGTAAAGAAAGCAAAGTAACAAATGCTCCCAGAGATTCACAAAGCTTGTTAATATATCAAAGGCTCTGAAAAATCCAGCAAAAGACAAACCAACCAACCAACCTCTGATTAGCATTTTCTTCCTAAACCTGAGTTCCCATAAATCTTCCTTTTCCACGTAACAGAACTGACATTCAGAAGGACATATATCGGAAAACTCTGTCCTGTCTGGAAGTATATGCAGGAGGCTTGACTCTCATTTCCCGTCTCCAGTGCTGCTGAGGAGAGAAGAGAAGGGAAAAAAGAAGGGAAATGAAGGACTCTCCTACAGGCACATTTGAGTGGCTCACTGTATTGCTAACATATAGGAAGAACTATGCTTATGGTTGAGAAGCCAAACATACCAGAAGGCTACAGCACAATATCTAGATGAAGCAGACTTCATTTATTTATAATGGAACAGCTCGCAGTCTGAATCCCACACATGCAAGTGGATGAATCCTTTTTCACATCCCTCAGGCCCATTGGAAAGACCTGCCTACGCCCTGCTTGATGGCACAAGCAAGGCACGCTTTTCTGGAGGATCACTAGCCCATGAATACCTTCTCAGCTGGACATTTCTAGCCCAGGGGTGTGACGGACCTGTGATTCAGCCTAGGCAAGTCCCAGAGGTGAAGTGCAAGAGAAGAAGTGAAAACTGCAGGGAATAGGGACAATCAACCCCTGACTTAGATACTACTGTGCTACGTTAAAAGGCATCCCGGCACTTGGAGGTAAAGCAATAATTTCCTATTGCTCATAATTCTGTGCGTTGTGAGTTGGCTGGTCCCAGCCCATAAGTCTTCTGTTCCATGTTGTGTAGCTGAGGCTATTCATGTGGCTGCATTTGACTGGGGGCTCACCTTGGGGGTCTGTAAGGTACCCCCAATCCTTCAGGGTCTCACACTATTCCATAGTCTTACCTCCGATCCTTCAGGGTCTCTCACACTATTCCATAGTCTAGTCTGAACTCTCTCACAGCAAGGCAACTGGGCTCCAAGAGAAGGAGAACTCCTGGTTCTCTTAGGGTTCTCAACTCCAAAATCCCAGAACATCATTTGTGAAATATTCTATTGGTCAAGGGAAATTCCAAGGTCAGCCCAGATTCGACAGTCCAGACTTGATATGAGAAAAGCATTCACAGAGGGAGACAGGAGGCTATAGATGGTTATCTTTGGAGACTGTCTACCATAACACCTAACATTTCATGTTTCACAACTTCAGTGGTTAAACAGGCAAAAATACTGAAAGGGTTGCCATTTCCTTCTCCGGGGGATCTTCCTGACCAGAGGATCGAACACATCTCCTCTGCATTAGCAGGTGGGTTCTTTACCACTGAGCCACCAGGGAAGCCCAAACAGGAAAAATGCCACCATCATTTTTGACAAAGCAGCAAATTCAAAATGCAGTATTTTTTATCCAGACCTTTAAAAAGATTGGGGAAACCATTACAGACCCCAACAGTTGTCTCCAATTAGAGCAAACTAAACGAGCCCCTAACTCATTCCAGCCTATCATTTTCGAAGGGTAAATCTTTCTAGGAGGTGACTAGAATAATCCTGGACTAACATGAAGTCCCTTTATGGAGATATTATAACCCCTGGCTACTCAGTGACTTAAAAATAATTAAACTTCTAATTGTGTTCATGTTTTCATTCCTCACTCACAATCCTTCCTGAGAAGTAAGCCAGGATCCTTCTTATCAGCAACCCAACTGATCTCTGAGCTGGTATTTAGCCATATCCAGGAAAGAAAAGCTAAATATTTATTTAACAGTATTATCACCCTCCCTTAAAAGCACCAGCTTTTCCTTTTGCCTCATTCACCACTTGAAACATGTGGGAAAGCTGAGTGGGCTGGGCAGCTGCCGATGTAGTACATTCTGAGGGACACTCAAAGGGAACCCTGTCCAAAAATAATCCTCACAGCTGCCATGACACGATGCCTGAAATTCCACCGATATTCATTTCATTCACTTATGGTGTTGGTTCTGCTGGGATTCAAGGACAGAATGCAAAGATCCCAGGATATGGGAACACATGGGGTCATCATCACAATTAGCTTCCCAACCTGGGGTAACGACTTAACATAGGTCTTTGGACCAGTGAGGGAAGACCAAGCAGGGTCCGTGAGGGCCAGAAAGGCGGAGGTGTCTCCTGGAGACAGAGTGTATGTTCCTGGAGGTCTGGGCGCCCCAAGAGTAGAGAAAGGTAAAGAAACAGGGCTGCCGCTGCTGCTGCTGAGTCACTTCAGTCGTGTCCGACTCTGTGCGACCCCATGGACTGCAGCCCACCAGGCTCCTCGGTCCATGGGATTTTCCAGGCAAGAGTACTGGAGTGGGGTGCCATTGCCTTCTCCGAAGAAACAGGGCACACCACTCCAATTCACAATGTTCTGAAGGTTGTTTGTTGGAGGGAAAAAAAAAAAGGCTCAGGAGAGAAAGGAGTGAGACAGGGCAACAGGACGTATTCTGAATATATTCTCCCAAAGTTTCCATTTCAAGAATCTTCAACCTAACACTTTTCATCATGATTATCAATACCAGGACAAAAAGACATCCGTGTGCATAGCAAAGAGAGTTAAAAGAGAAGCCTGTGAATTAAGCTTTCCCCAAGATTATAAACCAAAAATAGCTGATACTTGTAGTGTACTGTGTATAAGTCAGACGATGTTCGGAGAACTTGACATATTTTGGTTTCTTTGGTCATCACAGAAGTCCTGGGATGTAGGTGCTTTCATGATCCCTATTTTAGAGAAGGGGAAACTGAGGCCAGAAAGGTAGATTAACTAATCAATGCTGAAGTCAGAAATTGAAGCCAGGCAGTCTGACGACCAGAACTAAGGCCTCCAGCATTTACCACCACACTGTGACGCTCTCTAGGGACCCTTCCACACCCAGGGCTCACACATGCAGAGAACGTGCCATAAGGTTAAAATTCTATTTCCAGCACTGGCAAAGAAAATTCTGAATCTGGAGGCAATTATTTCTTATTGCCTTTACTATTGGTGTTAGAACTCTGATACCATGGCCTTCACATTTATAAAATAAAACACAGTATTTAAATATTATGTTTCCTTCAAAAATAATTTATGGAAACTAATGTTTATTCAAAGTGACCCAAAAGTTATGGTCAGGCAGGCAGGAGTGGAAAAAGTGCTAGAAAAACAAGTCTCCATGTCTAGGAAGCACTGTTTCTTCTCTTATTTTCTTAAACCAATGGCTGTGTCACAAAGTTGGACTGCCTGATCCCCAGGCATACTTATGACACCCCCGTGCACCTCAGGAGGTGGGATTCTGAGCAGGCTGACCTGCCCAGTGGCTCACGTGGCCTCTGCAAGAGCCGGAGCAATAAAGCACTGCCCAAAATGAAGACCAGTTCTGAAAACACACCTTTCTCTGTTCCTTGTTGGTTAGATATTTAGTCAACTATAAATTCCAGCTGCTGCTACTGCTGCTGCTGCTAAGTCGCTTCAGTCGTGTCCGACTCTGTGCGACCCCATAGATGGCAGCCCACCAGGCTCCCCTGTCCCTGGGATTCTCCAGGCAAGAACACTGGAGTGGGTTGCCATTTCCCTCTCCAATGCATGAAAGTGAAAAGTGAAAGGGAAGTCATTCAGTCGTGTCTGAATCTTAGCGACCCCATGGACTGCAGCCCACCAGGCTCCTCCGTCCATGGGATTTTCCAGAGATGATGTTCAATTCTCCTCCGCCCGTGTTCTCTACTACTCCTCTTGCTTTCTTCCCTTATCTAATTGTTGTTGCTGTTCACTTGCTCAGTTCTTTGCGACTCCATAGACTGCAGCACACCAGGCCTCCCTGCCCCTTACTATCTCCCGGAGTTTGCCTTAACAGTATAAACACACAAAAATTCTCCTTCTCAAATGGTTGAAGGGATTGAAGAAGGAGTCATTTTGCTGAGGTGAGAGAGGAGCTCAAAGCTGCAAGTGAAATTGCTTTCATAGACTACCATTAAGTGATCTAGACACTTAGACTCATTTAACAGAAATTGAAGTTAGGTTACAACCAGAAAAGACAAGAGCATGGTAAATCTACCATCATGAACTTCTAACAGGAAATTCTGAATACTTGAAAACACTAAGTCCATTTAGGAGGCTTGCTTACTGAGAAGCAACTGTAGTATTCAGTGTTGAAGAATCTAGTGAGATAACTCCCTGCCCTGTACTCTGGCTTTGAGATAATCAAAGTGAATCATACATTAGGAATGAGAAATGGAGTTTCCAAAAGGACCCACTAAACATGCAATTCATCCAGAGGCGGCAAAGTCATGTCCACCCCCTGTGCCATGTCCCCCTAGCAGTGCTCAGCCCAGCTGAGTGCCACGCTCCTCCCACTACCAGGCAATTGGAAATACTTGAAATTTCATTAGTAGTCACAATGATTGAGAGGCACTGCTGGCATTTATGAATGGCAGGCAGTGATGCTAAACGCCCTGCAGTGTGCCCCAGAAGGTGCTGCACAGTGCAGAATTTCCTAACTGAAATAGCACACAGCATCCATCCTGATACCCTACATCAGACAGCTGCCACACCATCTCTTGGAGCCTCCAATTTCCAATTTCCAACCTGTCTACTTGTCTGGAATTAACAAATTAGCTCTTTGTGTTTAGAAGGCATTGTCTCTCCTAATTTTTTAATTAAGAGGAAAGGCTATAATTCACCTCTACCCTGTCCTGTTGAAAGGGATTAAAGAAATTACTTAAGTGATATGTACATCTAGTGGCCAGATAATAATAGGAGAAAATCCCCCTTTAAGTACAAGTAAGATCTGTGGAACTCTGTGACACAGGAGGACATCAAGTGGTTGCATTTGGGAAAGGGCTAGTGGTTTTGATGAAAAACAAAGATGTGAGCCAAAGTAGACCATAGTATGTCTTTCCTTCCCAACTTCCCTTTCTCCTCAAATAGTCTCTGAGTGACCGCTATCTGTAGGTGTTGTATGATGTGCTGTGAAACAACAGTGAGCAGGAAGTGACATAGTCCTTCAGGGAGACTAACCTTAATAAAATAACCACACAAATAAGCCAGCGAACGAGGACTCAAGTGATCATCAAGGATTGCGAGTTGCATTGCCTCTAGACACAAAGAGTACCAAACGAGTATGACCTGCGTCGTATAGTTTCTGGGTTCTGTTACCAACAAGTTAGTTGGACCAGTCACCAAACTTTGATAGACTCAGTTTCTCCTTGATATACAAATGCACATTGCATTGGACAACAATGTGAGTTCTAGTGGCTGAGAGAGAACCGTGTCCAGTTTTGAGGTTTTAAGCATGACTCATTCCAGTTCAGGATGGTGACCCTGCTTCCTGATACAGTCTTAATGACCTCCTCCCACAGAGAGGCCATAGTGCTATTGGCAACATGAGCAGTCTTGAGATTCCTCGTGGGGCTTTCAAGAACAGGCAGCATCATCAAACTTATTCCACTAATGCTTATAGAATGCCAACTCTGAGCCTTGTTCTGCACGAAAGCCAAGTACATAAAGATGAATAAGCAACAGTCCTCGCCCTTGAGGAGCTCCAGCTGAAGAGGAAGACATAATCATAGATTGTGATGTATCACATGAATGCTATGGCCAAGCGTCACTGGATCACAGAGAAAGGAAGAGACTGTTCACTCCTGTGTTGTGTTCTGAGGTAACTCAAAGCAGAATGACTGGAGAGGGAGCACTTGACTCTCAGCCCTTCCTGATAGAGACATTTGCTGTTTGCTTTGGATAAACTATCCCACAGCCAAAAGGTCTCACTTTTTTTTTTATTGGGTCTGGATTCTCTACAAAGTTTCTTGTTCAAACCTGAGTGTAAAGTGCTACTTTTTAGGACAATTTAACTCAGATTCATTGAATGAGGAGTTGGGAGATTTTCCTGCATATACACGGTGGTGATTATGACTTTCTTTTCACAAATTTTATGAACACTGCCTGCCTCCACTTCCAGACCCCTCCACTCCAGCTGACACAAACTCAGCAGTGTAGCTGCTGCTACAGAGAACAAGGAGTTTGGGGATGGCAGAGAACACAAGGCTGCCTTTCCAGGGATGATGAATTAACAGTGACCCCTCCTCATCTGCAGGTCCCCAAGACACTGAGAGCCTCATCCTAGAGTCGCTAGCTTCTAAACACCTCTCCAGTCCACCCTCTCCTTTCCCCCTCCATCACCCTGCCACCAGCTCCTGCCCCCCCACTCCTGACTTCTCCAGGACAGGAATGAGAGTCCACCACGTCACTGTGCCCAATCTGTGAACTCTCTCTCTCTCTCTTTTTTTTTTCGAGGTCAAATTAAGGAAAGTTTTGCTACCTCCCAAAGCTGGAGAAGCTGCTTGGTTGACTTTTCAAAATTGGTTTCCGTCTGGAAGCAGCAGGAAGTCAAAGCAAAGGCCTCATTTAGATCTGGGGAAATCTGAACAACTAAAGGCCCATAGTAGCAAGAGCAGAAAGAATTCCACAGTGGAAGCTTCTCCCAGGAAGCTAACATCCAGGTAATGAAAATAAGAAAGAATTAGAGACTCTACTTTTCCCTAGGGTTTCCTGGGCTTTTTTTCCCCCTAACTGCCTCTACCTTCAGTTCATTCACTTAGTATCTGGCAGTTCCTATGTAGCGAGACAAACTCTGGTTCCACAAGGAAAAAGTGGCCCACAAGGAAGCAGTCAGCATCATCTAGATATAAGGCAGGGTACATTTCTCTCTGCCACGCCAAACTGAATCAGCTAATACGCTTGTGTCAAAATTTCCTACAATTTTTTTGAAGTTACAAATGCCTCTTAGTTTCAGCCCGTTTCTTCCAGCTCTCATGAAAGGTGTCAAAACTGGAAGCTAAAATAATACCAGTTCTTTCTTCAAAAAAAAGTACAGTAGATTATGTCAAAAGATGTAGTATTATTTACATACAATATGGTTAAGATATTTATATGTAAAGAATACCCCCATCTGAAACATCTGAAGAGAGCATGGGGCAAATTTTAACAAAAGGCATATGTACAATAAGGGCTTCCCAGGTGGCGCTAGTGGTAAAGAATCCACCTGTCAATGCAGGAGACAAAAGAGACTCGGGTCTGCCCCCTGGCTCAGGAAGATCTCCTGGAAGCAACCCACTCCAGTATCTTTGAGTTGAGAATCTCACAGACAGAGTGGCGGGGG
>NW_011495037.1:286133-287358 GCF_000754665.1 Bison bison bison
GGGGGCTACTGTCCACAGGGCTGCAAAGAGCAACTTAGCATGCACAGAATAAGGAGGTTGAAATGGGAAATCAGAAGCTGGTGATAGCATTTTGAAAGTTGGGTTGGTGGCAGGCATTATCAACTACATGTCAGAGATCAAGAATGCAGCACTCAGACATGGAGTGACTCCCACTCCACCACGCTTGTCTCCCGGGCAGCCTTTCTTGGTGATTCTTATCTCCCACCCGCAGACCCATGGCTGGTCAAAGCCCCAGTAGCTCTCCTGGAGCTGCACAGAATGACTGTCCAAGCTGAAATGAGAATATGAGGCAACTTCTCCAAACTCTGGATATACAATATTACAGTTTTGATGCTGATATTTTTAGAGGTCATAGAACCATAGATCAACTTAAAAAAAATATCTGATTATTGTGCGGGCATGAGAGACTAGTTTTATCAATACTTATTGTTATTTTGAGGAAATAATCTTTGATAAAGATGTGTGATACATTCAGAGGATGAAGCATAACTTTTTTGTAGGGTTATTTGTGCTAATATTATGACTTATGGTCTCAAGAAAGATATACTCCAAGAGCTCACTTCTAACACTCTGGTGAAGCAAAAGATTCCATGGTCAGAGAACTAAAGCAATAAAACAGAAATTCATAATGCTGCCATCTCAGGGAATATAATTTTAGAATGGTCTCTCCTCATCCCAAGAATCTCATCCCAGAGCTGCCGTATCTAAATCCTTCCCCCATTCACCTGTTCCTTTCCATTCCCCATGGCCACTCAGTTACTCACGAAGTAGGCTATTCTGAGAACCGCTCCCCTTTGACCTTTTCAATCTTACTTCAACATAACCACCAATTATCTTTGACAAAATCAAATCCAATCATGTATTCTACTGCTATAAATTATTTAATGACTTTCTATCATTAGAAAGAATGACTTTCTAGCCAGAAGTAATAAAATCTGAACTCCTTAGTTTGACAGCAAGGACTTTAACAGCCCACAGTGTGTCTTCTCTTCTATATCCCCATGCTACAGAATCACAGCCCTTTCCCCCACCTCAGCTCACTTCATGCTACAAGCACCCTAACCACTTCCCCTTCCTCAGACAAGCTCCGTGCTTTAGTGCATCTGTGCTTTTCTATATGCCACCTCCTTCACCAAAATGCTGTTTCCCACCATCTGCACCTCAATGAAAAGTCAATTCATCTGCAATCTATGGGCAGAGTTAG
>NW_011495037.1:287458-308207 GCF_000754665.1 Bison bison bison
TAGGTGATAGGTAACCTAACTCTGTGCACTGTCCTCCTTACACAGTGAAAAAGTAATTGTTAATGTGCACTGTGTGCTGAAAATATAGAAGTGAATAGAAAAAGAAGAAACCCAGATCCTGCCACCATGGTGCTTACCTGAGAGTGCAAAGGTCACAATGCAGATCCTGCCACCATGGTGCTTACCTGAGAGTGCAAAGGTCACAATGTAAAAACTGCTCAAGGCAGTCCAGGGGAGTGGCATGTGAGCTTTCAGAATACATAATGCATGTAAGTGACTTAGGGAGATCAGGGAAGGCTTCCTTAAATTGGACACATTTCGGTTGAAATCTGATGAGCATGCCGGGCAAAGGGGGACAGAGTTCTGCGCACATGAGGGGCATTTAACCCATTCCTGTCCTTGAACGTCTTGTTACCATGCTGCAGGGACATCTGTACAGTAATTGAGGGTGAGCATTTAGAAATTTTTGGAGCAATATGACAGAGTCATTTTATACCTCTTGAATCTAATAAAAACTGAGGCTTGGATTTTGTGTGTCTTTTATTCATTTTACTTTTGTAGTGTTTCCTTTTTATTGTCCTCATAAAATATCAGTCTGTGATGGATTAGATAATTAAAAAAAAAAACTCCCAGAGAGTTTGAGAAGGGTTGCCCTACTCAGAACGAATGTGTGTGAAAAGAACTCACACTAAGACAAACAATGGCTCTGGAAGAAGGCCAGATGTCACCCCTGAGTGGGGTGCGCACTAGGAAAGGAAAAGAGGCTGGTGATGTGGACTCGGAGAGTCAAGCACACACGTGATGGCTATGGTGATGATTACCAGTGTAACCAACAAGAGAGAGAGGATGGAATCTGAGCAGAAGGGAGGAAGATCCAGGACGCAGCCCTCAGGAGCCTATGAGGGAGACAGAGGAGAAGCCAGCGAGGCTGAGTGACAGCATGTGTGGGGCCTGCAAAACCAGGAGATGAGACACTTTCAAGCAGGTGGAGTGGTCAGCAGTGTCAAATCAGCCGAGAGGACAAGTTGACTGAAAAATATCTCCTGGGCAGAGTGACATAGGAATCACTGCTGTCTTCAGCAGAGACAATCTGATGGAGAGGTGGGGCAATCTGCAACTAGTTAAGCAACAAGAAAGTCGAGGAAAAACAGAGCAAATTGCAGAGTAGTAAAAAGGGAAAAGATCTGCTAGCTAGACATAGATGTGGGTGCCAAGCGTTTGTTTTTTGTTTGTTAGGGGTGTTTGCTGTTTTTTTTCCTTGGGGTCGTTATTTTTTGTTTGTTTGTTTTAATAAGAGAAATTTGAGCATTTTAATAAATGACTGGCTCCTGTTGAGAGGGAGAGGTTGAATGTAGAAGATGGAGAAAATATAAACCATAGTTTACATTTTCTGGGAAAATGGATGAGATTGGTATCCAAAGCACAAATAAAGAAAGTAAGCTTAATCCCCCAAAAGACAGGATTCTTAGAAGATTGGCCTGTGAAATCTAAGAAGACTGAAGAAGAATGAAGAAAGGAGAGAGAAATAGGAAGAAAGAAGATACATCAACAGACTGAATAAAAGTGTTTGTGGATCCAGAGAACAGTCATTGTGGGGAGGAGAGAATAAGTCAGCCAGAAAGCAAGAACATCATAATCAGAAAGAACCTTTGATTTAGTGATTTTTGAACAGAAAGGCCCATAGCTTTCCTGCGTTATTGCTCTTTCTTTGATGTTTTACATTTCTTCTTCAAGCTTGTTGTCTTTCATTTCTTTGAAACTGGAGAAATGCACCTGCCTGACTTCTCTTTTTCTAAGAGGAGCCAATGTAAGGTCGGATGTTCCTCTCTTTGCATCTATTCCTTTATGTATGGTAGGCATGGATTCCTGCTGGTTCATTGGCCCACGTTTGCTGTGTCTTCTCGTGATTCATTATCTCTGCAGTAATTCCATCCAGGCCAATGATTGCCAAAGCACAGGAGGGGAGGGGTGAGAAAAGCGGCAACCTGAAGCACTTCCAGTTTTGATTTGGGTTTATTTCCAACACGCAACCAGATTGAGTGTGTCTTCCGCCACGAGCCACATCTTCCCACGGCGCTCACACTCTGAAGAGTCAGGGAAGCTCACAGTGTAGTCCTGAGAGTCCCAGAAACTGTTGATCAATGTTGCAACTTCCCCTCACCCTCCTTATGTAAGGAACTGCCCTGCCTGAAAGCCTAGTCATAGAGCAATCTACTTCCCCACCTGGTTATAATGTGGAATCAAACATCTCAGAGGATGCTTCTTTTCCACTCCTAGATCTTGTCTGTCTAATCAAAGAATGATTAGATGGGTTGCTGAGGATTATGCCCCTTAGTTTTTGAACAGGGATCACAGAACGGCAGCCTACAGATGGGATCCAGCTGGCAGATAATTTGGTTTGGCTCACATAGTGTTTGAAAGACAGGAACATTTCACATAAAAATCCATTTTCCAGCGACTTTTTGAAAAACAGATCATCTGGTAGTCCTCAAGGGCAAATTTTCCTCAGTGACAAAACTGGCTAGAACTGAGCTATGGTGGTCTTTTCTGTATGGGTGTGCCATTCACTTCCACCCTCCTTATTCCCTGCTGCCTTCAGTTCAGCCCTCTTCAGAGTGTTCTGGCCCCTGGTTTTAGAAGAGCCCTGTTGTATTGCTCACTCTGCCAAGAGAATGCACTCAGTTCAGTTCAGTTGCTCAGTCATGTCTGACTCTTTGCAGCCCCACAGACTGCAGTGTGCCAGGCCTCCCTGTCCATCACCAACACCCAGAGTTTACTCAAACTCATGTCCATTGAGTCAGTGATGCCAACCAACCATCTCATCCTCTGTCGTCCACTTCTCCTCCCGCCTTCAATCTTTCCCAGCATCAGGGTCCTTTTCAATGAGTCAGTTCTTTGCATCAGGTGGCCAAAGTATTGAAGTTTCAGCTTCAGTCCTCCCAATGAATATTCAGGACTGATTTCCTTTAGGATGGACTGGTTGGATCTCCTTGCATTCCAAGGAACTCTCAAGAGTCTTCTCCAACACCACAGTCCAAAAGCATCAATTCTTTGGTGCTCAGCTTTCTTTACAGTCCAACTCTCACATCCATACATGACTACTGGAAAAAAAACATAGCTCTGACTAGACAGACTTTTGTTGACAAAGTAACATCTCTGCTTCTTAAAACACTGTCTAAGTTGGTCATAACTTTTCTTCCAAGGAGCAGATGTCTTAATTTCATGGCTGCAGTCACCATCTATAGTGATTTTGGAGCCCCCCAAAATAAAATCTCTCACTGTTTCCATTTTTTCCCCATCTATTTGCCATGAAGTGATGGGATCGGATGCCATGATCTTAGTTTATTGAATGTCAAGTTTTAAGCCAACTTTTTCACTCTCCTCTTTCACTTTCATCAAGAGGCTCTTTAGTTCTTCCTTGATTTCTGCCATAAGGATGGTGTCATCTGCATATCTGAGGTTATTGATATTTCTCCCGCAATCTTGATTCCAGCTTGTGCTTCATCTAGCCCAGCATTTCTCATCATGTATTCTGCATACAAGTTAAATAATCAGGGTGACAGTATAAAGTCTTGATATCCTCCTTTCCCTATTTGGAACCAGTCTGTTGTTCCATGTCCAGTTCTAACTGTTGCTTCCTGACCTGCATACAGATTTCTCAAGAGGCAGGTCAGGTGGTCTGGTATTCCCATCTCTTTCAGAATTTTTTCCACAGTTTATTGTGATCCACACAGTCAAAGGCTTTGGCTTAGTCAATAAAGCAGAAGTAGATGTTTTTTTCTGGAATTCTCTTCCTTTTTCGATAATCCAATGGATGTTGGCAGTTTGGTCTTTGGTTCCCCTGCCTTTTCTAATTCCAGCTTGAACATCTGGAAGTTCAGGTACTGTATAAGCCTGGCTTGGAGAATTTTGAGCATTCCTTTGCTAGCATGTGAGATGAGTGCAACTGTGCAGTAGTTTGAAAGTTCCTTGGCATTGCCTTTCTTTGGGATTGGAATGAAAACTGACATTTTCCAGTCCTATGGCCACTGCTGAGTTTTCAACTAATCACAGAAAATATCCTTTTTCAACAACACAAGAGATGACTTTACACGTGGACCTCAGCAAATGGTCAATACCGAAATCAAATTGATTACATTCTTTGTAGCTGAAGATGGAAAAGTTGTGTACAGTCAGCAAAAACAAGACCTGGGGTTGACTGTGGCTCAGATCATCAGATTCTCATAGCAAAATGCAGGCTTAAACTAAAGAAAACCAGGAGAAACACTAGGCCAGCCAGGTATGTCTTATATCAAATCCCCTATGAATTCACAGTAGAGGTAAAGAATAGATTCAAGGGCTTAGTGTCTAGTTAACAGTGTGCCTGAAGAACTATGGACAGAGGTCTGTAATATTGTACAGGAGGTAGCAAAAACCATCCCAAAGAGAAGCAAGAAGGCAAAGTGGTTATCTGAGGATACTTTACAAATAGCGGAAGAATAAAGTGAAAAGCAAGGAGAGAAGGAAAAATACATCGAATTAAACCTAGTTTCAAAGAATTGCTAGAAGAGACAAGAAGGCCTTTTTCAATGAATAGTGCATAATAATAGAAGAAAACAGCAAAAGCACAAAAACTAGAGATCCCTTCAGGAAAACTGGAAACATCAAGGGAACATTCCACCCAAAGATGGTCACAATAGAGGATAAAAGACCTAGTAGATGCTGAAGAGATCAAAATAAAACTGAAAGAATACATGGAAGAACTGAATATAAAAAGATCTTAATGAACTGGATTACTACAATGGTGTGGATAGTCACCCAGAGCCAGGCATTCTGGAGTGTGAAGTCAAGTGAGCCTTAAGAAGCACAGCTGTTAATAAAGCTAGTGAATGTGATGAAGTTCCAATAAAACTATTCAAATCCCTAAAGGATAATGCCATCAAGGTTTTACATTCATTATGTCAGCAAATCTGGAAGACCAAGCAGTGGCCACAGGACTGGAAAAGGTCAATCTTCATCCCAATTCCCAAGAAGGGTAGTACCAAAGAATATGCTAACCACAGGACAATTGCACTCATCTCCCATGCTAGTAAGGTCATGCTTAAAATCTTGCATGCTAGGCTTCAGCATTTTGTGAACCAAGAGCTTCCAGATGTCCAAGCTTGGTTTAGAAAAAGAAAAGGAACTAGAGATCAAATTGCCAACATTCTCTGGATTATAGAGAAAGCAAGGGAATTTTGGAAAAATGTCTATCTCTGTTCATTAACTATACTAAAGCCTTCGACTGTGTGAATCATGACAATCTGTGGAAATCTCTTAGAGAGATGGGAATACCAGACCATCTTACCAGTCTCCTGAGAAATCTGTGTGTGGATCAAGAAGCAATAGTTAGAACCCTGTATGGAAAAACAAATTGGTTCAAGATCAAGAAAGGAGTACAACAGGGCTGTCTGCTATCATCTATTTGTTTCACCTATACACTGAGCACTTCATGAGACATGTCAGGCTGGATGAGTTACAAGTTGAAATCAAGATAGATGAGAAAAGCATCAACAACCTCAGACGCATGGATGATGCCACTGTAATGGCAGAAAGTGAAGAGGAACTAACGATCCTCTTGATGAGGGTGAAGGAAGAGAGTGCAAGAGCCAGCTTAAGATTAAGTATTAAAAAAACTAAGATCATGGCATCCGACCCCTATTGCTGCATGGAAAATAGAAGGGGAAGATGTGGAAGAAGTGACAGATTTCCTTTTATTGGGCTCCAAAATCACTGCAGATGGTTACTGTAGCCATGAAATTAGAAGACAATTGCTTTTGGCATGAAAATGTTGACAAACCTCGACAATATGTTGAAAAGCAGAAACATGACTCTGCCGACAAAGGTCCATGTAGTCAAGGCTATTGTCTTCCCAGTGTCATGTACAGTTGTGAGAGCTGGACCGTAAAGAAGACAGGGGGACAAAGAATTGATACTTCAAATTGTGGTGTTGGAGAAGACTGCCAAAAGTCCCTTGGACAGCAAGGAGATAAAACCAGTCAGTCTTGATCGAGATCAACCCTGAATATTCACTGGAAGGTCTGATGCTGAAGCTGAAGCTCCTGTATTTTGGTCTTCTGACTTTTCATTTAAAAAGCCCCTGATGCTGGAAAAGCTGAGGGAAGAAGGGGAAGAGGGCATCAGAGGATGCGCTGAAATGGCTGGACGGCATCACCAACACAATGAACATGAACTTGGGCAAACTCTAGGAGATAGTGAGGGACAGGGAGGCCTGGCATGCTGCAGTCCAAGGGGTCGTGAAGAGTTGGACACGACTGAGAGAATGAACAACAACAGCTGTATTGCTCTAATGTTCCTTCCCCAAGTCCATATTGCATTCTGTTGGCAGGTCATTTTTCTGCCTTAGTTTTGGGGTTGTGACTGGGGATATTTTCCCCTGTCTTTCAAGGTGGATTTTCTTCTTTAGTTTTTGTTATTTGAATTTTTGTAGTCACTTTTTTTGTGATTTTTTTTATTACTTTATGTATTTAAACAGAGGAGAATATAGTAAAATTGCTTTCATATCATAAAAATCTGAAGTCTTCATTACCTGACCTTTAATATCTTCTATATCTAAAATGAGCAGTTACCAAAATATACTGCAAAATATTTAAACATCAGAAATAGTGAAATTGTTGATGAAGGGCTTCAAGCTCTGAAAATGAAGTTACTGAAGTAACACATACAAAAAATCAGTAGCAGTCTATATATTACCAGAAAAATCAAGCAACATAACAGTAAGGACTTTTAACAAACTTTTTATATTTCTTTTTTCTTTCATTTTTGTGATAATATGGATATGCAAAAAAGTGTATATAGCTTCTTTCTCTTCAAAAACATTCAAAACATAGTATAAGAGGCGAAGGAAACAGAGTGAGTATCCATCCCTCTCTGGAGGCAATTCATAGATTGTCTTCAAGATATACAATAATCCCCTGAGAATGCATAAGACTAGACAAGTGGATTTCAGTATTTTTCTTAGTTGAGAATCTGCATCCTCAGAGATAAAGGGACACTGAGCAAAGTTCAATGATGTCACTTGCCCCTGGGATAATGACGCTAGCCTTCTCAGTCATCTCCCTGCCTCCATCAGTCCCTCTGTGATCCTTCTCCCATGGAGCAGACAGGGGGTTCTTTATAAAACACCACCACTTGTTCAACCCTTTCCAATGGCTTCTCACATGCTTAGAGTGAAATCCCTCACATGGCTTTCAAGGCCTACAGAATCAGCCATGGCCACACTCCCACCTCTGCATCTCCCTTTTTGTCCCCTTCCTCACAGTACGCCATGCTCACTGACCTCCTTTCTGTTCCTGAACCAACCACATGTGCTCTGGCTGTAGGGCTGTCTCCCTGGCTGCTCCATACATCTCTCCTTCAGCTCTTTCACAGATTGGCTCCTCCTTGTCATCTGGGTCTCAGTTCAAATGACACCGTGCCACAGAAGTCTTCCTTGAACGCTTGATCTGAAAATACCCTTCAGCCACTACCTGATACGTTCTCTGTGATTTTCACGGCACTCATCACCATCTGAAATCATTTTGCTCATTTACCTGGCTGTCTCTTTCTCAAGCAATACTGTCTCCTTGAGAATAGGGACCATGTCATCCTCCCCTGTGAGATCCTCAGCTCATTGGGTAAATGACTTAGTTTTGTAGGTGACAAACTTGGAGAGGGAAAATGGCTTAGACAAAATGCCATAGCTCATGAAAAGCAGAGATCACCATGCAATTCACACCTCTTGAAATCAATTCAGAACCTTCTTAAATAAACCCTAGTTCAGTAAAAGGGAAATTCCACTGTAAGTGGTTAGAAGTTTATGAAGGTAAAGCTGAATACTGCCCACTGATTTCATTAAATTTAATAAGAATTATTTGGCAGCAGTCTAATTAACAGTCATTCCATTTTAGTACATTTACCATTATAACTGAATGCTCTGTTCATTGGCTGTTTGTATTAATAATATTCATTTTCAAAGACTGGCCTCCAATGCTATCATTTATCATTTCACATGTTCTTTAGCCACTTACAGTACCAAGAAACATAATATCAATAACAATGCTATTACAGTTCAGTTCAGTTCAGTCGCTCAGTTGTGTCCAACTCTTTGTGATCCCATGAACTGCAGCATGCCAGGCCTCCCTGTCCATCACCAACTCCCAGAGTTCACTCAGACTCACGTCCATCAAGTCAGTGATGCCATCCAGCCATCTCATCCTCTGTTGTCCCCTTCTCCTCCTGCCCCCAATCCCTCCCAGCATCAGGGTCTTTTCCAATGAGTCAGTTCTTCATATGAGGTGGGCAAAGTATTGGAGTTTCAGCCTCAGCATCAGTCCTTCCAATGAACACCCAGGACTGGTCTCCTTTAGGATGGACTGGTTGGATCTCCTTGCAGTCCAAGGGACTCTCAAGAGTCTTCTCCAACACCACAGTTCAAAAGCATCAATTCTTCGGCACTCAGCTTTCTTTACAGTCCAACTCTCACATCCATACATGACCACTGGAAAAACCATAGCCTTGACTAGATGGACCTTTGTTGGCAAATAATGTCTCTGCTTTTGAATATACTATCCAGGTTGGTCATAACTTTCCTTCCAAGGAGTAAGCAGTTTTAATTTCATGGCTGCAGTCACTATCAGCAGGGATTTTGGAGCCCCCCAAAATAAAGTCTGACACTGTTTCCACTGTTTCCCCATCTATTTCGCATGAAGTGATGGGACTGCATGCCATGATCTTAGTTTTCTGAATGTTGAGTTTTAAGCCAACTTTTTCACTCTCCTCTTTCACCTTCATCAAGAGACTCTTTAATTCTTCTTCACTTTCTGCCATAAGCGTGGTGGTGTCTTCTGCATATCTGAGGTTATTGATATTTCTCCCAGCAATCTTGATTCCAGCTTGTGCTTCTTCCAGCCCAGCATTTTTCATGATGTACTCTGCATATAAGTTAAATAAGCAGGGTATTTCAGTTAAATGTATATAATTTTGTTGTCTTCCTATGAAGTCAAATTGCTAATGAGTTTAAATTTTCTTTCTCAGACTCCACCAAGCAAACAATTAACTGTCAGTGTTGCTAATTGGCTAAATCATTCCTGAATGACTCCAGGATCAAATGAATCCCTAAAAGCTGGTGGTATAAATCTTGCCTTTGACAAAAATTCAGAGCTGTATTCAACGCTGAGAACTATGTCGTGGTAGTTCACTACTGTATCATTTTAAAAAAACCAAATAAAGTAAAAAAAAAAATAAGCTGTATCAGTGAAGCAAGCATGGAGGTTTCCTCTTACAAGAGCCACAAAACATTCTGTTACAGATGAAAGTGTTCATCTTTCCAGGGACATCCACCTTTAAAAAACGGGCATTGCATCCAAGTTTGGGCAATCCAATCCCAGAACAAAGGAGCAGCCTGATTAAAGACTCGCAGGGCTGGAAAGGCTTGGTCACCTCAGGCTCAGGTGGAGACTGTCTCACTATTTGGAGAAGTCCCTGGGAACAGAACTGTCCACCTCTTTTCTGCCTCTCATACTCCCAGCACAGCAGGAGTTCGAAAGGGAAGTTGGCTGACTAACCAAAACCTCCACAGTACAGAAGTGCTCTCTCATCTCAGTGAAATTTCAACAGTGTCGCGCTAAACCTAAAACTGCATATTCTGCTTCCTGTCCAGTTGGAAAAACATGGGGAAGGGTGTGTAGACTGAGGGAGGAAAGTGTCCACTCAAACACTCAGGGTGAGATGTTCCTCTTGAAGACTTGACTCTCAGTGAAGCTTCTCCAAGGAGAGGGAACACCACAGAGGCAGGAGCTATGAAGTCAAGGAGAAACTAGAAAAATAAATATTCGGGAACACTTCTATACGTACCTGGATTGCCATCAGGGGACAATATAAGCTTTAGCACTTGAAACCATCTTCTCTTTTTGGACTATAAACCAATTAAGTCAATGAGGCTGTTCGCCTGAGCAATCAGCCTTGATATTTCTAAGTATTTTATTTTTTTAAAAAAGGGACAGTCCTTTCCCCCCTGCTCCAGACATAGCGTAAACCAAGCATCCTGAACTGAGCCTGTTAACCACTCTATGCCATGTTCTTTCTCAATAAACTGAAACCTACTTCATGTTCTGTGATAACACCCTGTGGACATGGAGAGAAATACCCTGGCTGAACTGGAATGAATTTGAAAGTGTGTGAGAGAAAGGAAGAGTTTTGGTAAGGGATTACATAAACCCAGGGACATCCTGGCTCTTCCAACGTACTAAGCAGCAGCAGAGGCCAGATTATCTGCTATGCAAACACTGTCACCAGAACATCAGTAGAATTCCTTGATTGTGTGTACAGCAAGACTTCCCATCATTTGATTAAGCTATTTTTCTGTTCAAAAACCTTCAATGAGACCTCCATCCTACCAGAGTCAAATCCATCTTTTGAGAGTCAAATCCATCACCCTCTGCTCCTGAAGACATGCCTTCCACTCCAGAGTGGCTGTGTGCATTTGTCCTACAATCTCCTCAATATTGTTTCCTCATCCCATACTTTTTTTTCATATAAAACATCCTCTTTCCAAATCCAGATAAGCATTTTGCTTGATAATCCCGGACTTTACTGAGTCTTTTGTAACGGGATTCCTTTCTGATTAGGCACTAGGCTATTTGGTCTACAACTTCACGTTCTTCTCTGTAACTAAAATACAAATTCCATGAACATAGGATTCAACATCCCCTATTTTCATAAAGAAAAGTATCTTGGCATAACCTAGTGAGTTGTTAATAAATTTTGGTTATTTGTTGTCCTAATTTCTGACTGTTACATATGCCAAATCCCATGATAACAAGTATAAATTCATTAAAAATATTTTGGCAAACCTTTCAAAGCTCAATGATTCATGTAATTATAATATTAAAGCAACAAGATCAAAACTATGCTAACTTATGAACTGTATTTTTAACAACTATCATTCTAGTAATGATGAATCTGGTATTCCTTCCCTCCCATGGCATTTGAATTTAAATCCTCTACTTGCCACCATGTAAGTTAACTGTCATAAATACATGAAAACCTGGGAAACCTGTAAGAAAAGTCTAAAAGAAATCTCTTCCCCAAATTGTAAGTCAGCCAGTAGGATTCCCACCCCAGAGGAAAAGAAAGGAAGTATATTTTTTATCTCTCTCAGAACCTGAGTCTCAGTTCCCTTTCTTCTTTTACTCTCTAGTTTCAGAATTCATCATTTGAAAGCAGTTGGGTAACAGAGAATCCAGAAGGACTGTCTGCAGCTTCCTTACCTCTCTCTCCAGTGCTATGTGGAAAGAGATGAAATGAGAATTCCTTTATTTTTGAAGAGTAGCCTTTCAGAGCTCTTGATAGGAACATGAACTGTGGCTGTGGCTGGTACCTGCTGCAGGCTGGTCACTTTGCCCGCAACAGGAGAGGGGGCAGAGATGAGGATACCTGATCAGATAGCTTTCCGCTGACTTGTGGAGTGTCTGCCCTAGGAAGGCAGAGGCTCAGGGTCACCCCATCCTAGCCACACAGGAAAAGAAGAGGGCTGACTTCACAGCTTTATTATAGAGTAGAGAGATAGTGTTACCTAAGGACACAAAGTCCCTCAGAAGCATAGTTAACTTCAGGGTCCAATCCAACTACCTTGCTTCAGGTTAGCCTTAACAAGTAGAAAATACACGTTCAATCTGCCTCATGTGAGCCAAGTTCTTACTGGAAGAGTTGTGGAAGGCCTGCTTGCCCAGCCAACGCAGCATTTTTCAGTGGTCCCCAACCAGTTTGGCACCAGGGACTGCTTTTGTGGAATAGTTTTCCACAGACCAGGGCTGAATGGATGTGGTTTGGAAATAGTTCAAAGGCATTGCATTTACTGTGCAATTTATCTCTATTATTATTACATCGGCTTTGCCTTAGATCATCAGGCATTAAATCCTGGAGGTTGGGGACCCCTGCAATAACCTGAAATTCTCAACTTTATACTTATTCTTTTGCTTCACATATTACTTCCAGGAAACCATGTTTCAAATACAAGTGCAATTCAGATGATACATGAGAATCCTCCCCATCCCAACTCTCCTTAATCCTGGATGGAATTAGCTGTAATGTAGCCATAAGAAAGGTAATGTTCTCCTGAAAATTTCTATTAATACTCAAAGAGCTTCACCCCTTCTGGCCTTATTTGCCTCCTGGCCTCTAGCTAAGCCTCCCCTCCACCTCCAACATCCATATTCACATGATTTTAATGATTTATGAACAAACCCATACGCAACCCATTCACCAAGCACTTTGAAATTCAGTCAACTTTCACTTGAAGACTTGAGTGACATCACAGAGCATAGTCTTCTATTATTAATATCTGCTCTCCAGACCCACTCTTCCTTCCCACCACCTCCATTTCTTTCTCTCTTAACTCTTCTCCCTCTCTTCCTCTGGAACAAAACAAATAGCTCCTCTTCTCTGGGTCATAGCCATTTTCTGAGTACTTAATGTTGCTTGAGCATGCTCTACTGGCTATACCATTTCCAAGCAAAATATCAAAGTATTTCTTTCAAAGTCAAGTCTTCCTCTAGCAGGAATTCTGGTCAGTATTTTGTTCATATCATCACTGTCACAGCCTAGTGTGATAAAGTAAACCACTGATACTGACATCTTGGTTGATAAAATCAGTAAGAAGAGGAGTTGAAGGGGATGAGAGTCTGAGCTTTGGTAGAAGAGAGAGCCAAGTAACTCCCTTCTCCAACCCCCCCCAAAAAAAAAAACTTGTAGTCTGAGGAAGCTGTGACAGGGTCCTGCGAACCTTAATAGCAAGCCACCCAAAGCCAAATTCAATGTGCTTCTCAGCTTGACCATTGGATGGTCCTAATAAAGATCCTTAACTCTCTTAAACATCAGTCATTTTTGTGCCTTGACTTTTTTAGAAGGGAGAAGTCTGCCACTCAATAGAAAGCCAATTCATCTAACAAAATCCTCAGCATCTAAGTGAAATAAGAGAAATACTTTTCCTAGTTACTTTTGTTTGTTTGTTGAGAGATTTGAATGTTAAAGTCATTTACAATCCAGCCTTTACCTACCCAACTTTCAGTCACAGAAGCTATAGTGCTTCATGACCCAGGCACCCTGCACTAACATTGATTCCTCCAACACTGCCTGCTGTCTTCTGACTGCCTGCCCTCACAGTGCTGACCCTCTACCTGTTAGGGAGGTAGAATAGTAAAAAGGAGTCCAAAATGATGGTGGCTAAAAGACAAGGAAGGGAAAAGCCCGTGAAAATAGAACAAAAGAAGGTCCGAGGACCGGAGTGAGGACCTCAGGTAAAACAAACAACACTCCTGGCTGGCCCAATTTACATAGGACAGGCCCAGGGAGAGATAAACATATAAATAGAAGAGCCAAAGCTAGCTCTTTCTCTCTCTCTCTTGCCCATGCACTGGGGCGCTCTTCTCCTCGTATCTTTGGATCGACACGCCCTCATGCCTCGAAGATGGATTTTCCTGCTATCTTCCAAATAAAAGAGAGCTGTAACACTGAGCTGTAACACTGATTTGTCTAAGAGCTATAACATGGTCCATTTGAGACCTGAGAGCTATAACACAGACTATCCAAGACCTGAGAGCTGTGACACGCTGAGGGGGCTTTAATGTCCGTCACTCCAAATCTTTGTCATGACGAGACAAAGAGCTGAGGAACATACACTCGCATGACATACCTAAACTATCCTTTCTTTCTTTCTAGCTTCCAAAAGTGAAATTACGTGTCTCTTTTCCTGAGAAGGCTTCCCCTGATTCAACACCCCTCTGGAGTTTTTGGCTCCTCTACTACCTGTGTGTGTGTGTGTGTGTGTGTGTGTGTGTGCATACATATATATAATTATAATCCTAGCATTGTGCCTTTCCCATGCAATTATAATAATTTGTTTACATGTCCTTCTCCTCTGCTAAAGGTGATTCTTTTGAAAGCATGGCTAGCATCTTACTCATCTCTAAAACCCCAATGCCTAATGCTGCCTCTTATATAGAAAGCATCTGATAAATCTTGACTGCATGGATCTCTCCCATTTTCATAAGCTTTTTGAAAAAGAACAGCATTTAATCTTTTGTAGCTCCCAACCCACCCAATAATGACACTTGTAAATCAGTTTTAAATTATTATACTGTCATATAAGGTATCAGAGAGTAAAGGCAACTCTCCAAGGACACTAATCACAGATGCCCATTTCAGCAGAGGATGGCTTAATTTAATCTGAGAGGCCATATTCCAGAGGTAGCTTTCCATCCCTATCTCAGTCAACACCAGAGATTTTTTTCATTAGTAGAAACTATTTCTATATTACATTTATGTTGGCAAAAATAATGATATTAAGCCTTGTTGGGCAATGCCATCAAAATGGCAGGTAGGAGTGTTCACCACCTTTCCCCCAAAGAACAGCAATTTTGACAATCTTCCATGGATGAGTGCGCCTTTGTGGAAGCCTGTGAGTCAATGGAGAAGTTCCAGACATCAATGGAATAACAACAATAAATTATCCAAGACTCTCTGCACTGAAGAACAAGAATGGCTTCACTTTACTCTTGTCATTTCTCCCCTAAGGCAGCACAGTTCAAGAGCCAAGAGAAGCCTGCTCAGCCCACGATGGATCCCTCTGGGGAAGTGGGATCATGTGAGCGAGTTCTCAGCTCTTCTCGCTGTGCCGGATCCTGCCAGAGAGGCCCATTTCCTTCTCGTTCTATTCAGAATACTGAAGTATGCGGTATCACTGGGTGAGTCTGCAGAGAGTGGCTGGGAGACAGTAACCGGGGCTCTTGGAGGGCACTCAAAGGGACAGAGACCCTAAAAACCATTTCATAGACTCCAGGAAGAAGCCCATTCATGAACCACTGGGGGTTGCCCTGACTACAGGTCTGACCCACAGGCTTTCTCAGTACTCCATATTATTCACCCATACACACCCCTCCCTGTAGCCAGCTTCCTGTGCATGCTTTCAATAGCAGTGAGAGCTAGTGAACACATGCAGTAAGCTGACCTGATTCTGTAGGTTTGGGAGAAAGCACATAAACTTGTATTCAGTACCATCCACAGGAAAGCAAACAGAAGGTTGTCAGTAGCTGGCCTGGCTTTACAGGATCAAAGGAAAACAGACATTCTTAAGTATTTCCCACCAAAGGAAACAAGAAATACAAGTCAGTAGTAAACACAAAAAAAGATCTGAGAAAGCCTCAGAATCCCTAACAGAGCTGAAACCTACCAATAAAGACTAGAGAAGGTGATTGCTTCTTCAAATACAAAGACAGCAAAACAAGACTTAAAGGAACATGAAAAATCATGGAAACATGATACCAGTGAAGGAACACAATTTTGCTATAATCGACTCCAAAGTAAAGGAGATCTGTGATTTGCCTGATACAGAATTCAGAATAGTTATTTTAAGGGAAGTCAGTGAGCTACAAGAAAATAATTTTTTAAAAAAATCAACAAAATCAGGAAAACGATATATGAACAAAATAAGATTTAACAGAAAAAAAATTTAAGAACCAAACAAATCCTTTAGTTGAACAAAACAATAAAGAATAAAAAATGCAATAGAGAGCATCAACATCAGACTGGATCAAGCAGAATAAAGAATCTGTGAAGTAGAAGACAGTTCACTTGAAATTATCTAGCCAGAGGATAGCAAAGAAAAATTAAAATAATAAAAAAGAATGAAAGAAGTAAAGAATACTATGAACTATGGAATACCATTAAGAAAAACAACCCATGCATGATCGAATCCCAGAAGAAAAGAAAGGGAAAAGGAGTGGGCAAAAGATTATTGAAGAAGTAATGGCTAAAAGTTCTAAAATCTTGGGAGAGATTTGAATATCCATGTTCACAAAGCTCCTAAGTCCCCCTAAAATTTCAACTCAAAAACTCTTTTCCAAGGCACATTATGATCGAACCAACTAAAACTAAAAACAGATAATTTTTAAAGCAACAAAATAAAGAAAAATCTTCACATAAAAGGAAAACCCCATAAGGCAGAAACTTTTTAGGCCAGGAGAGAGTGTGATGATATATTCATACTGTTAAAAGAAAAGAAACTGCCAACAAAGAATACTTTATCTAGTAAAGCTGCCCTTCAGAAATGAAGGATAGACTCTCCCAAGCAAACAAAAGTTGAGGGAATTTGGCACTAGTAGACCTGATTTACAAGATATGGAGAAGAAAGTTCTTTGAAGTACAATGAAAAGATGTTAATTAGCAAAAGGAATTTTTCCTGGCAAAAGTAAACATGTAGTCAAACTCAGAAAACATTAATACCACAATATGGTCATGTGTTAACCACTTAATTCTAGTATAAAGGTTAAAGGATAAGAGTATTAAAAATAACTACTAAAGCTACAGTAATTTGTTAATGGATACCCAACATCAGTTCTGTTCAGTCACTCAGTCATGTCCGACTCTTTGCGACCCCAGGAACCACAGCACGCCAGGCCTCCCTGTCCATCACCAACTGCCAGAGGCTACCCAAACCCATGTCCATCGAGTCCATGATGCCATCCAACCATCTAATCCTCTGTCATCCCCTTCTCCTCCTGCCCTCAATCTTTCCCAGCATCAGGGTCTTTTCCAATGAGTCAGCTCTTCGCATCAGGTGGTCAAAGTATTGGAGTTTTAGCTTCACCGTCAGTCCTTCCAATGAACACCCAGGACTGATCTGCTATAGGATGGACTGGTTGGATCGCCTTGCGGTCAAGAGTCTTCTCCAACACCACAGTTCAAAAGCATCAACTCTTCAGAGCTCAGGTTTCTTCATAGTCCAACTCTCACATCCATACATGACTACTGGAAAAACCATAGCCTTGACGAGACAGACCTTTGTGGACAAAATAAAGTCTCTGCTTTTTAATATGCTGTCTAGGTTGGTCATAACTTCCCTTCCAAGGAGTAAGCATCTTTTAATTTCATGGCTGCAGTTACTATCTGCAATGATTTTAGAGCCCCAAAAAATAAAGTCAGCCACTGTTTCCCCATCTACTTGCCATGAAGTGATGGGACCAGATGCTATGATCTGAGTTTTCTGAATGTTGAGTTTTAAGCCAACTTTTTTACTCTCCTCTTTCAGTTCCATGAAGAGGCTCTTCAGTTCTTAACTGTCTGCCATAAGGGTGGTGTCATCTGCATATCTGAGGTTATTGATATTTCTCCCAGCAATCTTGATTCCAGCTTGTGCTTCTTCCAGTCCAGCATTTCTCATGATGTACTCTGCATACAAGTTAAATAAGCAGGGTGACAATATACAGCCTTGACGTACTCCTTTCCCTATTTGGAACCAATCTGTTGTTCCATGTCCAGTTCTAACTGTTGCTTCCTGACCTGCATATAGGTTTCTCAAGAGGCAGGTCGGGTGGTCTGGTATTCCCATCTCCTTCAGAATTTTCCACAGTTTATTGTGAGCCACACAGTCAAAGGCTTTGGCATCGTCAATAAAGCAGAAATAGATGTTTTTCTGAAACTCTCTTGCTTTTTTGATGATCCAGCAGATGCTGGCAATTTGATCTCTGGTTCCTCTGCCGGATACCCAATAGAAAGAGAAGTAAATTTTTACATTTTCTTGATTAATTGCCTGATTAGAATCTCTAGTAAATTGTGCTCTTCTCTTGACATTTTAAATTGTGTATTGATAGTCTATCTCCATATCAAACTATTTCCATTTCAATCTACATGTTGGCACCCCACTCTAGTACTCTTGCCTGGCAAATCCCATGGATTGAGGATCCTGGCAGGCTGCAGTTCATGGAGTATCGAAGAGTCGGACACGACTGAGCGACTTCACTTTCACTTTTCACTTTCATGCATTGGAGAAGCAAATGGCAACCCAATCCAGTGTTCTTGCCTGGAGAATCCCAGAGACGGTGGAGCCTGGTGGGCTGCCATCTATGGGGTTGCACAGAGTCGGACACGACTGAAGCGACTTAGCAGCAACCAAACTGATACTTGGAAATCATGAAATCAGCTAACTCTTAAAAGGTATGAATCAGTGACTAGGCAATAAAGTTAGAATATATTGTTCTACATCTGTACTGTCCTTCTGATTCTAGATTCTTATTCTCCTCTTCTGTATAGTTAGGGAATCAAACAAAATAGTATTTAATATGGTGAATGAGTGAGTGACTTTGGCTTCAGTCTCACTTGGTAGGAAACCCTGCAGTGTGCCCTCCATACACCAGCTAGTAGGGCAGACTTTGGGAACAGACTGCTCCAGGGTTCCAATTCGTTAAGGTTACTGGTATGGCCTTGTCTGTGTTCGCTCAGTAGTGCTCAGCAGTCTTAACATATTTAATAAATGTTAACACTCATAACAATTCTCTCATGTATGACACCTAGGGAAGGATTAAGATCAAGGATATTAGAATGTCACTGCAGGAATGCATTGATTTTAATCATTATGCAAGGATACAATTGCCTCATAATCCCCTTACACTCCTATGGAACAGAAAAGACTTGGACTCTTGGACTCATTTGAATACTTTGGCCACTTGATGTGAAGAGCCAATACATTGGAAAAGACCCTGATGCTGGAAAGGATTGACAGCAAAAGGATACAAGGGTGGCAGAGGATGAGATGGTTAGATAGCACCACCAACTCAATGGACAAGAATGTGAGCAAACTGTAGGAGATAGTGGAGGATAGAAGAGCCTGACATGCTGCAGTCCATAAGGTAGCAGAGTCAGATATGACTTAGTAACTGAACAACAACAATAACAACTAATTTGAAAATCCCTGCTGTGACTTGTTAAAACCAGGGTACTTTTGACTAATAAGAGAGCAATGCTATCTAGTGACTTTTCAAGTTAAGCCCTATGTTCAGTTCAAATCAGTTCAGTCACTCAGCCATGTCCAATTCTTTGTGACCCCATGGACTGCAGGACACCAGGCTTCCCTGTCCATCACCAACTCCAAGAGCTTGCTCAAACTCATGTCCATCTAGCTGGTGATACCATCCAACCATCTCATCCTCTGTCATCCCCTTCTCCTCCTGCCTACAATCTTTCCCACCATCTGCTTTCCCATGGTAACTGAAAGTAAATCAAAGATTCAGAATACCATTCTTGAACAGATTCATATGAACATGACTTAGAGAAATAAAAATTCATAGGGCATTTACAATGACATTCTGTTAATCTTTAGATACCAATATTCACTATAGAATGCATTCTCAAATTTAAAACCCAGAATTGAACTATATGTGACTTTCTACCTACCCCAATCATTATCAGTTCAGTTCAGTTTCTCAGTCCTGTCCAACTTTTTGCAACCCCATGGACTGCAACATGCCAGGCTTCCCTGTCTATCACCAACTCCCAAAGCTTGTTCAAACTCATGTCCATCTAGTCGGTAATGCCATCCAACATCTAATCCTCTGTCATCCCCTTCTCCTCCTGCCTTCAATTTTTCCTAGCATCAGGGTCTCTTCCAATGAGTCAGTTCTTCACATCAGGTGGCCAAAGCATCGGAATTTCAGCTTCAGTATCAGTCCTTCCAATGAATAATCAGGACTGATCTCCTTTAGGATGGACTGGTTGAATCTCCTTGCAATCCAAAGAACTCTCAAAAGTCTCCAACACCACAGTTCAAAAGCAGTGCTCAACTTTCATTATAGTCCAACTCTCACATCCATACATGACTACCGGAAAAACCATAGCTTTGACTAGATAGACCTTTGTTGTTAAGGTAATGTCTCTGCTTTTTAATTTGCTGTCTAGGTTGGCCATAGATTTTCTTCCAAGAAGCAAGCGTCATTTAATTTCATGGCCGCAGTCACCACCTTCAGTGATTTTGGAGCTCAAAAAAAAATAGTCTCTCATTGTTTCCATTGTTTCCCCATCTATTTGCCATGAAATGATGGGACCAGATGCTATGGTCTTAGTTTTCTGAATGTTGAGTTTTAAGCCAACTTTTTCACTCTCTTCTTTCACTTTCCTCAAGAGGCTCTTTAGTTTTTCTTGACTTTCTGCCATAAGGTGGTGTCATCTACATATCTGAGGTTATTGATATTTCTCCCGGCAATCTTGATTCCAGCTTGTGCTTCATCCAGTCCAGCATTTCTCATTATATACTCTGCATATAAGTTAATTAAGCAGGGTGACAATATACAGCCTTGATGTACTCCTTTCCCTATTTGGAACCAGTCTGTTGTTCCATGTCCAGTTCTAAATGTTGCTTCCTGACCTGCATACAGAGTTCTCAGGAGACAGGTCAGGCGGTCTGGTATTCCCATCTCTTGAAGAATTTTCCAGTTTCTTGTGATCCACACAGTCAAAAACTTTGGCATAGTCAATAAAACAGAAGTAGAATGTTTTTCTGGAACTCTCTTGCTTTTTCTAGGTAAGATGTTGGCAATTTGATTTCTGGTTCCTGTGTCTTTCCTAAATTCAGCTTGAACATCTGGAAGTTCATGTACCGTTGAAGCCTGGCTTGGAGAATTTTGAGCATTACTTTGCTAGTATGTGAGATGAGTTCAATTGTGCAGTAGTTTGAGCATTCTTTGGCATTGCCTTTCTTTGGGATTGGAATGAAAATTGACCTTTTCCATTCCTGTGGCCACTGCTGAGTTTTCCAAATTTGCTAGCATATTGAGTGCAGCACTTTCACAGCATCATCTTCCAGGATTTGAAATAGCTCAACTGGAATTCCATCACTTCCACTAGCTTTGTTCACAGTGATGCTTCCTAAGGCCCACTTGACTTCACATTCCAGGATGTCTGG
>NW_011495037.1:308336-353428 GCF_000754665.1 Bison bison bison
CTTTAGGTCCATACCATTTCTGTCCTTTATTGAGCCCATCTTTGCATGAAATGTTCCCTTGGTATCTCTCATTTTCTTGAAGAGATCTCTAGTCTTTATCATTCTGTTGTTTTCCTCTATTGCTTTGCATTGTATCACTAGGGAAGGCTTTCTTATCTCTTCTTGCTATTCTTGGAACTCTGCATTCAGATGCTTGTATCTTTCCTTTTCTCCTCTGCTTTGCTTCTCTTCTTTTCTCAGCTATTTGTAAGGCCTCCTCAGACAACCAGTTTGCCTTTTTGCATTTCTTTTTCTTGGGGATGGTCTTGATCACTGCCTCCTGTACAATGTCACAAAACTCTGTCCATAATTCTTTAGGCATTCTGTCTATCAGATCTAATCCCTCGAATCTATTTCTTACTCCCACTGTATAATCGTTAAGGGATTTGACTTTGGTCATACCCGAATGATCTAGTGGTTTTCCCTACTTTCTTCAATTTAAGTCTGAATTTGGCAATAAGGAGTTCATGATCTGAGCCACAGTCAGTTCCCGGTCTTGTTTTTGCTGACTGTATAGTTTCTCCATCTTTGACTGCAAAGAATATAATCAAATTGATTTTGGTATTGACCATCTGGTGATGTCCATGTGAAGAGTTTTCTCTTGTGTTGATGGAAGAGGGTATTTGCTATGACCAGTGCGTTCTCTTGGCAAAACTCTGTTAGCCTTTGCCTTTCTTCATTTTGTACTCTGAAGCCAAATTTACCTGTTACTCCAGGTATCTCTTGACTTCCTCCTTTTGCATTCATTATACTTTTCCAACCAGTATACTTTTGGTTAAATATCTTTCACAAGATATATCTCCAGGGTTCATCTATGGCTTTAATTCTGTAATTTAGGCCTATAGAAAGCTTATATCAAATATAGGCACCTTTCTTACCTGCCTACTGCTTGTTTCAATTATCTATTGACTTTCTTGAAATGCCATTTCCTTAGCTACCGATAGGCATAGCCTTTTATATTTGGCCTTTCTTGTTTTTTGTAAAATTCTACTATGTTTTTTGTACCCTCCTTGCATCTGGATTTTCACCATTTCTTCACCTATAAGCAATACATCTGTGTATCTCATCTGAATTTTTGCTAACACATATCTCATAATTACTATTTTCTTACTAGTAATTTCCTAGTTGATTTTTTCTAAATTTTTCAAGAGTTCTTTTTACCTTTATCTGTAAGGTACTTCATTTCCTCATTACACTGATCAGTTTGTGGTTTACATCAATTTATAACACAGTCTTTTTTCACCACATTTTAACTATTAAGATAGAAATAAATACTAAATCACTTTTCTATTAAGAAGCTCAATATTAAAAATAACTATAAGCTTTACTACAATATAACTTTTTGAAAATACATTTAACCAAATTATAACAAGGTTTTAAGAAAAATTAGAAGTGGGGAGTGGCCAAGATGGCAGAATAGCAAAACCCTAAGCTCACCATGGACACATCAAAACACATTTACAGAGTAACTATTAATGAGAAAGAGTGGAAAATAGCAGACAAGATCTCCTTCTGCAGCTAAAAAAGAAAAAGAAATAATCACAGTGAGATGGGTAGGAGGAGTAGAGACACAGTATAGTCAAGATATCTAACTCAGGTGGTCAATCCACAAATGGGAGGATAATTGCAACTGCAGAGGTAATCCCCAAGGAGTAAGGGAACCCAAGTTCCACTACCCCAAATCTGTGTTCATCAAAACAATATGGTATATGCACAAAAACAATCACATAGTTCAATGGAACAGGATCAGTTCAGTTCAGTCACTCAGTCGTGTCTGACTCTTTGCGACCCCATGGTCCATAGCACACCAGGCCTCCCTCCCCATCACCAGTTTCTGGAGCTTACCCAAACTCCCAAACTCGTGTCCATCGAGTCGGTTGGATGACATCACCAATTCCATCGCTGACTCAATGGAAAAGGATAGACAGCCCAGAAATAAACCCAATGGGCAATTTATTTATGACAAAGGAGGGAACAATATACAATGCAGAAAAGACAGCCTCTTCAACAAATGGTGTTAGGAAAAACTGGACAGCTACATACAAAAGAATCAGACTTAACTACACTCTCATGCCTTGCATAAAAATAAATTCAAAATAGACTAAAGACAAATATAAGATCTGAAATCATACAACTTTTATTAGAAAAGAGGCACTATGCTCTTTGATGTCAGTCTTCTTAGATTTTTTTTGATGTCTCTTTGGGCAAGGAAAACAAAAGCAAAAATAAACAAATGTGGCTACATCAAATCAAAAACTTTGTATGATGAAGCTATCAACAGAAGGAAAAGGATACCAACAAAACTGGAGGAGATATTCACAAACAACTTATCTGATAAGAGGTTAATATTTAAAATGCACAAAGAACTCATTCAACTCAATATCAAAAAAAAGAAAAAGATTGAAAAATAGGCAAAGGTTCTGAATTGACATTTTTCCAAAGAAGATATAAAATAGTCAACATGCACATGAAAAAAAATGCTCAACATCACTCATCAACAGGGAAATGTAAATTGAAACCACAATAGAGGTGTCGTTTCATACCTGTCAGAATGGCTATTATCAAAAACAAACAGCCAGTGTTAGTGAGGACACAGAGAAAAGGGACCCCTGTGCACTGTTGGTGAAAATGTAAATTGATGCAACAACTACGGAAAAGTGTATGGAGATTACTCAAAAAATTAAAACTAGACCTGCTATATAAACCAACAATACCACTCCTGGTTCTTCTGAAGAAAGCAAAACCACTAATTTGAAAAGATGTATGCACCCTTATTGGAGAAGGAAATGGCAACCCATTCCAGTATTCTTGCCTAAAGAATCCCAGGGACAGAGGAGCCTGGTGAGCTGCCATCTATGGGGTTGCACAGAGTCAGACACGACTGAAGAGACTAAGCAGTAGCATGCACCCCTATGTACATAGAAGCATTATTTATAATAGCCAAGATATGGAAGCAACATGAGTGCTCATCAATAAATGAAAGGATAAAGAAGCTGGTGTGTGTGTGTGTGTGTGTGTGTGTATACATACACATACAATGGAACATTACTCAGCCATAAAAAATTAAATCTTGCCTTCGCAACAGCGTGGGTGAACCTAGAGGGCATTATGCTAAGTGAAATAAGTCAGAGTAAGACAAACATTATGATTTCACTTCTTTGTGAAATCTAAAAAGCAAAAGAGATGAACAACAAACATAACAAAACAAACAGAGATAAAGATACAGAGAACAAAGAGGTGTTTGCCAGAGGGGAGAGGGTAGGGGAGGAAAGAAAGAAGTGAGGAAGGTTAAGAAGTACAAAGATCTAGTTGCAAAATAAATGAATCATGGGTATGAAACATAGAGTGTAGGGAATATGGTAATATGTAGTATCTTTTTGTATGGTGATATACTAAAACTAGATTGTGGTGGTCATTTTAAAATGTGTAGAAATATGCAATTGCTATGTTGTATGATAGGAGCTAAAATAGCATTGTAGGTAAATGATATTCAAAAACAAACTCAGAAAAAGAAATCAGATTTGTAGTTACCAGAGGCAGGGATGGGGAAGGGGGTGTATAGAGGGAGTGGATAAGAACAGTCAAAATGCCAAATTTAAGATATATAAGTACTGGGGATGTGATGTACAATATAATAGATGTAATTAACGCTGCTCTGTGTTATACATGGCTTCCCTGATAGCTCAGTTGGTAAAGAATCTGTCTGCATGCAGGAGACCCCAGTTCGATCCGCTGGAGAAGGGATAAGCTACCCACTCCAGTGTTCTTAAGCTTCCCTTGTGGCTCAGCTGGTAAAGAATCTGCCTGCAATGCAGGAGACCTGGGTTCAATCCCTGGGTTGAGAAGATCCCCTGGAGAAGGGAAAGGCTACCCACTCCAGTATTCTGGCCTGGAGAAGTCCATGGACTATATAAGTACTGGAGATATGATGTACAACACAATAGATGTAATTAATACTGCTCTGTGTTATACATGAAATTGTCAAGAAAGTAAATCTAAGAGGTCTAGTTACAAGGAAAAAACTTTTTCCATATCCTTAATGTTGTATCTATATGAGATGGTGGATGATGACTAAGCCTACTGAAGTCAGTTTTCATGATGTAGGTAGATCAAATTGTTATGCTGTACACCTTAAACTTGTACAGTGTTATGTGTCAATTATATCTAAAAAAAAAAATTGAGAGAGAAAAATAGAAGTGTTATGGGAATCATTTTCTTAGCTGAGGGAACACTGCACCCTTCAACAAACGGAATTAAATACACTGGCTTGGGGTTAGAGAAGCAATGACTCAGTGGTCACAAGTTCACCAGAAACAACATCTAAAAAACATTCAAGCCTGACTTTAAAGAATAAATACAAGTAAATAACATCTTAATAGACCAAGAAGGTAACAATAAAATATCTGAAACACGTAAGAGAAAAAGAAGTTTTATATCCCTGATACAAAAAGAAGTCTTAAAAGTTCAAAAGAAAAATTTATGAAAAACAGGGAAAGGATAATAGGAAAAGAGATACAAGTGGTTAATACTTATAAAAATATGTCTTCAATCTTATAAGTAATAGAAGGAAGACATATTTAAATAACAGGCTTCTATTCTCAAAGAGAAATAACGTGTTTCTGAGACACGCTAAGAAAAATTGAAAGTCATATGTTGAAGTTTCTTTCAGTTTTTATTGCTGCAAAATAAATTGCTCCAACATTTGGCAACTTAAAAACCACCATCTAATTCTGTTTACAGATTCTGTGGGTCAGAAGTTCAGAAAAGGCACAATGGGCAGTTTGTTTCTTCTCTATGATATCTGAAGCCTCAACTGGCAAAACTCAGGAACTGGAGGTGATGGGACCATGGGAGGCAGGAATCACTTGGAGGTGTCTTCACTCCTATGGCATCAGCTGGCTGTCACCTGGGAACTCACCTGGGCTGTGGGCCACACCCTTGCATCCTCCTCATGTGGCCTGGCATAGAGGTGCTGCTTTTATTACACAGTGGTGCCCCAGACCCCCAGAGACAAGGGTCCCCAGGGAAGCAGATGGAAGCTTATCACCTTGTGAGCCAGCCTCCAGGGTCACAGAGTATCAAATCCACTGAAGTCACAAACCTGCCCAATTCTATAGGAATAAACAAACCCCATCTCTCAATGTGAGGAGTATCAAAGTCATATTGTATAAAGACCATGTGAGAGGGGAGATTCTGCTGTGATCATCCTTAGAAAACAGTCTGCCACAGAAAACCTGTCGGAAAATGCATCCTCTCATAGAAGGCCAAACGTGAACTGAGATCTTTCTGAAGGCTAAAGCAGCATCAACCAGAGGTGTTTTGTTTTTCAGTCACCAAGTCATGTCTGATTCTTCGTGACTCCATGGACTGCAGCATGACAGGCTTCCCTGTCCCTCACCAGCTCCTGGAGTTTGCCCAAGTTCATGTCCATTGAATAGGTGAAGCTATCCAAACATCTTAATATAAATGCTCTAATCCTTACATGCAAAAATAACTTTTTCCCCCTAAGTCAAAGCATATTCTAAGTGGGGGAATGGATAGACCATTCACTCCTCAAATATATCAATTAATAATCTTCTAAATATAAATAATTAAACTTCTATAGCACCTCCCTTACCTACTCCAGTATTCTTGTCTGGAGAATCCCAGAGACAGGGGAGCCTGGTGGGCTGCTGTCTATGGGGTCGCATAGAGTCGGACACGACTGAAGCGACTTAGCAGCTACAGCAGCAGCAGCACCTCCTTTAATGCAGATATTCTTCTGGAGCATGTTTCACAGAGTGAACTCAACACAAGAGTCACATATTCATTCAACAAATAATTGCTGAGTTCCTACTAAATGCCATGAGCTCTGCTAGGTGCTGATTAACATGAACACCATTCTTGCTTTCATGGATCTAAAATCTACTAGAGAGGTATATATGAAATAATCAAACAATTGTAGAAGTGCTTTTAAAATAATGTATAAGAAACTGTGAAAGGACATTAATATAGAATTAGAGTAGGGATGAAGAATTTGAGATTTAAACTGAGACTTGAAGAATTACTGGAAATTTATTCTTTAGACGGGTGGAAAGATGTCCAGTCGCGCAACTGCACTCATCTCACACGCTAGTAAAGTAATGCTCATAATTCCCCAAGCCAGGCTTCAGCAATATGTGAACCGTGAACTTCCTGATGTTCAAGCTGGTTTTAGAAAAGGCAGAGGAACCAGAGATCAAATTGCCAACATCCGCTGGATCATCGAAAAAGCAAGAGAGTTCCAGAAAAACATCTATTTCTGCTTTATTGACTATGCCAAAGCCTTTGACTGTGTGGATCACAATAAACTGTGGAAAATTCTGAAGGAGATGGGAATACCAGACCACATGACCTGCTTCTTGAGAAATCTGTATGGAGGTCAGGAAGCAACAGTTAGAACTGGACATGGAACAACAGACTGGTTCCAAATAGGAAAAGGAGTACGTCAAGGCTGTATATTGTCTCCCTGCTTATTTAACTTATATGCAGAGTACATCATGAGAAACGCTGGGCTGGAAGAAGCACAAGCTGGAATCAAGATTGCTGGGAGAAATATCAATAACCTCAGATATGCAGAAGACACCACCACCCTTATGGCAGAAAGTGAAGAGGAACTAAAAAGCCTCTTGATGAAAGTAAAAGAGGAGAGTGAAAAAGTTGGCTTGAAACTCAACATTCAGAAAACTAAGATCATGGCATCTGGTCCCATCACTTCATGGGAAATAGATGGGGAAACAGTGGAAACAGTGTCAGACTTTATTTTGGGGGGCTCCAAAATCACCACAGATGGTGATTGCAGCCATGAAATTAAAAGACACTTACTCCTTGGAAGAAAAGTTATGACCAACCTGATAGCATATTCAAAAGCAGAGACATTACTTTGCCAACAAACATTCATCTAGTCAAGGCTATGGTTTTTCCAGTAGTCATGTATGGATGTGAAAGTTGGACTGTGAAGAAAGCTGAGCACCAAAGAATTGATGCTTTTGAACTGTGGTGTTGGAGAAGACTCTTGAGAGTCCCTTGGACTGCAAGGAGATCCAACCAGTCCATTCTAAAGGAGATCAGTCCTGGGTGTTCTTTGGAAGGAATGATGCTAAAGCTGAAACTCCAGTACTTTTGCCACCTGATGTGAAGAGTTGACTCATTGGAAAAGACTCTGATGCTGGGAGGGATTGGGGGCAGGAGGAGAAGGGGACGACAGAGGATGAGATGGCTAGATGACATCACCGACTCGATGGACATGAGTTTGAGTGAACTCCGGGAGTTGGTGATAGACAGGGAAGCCTGGAATGCTGCAATTCATGGGGTCACAAAGAGTTGGACACAACTGAGCGACTTAACTGAACTGAACTGAATTGAAAGATTTCCAGGCAGTAGGGAAGTGAAGTGAAGTGAAGTGAAGTTGCTTAATCGTGTCTGACCCTTTTGTGACCCCATGGACTGTAGCTTCCCAGGCTCCTCCATCCATGAGATTTTACAGCAAAGAATACTGGCAGTAGTTGTCATTTCCTTCTCCAAGGCAATGGAAAGAATTCATATAAAAGCCATGAAGCAGGAAACAGGTTAGCATATTGGACAAACCTAAAGAAGTCCAATGCTTTCCCAATGTACTTACCGAGTGAGGGCGATGAGGCATAGCAGGAGACAAGAGAGGCAAACAGGACCCAGACAAACCCACGGCCTTATGTCCACATCAAAGATCTTATACTTTACTCTCTGTACACTCTTTTTACGTGATTCTTTTTTTTTTTTAATTGCAGGCTAATTATTTTAAAATATTGTAGTGGTTTTTGCCATACATTGACACGAATCAGCCACGGGTGTACATGTGTTCCCCAACCTGACCCTGCCTCCCACCTCCTTCCCCATCCCATCCCTCAGGGTCATCCCAGTGCACTAGCCTTGAGCACCCTGCCTCATGCATCGAACCTGGACTGGCAATCTATTTCACATATGATAATATACATGTTTCAATGCTATTCTCTCAAATCATCCCACCCTCGCCTTTTCCCACAGAGTCCAAAATTCTGTTCTTATATCTGTGTCTCTTTTGCTGTCTTGCATATAGGGTCATCATTACCATCTTTCTAAATTCCATATATATGCGTTAATATACTGTATTGATGTTTTTCTTTCTGACTTACTTCGCTCTGTATAATAGGCTCCAGTTTCATCCACCTCATTAGAACTGATTCAAACACACTCTTTTTAATAGCTGGGTGATATTCCATTGTGTATATGTACCACTGCTTTCTTATCCATTCATCTGCTGATGGACATCTAGGTTGCTTCCATGCCCTAGGTATTGTAAACAGTGCTGCAATGAACATTGGGGTACATGTGTCTCTTTCAATTCTGGTTTCCTCAGTGTGTATGCCCAGCTGTGGGATTGCTGGGTCATAAGGCAGTTCTATTTCCAGTTTTTAAGGAATCTCCACACTGTTCTCCATAGTGGCTGTATTAGTTTGCATTCCTACCAACAGTGTAAAAGGGTTCCCTTTTCTCCACACCCTCTCCAGCATTTATTGTTTGTAGACTTTTGGATAGCAGCCATTCTGACTGGTGAGAGATGGTACCTCACTGTGGTTTTGATTTGCATTTCTCTGATAATGAGTGATGTTGAGCATCTTTTCATGTGTTTGTTAGCCATCTGTATGCCTTCTTTGGAGAAATGTCTGTTTAGTTCTTTGGCCTATTTTTTGATTGGGTTGCTTATTTTTCTGGAATTGAGCAGCAGGAGTTGCTTGCATATTTTTGAGATTAATTCTTTGTCAGTTGCTTCATTTGCTATTATTTTCTCCCATTCTGAAAGCTGTCTTTTCACCTTGCTTATAGTTTCCTTCATTGCGTAAAAGCTTTTAAGTTTTTTTTCTTTTATTTTTTCCTTTTTTTAAAATTTAAATTTATTTATTTTAATTGGAGGCTAATTACTTTACAATATTGTATTGGTTTTGCCATATATCAACATGAATCTGCCACAGGTGTACACATGTTCCCCATCCTGATCCCGCCTCCCACCTCCATCCCCATACCATCCCTCTGGGTCATCCCAGTGCACCAGCCCCAAGCATCCTGTATCCTGCATCAAACGTGGACTGGCGATTCATTTCTTATATGATATTATACATGTTTCAATGCCATTCTCCCAAATCATCCCACCCTCTCCCTCTCCCACAGAGTCCGAAAGACTGTTCTATACATCTGTGTCTTTTGCTGTCTTGCATACAGGGTTATCATTACCATCTTTCTAAATTCCATATATAGGTGTTAGTATACTGTATTGGTGTTTTTCTTTCTGGCTTACTTCACTCGGTATAATAGGCTTCAGTTTTATCCACCTATTAGAACTGATTCAAATGTATTCCTTTTAATGGCTGAGTAATACTCCATTGTGTATATGTACCTCAGCTTTCTTATCCATTCATCTGCTAATGGACATCTGTAGAACTGCCTATGACCCAGCAATCCCACTGCTGGGCCTACACACCAGGGAAACCAGAATTGAAAGAGACACATGTACCCCAATATTCATCACAGCACTGTTTATAATAGCCAGGACATGGAAGCTTTTAAGTTTAATTAGGTCCCATTTGTTTATTTTTGCTTTTATTTCCATTACTTTGGGAGGTGGGTCATAGAGGATCCTGCTATGGTTTACATCAGAGAGTGTTTGGTTATGTTTTCCTCTAGGAGTTTTATAGTTTCTGGTCTTACATTTAGATCTTTAATCCATTTTGAGTTTATTTTTGTGTATGGTATTAGAAAGTGTTCTAGTTTCATTCTTTCACAAGTGGTTGACCAGTTTTCCCAGCACCACTTGTTAAAGAGATTGTCTTTTCTCCATTGTATATTCTTGCCTCCCTTGTCAAAGATATGGTGTCCAAAGGTGCATAGGTTTATCTTTGGGCTTTCTATTTTGTTCCATTGATCTATGTTTCTGTCTTCAGTATGGTATGCCAGTACCATACTGTCTTGATGACTGTTGCTTTGTAATATAGTCTGAAGTCAGGCAGGTTGATTCCTCCAGTTCCATTCTTTCTCAAGATTTCTTTGGCTATTCAAGGTTTTCATATTTCCATACAAGCTGTGAAATTATTTGTTCCAGTCCTCTGAAAAATACCATTGGTAGCTTGATAGGGATTGCATTGAATCTATAGATTGCTTTGGGTAATATACTCATTTTCACTATATTGATTCTTATGATCCATGAACATGGTATATTTCTCCATCTATTTGTGTCATCTTTGATTTCTTTCATCGGTGCTTTATAGTTTTCTATATATAGGTCTTTTGTTTCTTTAGGTAGATTTATTCCTAAGTATTTTATTCTTTTTGTTGCAATGGTGAGTGGAATTGTTTCCTTACTTTCCCTTTCTGTTTTCTCATTGTTAGTGTATAGGAATGCAAGGGATTTCTGTGTGTTAATTTTATAACCAGCAACTTTACTATATTCATTGATTAGCTTTAGTAATTTTCTGGTGGACTCTTTAGGGTTTTCTATGTAGAGGATTATGTCATCTGCAAACAGTGAGAGTTTTACTTCTTCTTTTCCAATCTGGATTCCTTTTACTTATTTTTCTTCTCTGATTTCTGTGCCTAAACTTCCAAAACTATGTTGAACAGTAGTGGTGAAAGTGGGCATCCTTGTCTTGTTCCTGACTTTAGGGGAAGTGCTTTCAATTTTTCACAATTGAGGATAATGTTTGCTGTGAGTTTATCATTTATGGCTTTTATTATGTTGAGGTATGTTCCTTCTATGCCTGCTTTCTGGGGGTTTTAATCATAAATGGATGCTGGATTTTGTCAAAGGCTTTCTCTGAATCTATTAAGATAATCATATGGTTTTTACCTTTCAATTTGTTAATGTGTTGTATCACATTGATTAACTCTCTGTATACTCTTAAGAGGTTTTATAGCAGAAACACAACATAGCCTCTCTCTGTCTCTCTCTCTGTCTCTCTGTCTTTCTCTCTCTCTCTCTCTCTCTCTCTATATATATATATATATATAGTCTTTTTAAAACATATATATATTGTCTTTTTAAAACATTGTTCTGACTCTTCACTAAAGGATGGAGATTGTGGGACCAGAGGAGGAGACTAGTTACAAGGTCCCTACAGTGATAGAGGTGAGAGGTGTGTGTGAATGAGTGTGCTGGCAATGACAATGAGCTCACTTGACAGGGAAATGAAGTAAGTTGGGTGTTCAAAATCCAAAACTAGAAATTTCTATACATTTCATGGCCATATAATTGGATACAATCTTTCTAGAATACAATTTGACATTTTGAAAGCCTAAAATGCCTAACATTTCCTTTAAGACAAGAATCCTACTTCTAGGTATTTATCATAAAGAATAATCACAGATATGTGTGAAGAGTTAGATCAAGGGATATTTAGAGCAACAATGGTATAAACTAAGACTGAAAATCATCAAAAGACTGTTGTTCAGATCCTGGTTTTCTAATAAAAGGAATTAGGATCCTTAAAGAAAAGACTGATTTTGGGTACAGGGCAGGGAAAATACAAGATGAATATGGAGCAAATAGTAAGAAAAGATAGGAGATTGTCAAAACACAAATGGAGGGTTTCCCTGGTGGCTCATTGGTAAAGAGTCCACTTGTCAATGCAGGAGACCTGGGTTCGATCTCTGGGTCAGGAAGATCCCTTGGAGGAAGAAATGGCAACCCATTCCAGTATTCTTGCTTGGGAAATCCCATGGATAGAGGAGGCTGGCAGGCTACAGTCCATGGGGTCTCAAAAGAGTCATACATGACAGAGCATACACACATAAAATGAGAAAATTTCTTACGAATTAAGAAATTTTGGGGACTTCCCTGGTGGTCCAGTGGCTAATACTACATGCTAACAATGAAGGGGGCCTGGGTTGGACCCCTGGTCAGGGAACTAGATCCCACATGTTGCAACTAGGAATTTGCATGTGCAACAAGAAAGATCCTTCATTCCTTAATGAAGACTGAAGATCCTGCGTGCCACAACTAAGACCTGGCACAAATAAACACATAAATATTTTTGTCATTTTAAAAAAAGAAATATTAGTAACAAAAAAAGTAGGAGAGAGAATTGTCATTATTAGTGGGAAAGCAAAGCAACAGGGGTTTGGTGAGAGGGCCAAGGAGGAAGGCAGAAGTCCCAGGAGCTATGTGAGACCATCTCAGTTACTGACTCTATTTGATTACCCACTCCAACTTTCCTATACACTTCAGAAGGTGGTAACTGCCAGCCCTCATGTTGTATCTTGTGCTAGATCAGGGTCTCCATGCTTTTTAATTTAAGTTTTAAAATATAAAACAAACCTCAGAAACTTGAAGTATTTTCTCATCTTCTAGGATATTTTTAGTTAGTTTTTTAAAGCCATCTCAAGAGAAATTCTTTCATGTATGAAACTATACCAAGAAGGAGAACAGAAAGAGAATTCAAGGCACATATATGAGAAGCAATTATCAGAAACCCAAGTGACAATATGCTCCTACAAGCTATTCAACAACCACTGACTCCACGTTTTGTTTCTCACTGTTGCTCCTTATGCTTGAGGCATCATCTATGGTAACTAGATTCTCACCGTGACAAAACCATAAGTCTCTGCTTGCTCCTCAGCATATTCTGATATAACACTGTCTACCTCGACCCCAATTCTAACTCTGGATGTATAAACTGACCCTTAAGGTCTCCTTTCTCTGAAGGGTTATCCCCTTCACAAGAGAACTGGTAACATTTCAGGTTAACATGGGGATGGTACTTAAACATGTATGAGCTTTGACACCAATGATCAGATGCTACTATCATCATGCCTGATACTTGACCCATTTACTTACACAACAGAAGTAAAATTTCATTAGAACATAGATTCAGCTTTTAATACTGCCCAAATACCAATAGAAAGACCAAATTCCTGAGTGTATTTATTCCTAGATGTTAACATCCAATCTATGGAAACAGTGTGATCATTTGTTAATTACAGCTGTGTGTTCACTGAGAATACATTTTGCCCATTTGGCAGAAATCCAAAATATTAAAACTACCGAGCTGGGTTCCAAATATATTGAGACTGCTCTATCCTTTGGTTCTAAGATAGTTCACAATGCTGAAAATTTGGACTTTGAATTTTTTGCAATCCCCCAGAAAAGAAAGTAGTCCCAGAGGTAATAAATTGTTAGGAAAGATGAGTGCCTGCAGGTACAATGTTGGCCAACTTTGAGAGAAATGACTGATTGTCTCAAATAATCCCCAACTAACTCTAATCATGGCTTGTGCCCCTTTGCATCTCCTGGGTCTGAGATCCTCCACTTAGAATTACTTCTCTGAGTTAGGTCTCAAGGAGCCACACACACAACAAAATGACATAGCATAGTATTTTAGAAATTGTGGATATGATATACAGCATCTAAGCCACTCTTTATTTTGTCAGATACAGAAGTTGAAGTCAAGAGAGGCAATGTGACCTGTACAAGGTCACCCAGACAGGCAATGGTAAAGACAGCCCTAAAGCTCTGAGACAAGGCTTCTAAGTAACAGTGTCCTTGTTGTATGTATAAAGACGTAACAGAGATCCTGCCATGAAGTTCCTGTCCAGGACTCCAACCAACACAGATTGTTTCTATTGCTATCACTATGCATCACTGGTTCTTAAAGTGTTATCTGTGGACCAGCAGGATCAGCATCAGCTGGGAACATTTTTAAAATTATTTTCTTTAATTTATTTTTGGCTGTGCTGGGTCTTCATTGCTGCATGGGCTTTTTTCTAGTTGCAGCAAATGCAAGCTACTCTTTGTTGCAGTGCAGGGGTGTCTCACTGCAGTGGATTCTCTTGTGGAGCACGGGCTCTATAGCGCAAGCTCAGTAGCTGTGGTGCACAGGCTTATTTGCTCTGAGGCATATAGGATCTTCCTGAATCAGGGTTCAAACCTGTGACTCCTGCATTGGCAGACAGATTCTTTAACACTGAGCCACCAGGGAAACCCTGGGGACTTTTTATTAATGAAAATTCTCAGGGGGCCTCTAGACCTAAATCAGAAACTGAGGGTGGATCCCAGTAACTCACGTTTCAATAATGAAGCTTTTCACACGTTTACCCATGTCAGGATCCTTATTTTCTATTTTCACCAGAAACCTGACACAACATAGCACTTATTTTCACGGAAACTTGGTATGGAATAGATCAATTTCTCTCAAATATTAATGTGAGAAATCACTACCTGGGGCTTCTGGTTAAAAAGCAGATTCTGATTCAGTAAGTTTGGGTTAGGGCTTGAGGTTGTTCAGTTCTAATAAGTTCCCAGGTGAGGTCAATGCCTCGAGTCAGTGAACCACACTCTTAGAAGCAAAGGAGTATAGTTAACAAGCATCAATATCAAATTTTCAGCCTAATTATCTTGGACTAAGGAGAGGTGAAAACTGGGATATGCCACCATTCACGTGTCCTTTCATAGCATCAGCACCAGTGGCCTCTTGTGGTCCTCCGAAAAAGACATAGATCAGTAGACTTCTCTCCCTAACACTCCACAGTTCTTGCTAGTCAGTTGTACAGTTTCAGTGGTGCTTTTGGGACAAAGCATAGGACTAAGGAGGATTGAGGGAGGGCTGTGCTGCAGTAAAAAGAGCAGCCAAGGGAGCAAGACTCTGAGGGGCCCTGCAGTGGGAGGGCTCTGGGTGCCCATGAGAGAGACCAGGAAGACAGACATAGGGCCAAACAAGAAAGCTGGGAGGCACCGATGACAGGCATGACTGACTTCCCAGTTTTGAGAAAGTCAGTCCAGGGCAGAGGTGCGAGGAATGTCAGTGAAATCCATACAATTTAGTTTGAGGATGGGGCCTGTCATGTCTGATGGAATGCCTTCACCCTCAGTAAGTGTTTGGGCATTTATCATTAAACCATCCCTCTGTCTTTACATATAGTACTCTTAGATCTGCCTTTTTAAAAATCTTCCTTCTTATTTATATTGGGAACTTTCATCAGAAAAAGGATGACCCAGAGGGATGGTATGGGGAGGGAGGTGGGAGGGGGGTTTAGGATGGGGAACACATGTATACCCATGGCGGATGCATGTTGATGTATGGCAAAACCAATATAATATTGTAAAGTAAAAATAATAATAATAATTTTAAAAAAGAACATTAAAAAAAGAAAGAACGGAAAATATTTTCTCCACAATTGCCATTAAAGAAACCCTATGCCAAATAATAAAAAGAAAATGCTGTCAGGCTGTACTCAAGGCAACATATGACTGCCGTGAATTATTCTGATTGATGACCCAGTGATGGGTGGGTGTGCACTGTGGTCTGGATGCTCAGCATCAGCATGGCAATATGGCAAGAAAATTTTCTGCTGCGTATGGGCTGTTGGCATAGGGATTTTTCTTCTCTGATTTACAGTCCTGTATTCTAACATCAGTTTTCATACTCTTCAAACTGGACAGTTTCTGGCAGTTGCACAGTCAAAGGTCAAATGGACAAGGTGACTAAAACCACATTCACGAGGGAGAAAGGCAGGACAGATCCTTGAGTCATATTCATGGTACAAATGGACGGCCAAATATTCTGTGGTTCCCTTAGAGGAGATTTGGTGTCAGTAGCCCAAATAACACTGCTGCCCTGGCTGACCCTCTATAATGGATCTTAATATAATGAGATCCCTGGGTGTATTAAAGAGTACAGCCCCCACCTCCAAGAGAATAAGACTTGTAGTGCAAGGTCATTTTTAATATAGGTCAGGAAGGAAGGAAAAGAAAAAGTCACCTGTCTTATCCTCCAAGTGACTTTGATAAATAATTTGTTGGCACATTAAATTTAGTTGAACTATACCATTCCTACTGCTATAAAACAAAGAAATGAGACTATCACGACCAAAATATTCCCCTTCTTGGTGATTCTTTATTAAAGTTGGCTGGTAACTTGAAACTTACTTCTAACAAGCCTTGAACCCTGAAGTCATTCTCCCCAGCAATGGTTCAGCAGCTGACATTTTATATCTACACTACATCTCAAGCCAAAAGAGCCTCTTTGCCTTTCCAAATATCCTGCCAACCTCCACCAGGGAATTCTGGATGGTGTGGAAGATTCAGGAAGTGAATTGAGGCTGCCAGGAATCTTCATCCAGGTTAATCAGCTCTGTAGACACTAGGAGAAAAGAAGCAAGCTGGCTGGCTGAGTGGTGCAGATAAGCAGATGGCTTGGGCACAAGTTAAATGAACTGCATATTGGCTTCCAAATTCTCCTGCATCTAAAGCCATCAAAACAACGTGATATTACTGCAGATTTCATTATCAACTTGATGAACATTTACCATAATGGGAGAGAGGGGACGATAAATTCAACACTTTGTTACCTTTAAATGTGAACTTCCCTTTTACAGTACACATCAAAAAGAGTTACGGGAATGAAATGTTAAAGACATCTAAATATTTTATTTTTAAGATAATTCCAAATTCATATATTTATGGTGATTATAAGGAGTCCAATTTAAAAATTGAATAATTACTCAAGGCGAAAAGACTGCAATTTTTGTGTGAAATATTTTATGACACATTTACTAATAAGAAAAGAAGATTGTATTCAGTTGCTTAAAGATTTCATTAATTTAGGAAACAAAGAATGTTATACTTTTCTGCCACTGATAATTGTTGCTTTCTTCCTAGGGAGTCCTATGATTTTAAATGATCTGAATGAACCCACACATGAAGAATGAATTTAGAGTCATAATTCCTTACTATTAATAGATAAACTTAGGTCAAGTCTGAAGCAGTAGGTATCAGGGAGTCTTAATTCTCAGTCTACACTAACTCATATATATAATACAAAATCAGAAAATGATGATTAAAAACTATGTGGCCTTTCATTTTCCCAGGAAAAAAAAGATAAATATCTATTTGCTGGAATAAAAAAGTATCACTTGGTGAATAAATTTGAAAATAAAAGTTTGTTTGGCTCACTCTCTCTGTTTATCAGCTCTCATGTTGAAGCACAGAATAGTGGTGGGTACCAGAACCAACATGAAAGGATCCAGCACTTGAACATATGCTGAGATTTGTAGGTCCTGATGACTCACTATTTTTAGTACTAAAGAAATTATTTATGTCATTATAAAGGTTTAACTTTGAGAATTCACCATTACTTTAGATAATTCATGAAGGCTAGAGCAAAGTGTTTTTTTTTTTAAATTAAAATGCAGCAATTTTAAGTAAAATGTTTTGAGGATCAGATAACCCAAAGAGCAAATAAAATCTTTGTGATTTTATGGAGTATGATGTATCTAATGGAATCTCCAAACCTAATAATGCATTGAATGAAAGTTTTAGCCTTCCTTGATTCCATTTGTTCTTCTACAACATTTTGTTATATCCAATATACTTTTTTGGGTGCTGGAAATACGAATGTATAGTAGACATCCATTTTGCCTACAAAGCACGTATCTTTCATTTTATGAATAACAGCACCTCCCTGTTTCTATGGGGAACTGCTTCACTTCTACTTGATCATTTGAATGACAGAAACTATTACTGCTCTCCCCACTCATGAATACAGAGCAGGACACTTGACTCCAAGTAGGCCAACCAAAGCACCCACTTCCCCTGGGAACAGTAATTGATCCGGAGATGAGCACATCTCAGAGGGACCAATCAGAGCCTGATTTTAGAAAGACACAGCTTCTTGAAGGACCAATCAGAGCCTGATATTAGAAAGACACAGCTTCTGGTGTGACTCATAGCCATGGCCACCATCACATGGAAGTATTTGAGAGAATAAAGCTGTCAACTACAGGCAAAAAGAAAAGAGAGTGTTGAAGACACTCAAGTACAACTGAAGTGCTTGAAATTCCTAGAGCAGCTGAACATTCTATAACTTGTCCTTCAGCCCTGTGAGCTACCCCCATAACCTTTCAAACAATTCATCCTTGTGTCACACATTAAGTCAACCCTTTACCAATGCAAGTTGAACCGCACCTGTCCACTAACAAGCAGATTTTTTCAGGATTTTTGACTACATGGAGGGTCAGCACTGCCTAACCCTCATTTTGTTCAAGGGCCAACTGTAGTTTGAGTTGAACTTCTACCTCTTAAAACCAGGTAAGTTCTATCTTCCTATATTGGGTGGCCAAACCCACCCAGTTGGTCCTCTGACATTACAGTCTAGTGAAAGAGAATATCAGTCAAATGATAAGTACATCTGTGGTTTCAAGATGTGTCAATACTACGAAGGGACACTGACAGACTTTCAACCCTTCACATAGCATGTTCACCAGAAACCCCGAAAACAAACCTTCCATCACTGGCTGAGCAATCTCCAAACTCCTTCAGTTTTGCAATCTGACTTGGAGCATAATTCTGAGCATAATTTCAGAAAGCTTTTATGAAAGGTTTCTGAGGGCTAGATTTAATCTACTAAACTCAGAAATCCACACTATGCACTAATCAAGTGTTCACTGGCCAGGTCTACAGACAAAGGGAGATTGATTACTTTGGCTAATGGCCAGTTGTGGGTTCCACAGGGAAATAGCAGCAAATGGACCTGGGGCTAAAGGAGCAAATACTTTCAATTAAAAAATTAAACATGTATTCCACATTTCCTAGAAGAAATTATATGTTAGGGTAACCAAGAGAAAAGTTATTCTTTACTGAATAATTTAAGATAATTGATATGAAAGGAAAAATAGAACTAGAAAAGCACCCTTGGGGGCGGAGCGACCTGCGTACGACGTGACGCCATCACGCTCCGGTAAGCCCTCTGCCGGGCGTACGCCGAAACTGTGGAGTTCTGAGGTGGGTTGTTTGCCAGTCCCGGAGCGCCGCAGCGTGGGAGCCCTCAAGGCGAAGTGACCAAAGCCACATCATGTCCGTAGTTCGTTCATCTGTCCATGCCAAATGGATCGTGGGTAAGGTGATTGGGACAGCAATGCAAAAAACTGCTAAAGTGAGAGTGACCAGACTTGTTCTGGATCCCTATTTATTAAAGTATTTTAATAAGCAAAAAACCTACTTTGCCCACGATGCTCTCCAGCAGTGCACCGTTGGGGATATTGTGCTTCTCAAGGCGCTCCCTGTCCCAAGAACAAAGCATGTGAAGCACGAACTGGCTGAGATCGTTTTCAAAGTTGGACAAGTCGTAGATCCAGTGACTGGAAAGCGCTGTGCAGGAACCACTTACCTGGAGAGCCCAGTTGATCTGGAGACCACCCCGCTAGCCAAAAACCTGGAAGAACTCAGTCTCTCCACAACACAGTGAAGGAGGATCGGAAAACAGAGCCAAAAGGGAATTTATAAGTTTACTCTATGGAAAAATTTTTCTCAGTTTCCTCACAAACCGTCCAGTTTCTCGTCTGGTATTTATGAAATCGCTAAAAGTAAAGTCTTTGTTATAATTTTTCATTAAAAAAAAAAAAAGCACCCTTGTGCAACCCCTTGCAACAGTCACCAGTGGACAGAGACATTAAATAGAAGGATGGGGAGCATTACAATGGAGGGACCAATGTTACCACCTGAACCAGTGATCAATCTTAGCATCCTTAGAAGTGAGAAAATCAGACACTGTGTGTCTTTCATGGTGGGACACAACACAAAGCACATAGCCTTGCCTATGAAGTATTTTTAGGAAACAAGTGAACCAGAATAAAATCAAGCCTATAGACATCTCTCATTTACTGGCAAGAGAGGAATAGAAAATCAAGTTAAACAGCACCACAAGGAAGCCAACAGACAAACCCAAGAAAGAAAACATTCTAAGGAATGACTAACTCAGTTTCTGCAACACATCACCTGCAGAAAATAAAAAGGCAGGAGGAATAAGACTACACCAGATTGAAAGAAATTTAAGAAAAAGAGATCAACTAAATTAATATGTGTACCTTGTTTGGGTCCTGACTCAACCAGACCAACTGTAAGATGACCTTCAATGAGAACTGGAGACATTTGATAGTAGAGTAGTTATCAGAAGTTATCAAGAAGTTATGATAACTATGGTAAGATTGTGGTCTATATTTTTCAGGGAAGGATACTTACGTATGCAGAAGTGAAACAGCACAGTGTGTGACATTTGTTTTTAAAAACTTCAGCAAAGGAAAACAAAGGGCAAATGGGGCAGAATCTTGATAAATGATGAAACTGAGTGACAGGCAAAAAGATAGTCATTGTTCTTTTGTATTTCATGTATATTTGAAAATTTCCAGATGAGCTTTTCAAAATTTGGCTCTTTGCAAAGAAAAATTATCTCTTTTTTTTTTCAGGGACCATACTATTGAGAATCACTGTGAGACAAAACACATATTGCAATTAAGCAACTTAAAAGTCAGTCAAAAGAAAACAAGAGAAGCCAGCTTTCAAAAATATCTCATTCAATAACAAAATGTGTTTAAGAGCAGAATATCAAAACAAGACACTGCATTGGCTGATGGTTATAAGTTTTCAAAATTTAGCCAAGAAGAAAGAAGTTCTTCAGTAACAAATTAAATTATTTAGAACATTAAGAGATAGTTCATTTCCTGATTTTTTAAAAAAATTTAATGAAAATAATTTTAAACTTTATAAATTGGTCTCTATGTACAGTCTTATTCACCACTTCTCCAGTCAATCCAAGTTTATATACTTATTTACAAATATATTTAAAATATTTTAAAGACTGGATTTAAGAGAAACAAATTATCAATTCATAGGAATATGTACCACTTAAAATCTTGAAAAAAAATTTTAAATACCCATGGTATATTGATGAAAGGAGTGGATATGAACAAAAATGACTATTACTGGAGGTAAACATAGAATTTAATGAAGAAAGAAACTGCTATCTTTCCATACAAAACACATCACATTTAAAATATATGATGTGAGGATTACATCAGAATCCAAGCTAAACATTGTCAACAATATCGTCATTACAAAGGGCCAATACAGGAGATTCTGTCCACCATTTTTCTTGAAGTAAAATTTGAAAATTACAAGGAGTTATTTCGCCAAAAGGAAAAAAATTTGTCCACAACTGTACGTAACACTGAAATTTACAATTAAAAAACAACACTGCTCTGTTCCTCAAAGAAAATGTAGATGACTTTCTCCTCCATGACTTCTAGACTGCCTGCCTGGAGAGTGACTGGGAACTTTCTAGGTGTCCCCTGCTCCTGTCTTTCTGTAACCTCCTCCTTGGAATGTCTGGCATCATAGACACAACTGTCCAGCTCTCAAAGAAATCAAAAGTCTTCTTAAAATACCCTCATCTTTGAGGTAGAAAATACTCAAAAAGGGTTCAAGCAATTTCTTAATAGAGGACATCATATCTGACTAACAATAAGTTTGGCCTGAATCTCATTGCTATTTAAAAAATAAGAAAAAATGTTTTTAAGGCAGACATCAAAGAAAATGCAAATGATTCTGCTGTGTTCTTTTCTTACAAGGGGAGGGTTATGTCATCCAACTGCTAATGAATAATAATGAAAATGACAAATTATCGCACAAGCTTAAAGTATGAGTATGTTTGTTCCACTAAATATTGTTTCTTTTCAGGAAAAAAAAAAACCCTGCTTTTCTTCAAAATTTTTAAAATTTAAAACATTTACTAAAATTTAAATTTACTAAATAATAAAATATTTAGTAAAAAATTTACTAAAAAATAAAAATTAAATTTACTAAAATTTAAAACATTTACATTAAAATAATAACCTCTGTCATGTTTTTCTTTGCTGTAACTACACTATTAAAAAGGGACTAGCTATCTGCAGGAAGTTAAAAATACTGGATTTCACTGCAGATAGGGTTTAATCATGTAAGTTGAAATTTTGTATAGTCTCCAGGAGTGAGTAGACTTAGAAAACCTTTCAAACATTCTCCTCTTCTCATTTGTTTCATCCCATGAGATAAAAGGACACTAATCCAGTTTAAGAGATTGCTGCTGATATGACACATCCTTCTTTCACTCAAATCCTTCCATCCTTCATTCTTCATCACTTCATCTTCCATCACTTCATCCTTCCATCCTTCATTCACTCAAAGCTCAGTAGCTTGATTATCTCTCACACTTTGGTCAGTGAACCGTCTTCCCAGGCTGCACTCTCCTGGCTCTTGTCCTGCCTCACTAGCATCTCTGCTCAGGCCCCGGTACTGTGTCCTGCTCCCTCACTCCACTTCTAAATACTAAAATTCCTATTAAGAACAAGGCGTGAAGAAAGCAGAATTCATGAGAAATTACTTTCTTCCCACTTAATCAGTGGGCTTCCCCTGTGGCTCAGCTAGTGAAGAATCTGCCTGAAATGTGGGAGACCGGGGTTTGATCCCTGGGTTGGGAAGAGCCCCTGAAGAAGGGAAAGGCTACCCACTCCAGTATTCTGGCCTGGAGAATTCCATGGACTATGTAAGTACTGGGGATATGATGTACAAAGTAATAGGTGTAATTAACGCTGTTCTGTGTTAGCCTAGAGAATTCCATGGACTGTATAGTCCACGGTGTGGCAAAGAGTTGGACATGATTGAGTGACTTTCACTTTCACTGTCATTCAATCAGCATGTCTTATTTATGTCTCTCTCTTTCCATTAACCTTGCTTTGTGAGACCTAAAACAGTTTTAGAATTTCTTTCACTATTTCATTGAGTTTTAGCTCATTGAGGTCACCTGTGGTCTGTAGATTAGAGTATACAATATAGGTGATAGCACCATACCTTGACAATTTCTAAATTTGAGGCAGAAAAATACCGCTTTGAAATTATTATAATTAAGAATGATGAAGAAAATAAAACAATCTGTATCATGGGGAATACTATTTCTATGAATTATTATCAGAGACTCAGAGAAAATGGGACTGTTTAAAAATCCAGAAGAAATGGATAAATTTCTAGGAACATGCAACCTATCAAGGATGCATCATAAAGAAACAGAAAATCAATAATGAGACTCTTTTCTCATTGGATCACTACACCAAAACCTCCCCATTAAGAAAAGTTCAGGACCAGATAGTTTCACTAATGATTTCTACCAAACATTTAAAGAAGAATGAACCCCAATCCTTCTCAAACTCTTCCAATAAAACTGAAGAGGAGAGAACACTTGGCCAGCATTACCCTGACACAAGAGTCAAAAAAGAACACTACAAAAGAAAGTTCCATTACAATATTGATCATGAACTGAGAAACAAAAATTCTTAACAAAATACTAGCAAACCCAATTCAAAAGAATATTAAAAGAATCATATACCATGATCAAGTGCAATGTAGCCCTTGGATGCTAGGGTGGTTCGACCTACACAAATCAGTAATCATGCGTGTGTGCTTAGTTGCTCAGTCGTGTTTGACTCTGTGATCCTATGGACTGTAACCCACCAGGCTCCTCTGTCCATGGGATTTCCCAGGCAAGAGTACTGGAGTGGGTTTCTATGCCCTCCTCCAGGGGATCTTCCCGACCTAGGGAGCGAACCCATGTCTCCTGTGTCTCCTGCATTAGTAGACAGAATCTTTACCACTGAGCCACCTGGGAAGTCTTGCTACATCACAGTAACAAAAAGAAGGATAAAAATTGTACAATTATCTCAATAATTTCAGAGACAGTACTCAACAAAATTTGACAGTTCATGACAAAAACTCTCAACCAAAGGGATCTAGAAGGGATATACCTCAACATAATAAAAGTCACCTATGTCAAGATCACAGAGAACATCATAGTCAATAGTGAAAAGGTAAATACTTTCCCTCTAAGATCAGGAAAAAGACCAGGATGCCCACTTTTGCCACTTCTTTTCAACATAGTACTGGAAGTCCTATCCAAACCAATCAGGAAAGGAAAAGTCAGGCATCCGTCAAAAATTTCCTCTGTCTGCAGATGACATGCATACATATGTGTGTTTGTGTGTGTGTGTGTGTGTGTGCATAAGAACATATATGTATATATAAGAATATATATATATTTATATATAAACTAAATTCTCTACCAAAAAGTATTAGAGCTAATAAATGAACTCAGTAAAGTTGCAGGAACAAAGTCAACATGCAAAAATCAGTTGCATTTCTATATACTAACAACCAACTCTCTGAAAAAGAAATTATGGAAAAAACATATATAATATCATCAAAAAGGAAAATACTTAGCAATAACCAAGGAAGTAAAAGATTTCTACACTATTTGAAACCTATAAAACCTCTTATGAAAGAAATTGAAGGAAACACAAAGAGATGCTATTTTGTGTTCATGGACTGGAATAATCAATATTCCATAATACCCAAAGTTATCTACTGGTTCAATGCAATCTTTATCAAATTTTCAATGGCATTTTTCACATAGAGGAAATAATCCTAAAATTCTTATGAACCACAAAATAAACTGAATAGCTTAATAAATCTTGAGCAAGCAGTATAAATTTGGGGGCACCAAGCTTCCTGATTTCAACTATTTATGAAGTTATGGTAATTAAATCAATATGGTATTGGAATAAAAGAAGCCACATAGATCGCTGAAACAGAAAAGAGAACCAGAAGATAAACCCATGCATATATAGTCAATTAATTTATAACAAAGGTGTCAATAATATACAGGAGGAAAGAAGACTCTCTTCAACAGATGGTACTGAGAAAACTAGACAGCCACATGCAAAAAGGTGAAATTGGACCCTTATCTCACACCATACACAAAAATCTACTCACAATAGATTGAGGAATAAAACACAAGACCTTAAACCATAAAACTCTAGTAAAACACACAGGAGGTAATCCCTTGACGGTGGCTTTGGCAATGATTTTTTGGATTTGTCACCAAAAGCACAAGCAACAAAAGCAAAAATAAGTGGGACTGTATCCAACTAAAAAGCTTCTGCACAGCAAAGGAAACAATTAACAACATTAAAAGGCAACCTACAGATGGAATAAACTATTGCAAATGAAGGTGAAAGTCACTCAGTCGTGTTCAACTCTTTACAAACCCATGGACTGTAGCCTGCCAATCCCCTCTGTCCATGGAATTCTTCAGGCAAGAATACTGGAGTGAGTATCCATTCACTTCTCCAGGAGATCTTTCCAACCCAGGGATTGAACCCAGGTTTCCTACATTGCAGGTGGATTCTTTAACATCTGAGCCAAAACTATATATTTGGTAAAGGGTTAGAATTCAAGTATATATAGAATTTGAACAGTTCAATAGTATAAATCAAAAGCCAAAAAATGCCCCACAAATAACCCAACTTGAAAATGTACAAAATATTTGAGTAGAAATTTTTTCCAGAGAAGATTCACAGATGACTAACAGATATATGAAGATATGTTCAACCTCACTAATCATCAGTTCAGTCACTCAGTCGTGTCCTACTCTTTGCGACCCCATGAATCGCAGCACGCCACACCTCCCTGTCCAACACCAACTCCCGGAGTTCACTCAGACTCAGGTCCATCGATTCAGTGATGCCATCCAGCCATCTCATCCTCTGTCGTCCCCTTCTCCTACTGCCCCCAATCCCTCCCAGCATCAGAGTCTTTTCCAATGAGTCATCTCTTCGCATGAGGTGGCCAAAGTACTGGAGTTTCAGCTTTAGCATCATTCCTTCCAAAGAAATCCCAGGGCTGATCTCCTTCAGAATGGACTGGTTGGATCTCCTTGCAGTCCAAGGGAACCTCAAGACTCTTCTCCAACACCACAGTTCAAAAGCATCAATTCTTTGGCGCTCAGCTTCTTCACAGTCCAACTCTCACATCCATACATGAACACTGGAAAAACCATAGCCTTCACTGGACGGACCTTTGTTGGCAAAGTAATGTCTCTGCTTTTAAATATGCTATCAGGTTGGTCATAACTTTCCTTCCAAGGAGTAAGCGTCTTTTAATCTCATGGCTGCAATCACCATCTGTAGTGATTTTGGAGCCCAAAAAAATAAAGTCTGACACTGTTTCCACTGTTTCCCCATCTATTTCCCATGAAGTGATGGGACCAGATGCCCTGATCTTCATTTTCTGAATGTTGAGCTTTAAGCCAACTTTTTCACTCTCCACTTTCACTTTCATCAAGAGGCTTTTTAGTTCCTCTTCACTTTCTGCCAAAAGGGTGATGTCATCTGCATATCTGAGGTTATTGATATTGCTCCCGGCAATCTTGATTCCAGCTTCTGCTTCTTCCAGCTCAGGTTTCTCATGATGTACACTGCATATAAGTTAAATAAGCAGGGTGACAATATACAGCCTTGACATACTCCTTTTCCTATTTGGAACCAGTCTGTTGTTCCATGTCCAGTTCTAACTGTTGCTTCCTGACCTGCATATAGGTTTCTCAAGAGGCAGATCAGGTGGTCTGGTATTCCCATCTCCTTCAGAATTTTCCACAGTTTATTGTGATCCACACAGTCAAAGGCTTTGGCATAGTCAATAAAGCAGAAATAGATGTTTTTCTGGAACTCTCTTGCTTTTTCGATGATCCAGCGGATGTTGGCAATTTGATCTCTGGTTCCTCTGCCTTTTCTGAAACCAGCTTGAACATCTGGAATTTCACAGTTCATGTATTGCTGAAGCCTGGCTTGGAAAATTATGAGCATTACTTTACTAGAATGTGAGATGAGTGCAGTTGTGCAGTAGTTTGAGCATTCTTTGGCATTTCCTTTCTTTGGGATTGGGATGAAAACTGACCTTTTCCATTCCTGTGGCAACTGCTGAGTTTTCCAAATTTGCTAGCATATTGATTGCAGCACTTTCACAGCATCATCTTTCAGGATTTGAAATAGCTCAACTGGAATTCCTCACCTCCACTAGCTTTGTTCATAGTGATGCTTCCTAAGGCCCACTTGGCTTCACATTCCAGGATGTCTGGCTCTAGGTGAGTGATCACACCATCGTGATTATTTTGGTTGTGAAGATCTTTTTTGTATGATTCTTCTGTGTATTCCTGCCAACTCGTCTTAATATCTTCTGCTTCTGTTAGGTCCATACCATTTCTGTCCTTTATTGAGCCCATCTTTGCATGAAATATTCCCTTGGTATCTCTAATTTTCTTGAAGAGATCTCTAGTATTTCCCATTCTGTTGTTTTCCTCTACTTCTTTGCATTGATCGCTGAAGAAGGCTTTCTTATCTCTTCTTGCTATTCTCTGGAACTCTGCATTCAGATGCTTATATCTTTCCTTTTCTCCTTTGCTTTTCACTTCTCTTCTTTTCACAGCTATTTGTAAGGCCTTCCCAGACAGCCATTTTGCTTTTTTGCATTTCTTTTCCATGGGGATCATCTTGATCCCTATCTCCTGTACAGTGTCACGAACCTCCGTCCATAGTTCATCAGGCACTCTATCTATCAGATCTAGCCCCTTAAATCTATTTCTCACTTCCACTGTATAATCATAAGGGATTTGATTTATGTCATACCGGAATGGTCTAGTGGTTTTCCCTACTTTCTTCAATTTAAGTCTGAATTTGGCAGTAAGCAGTTCATGATCTGAGCCACAGTCAGCTCCTGGTCTTGTTTTTGTTGACTGTATAGAGCTTCTCCATCTTTGGCTGCAAAGAATATAATCAATCTGATTTCGGTGTTGACCATCTGGTGATGTCCATGTGTAGATTCTTCTCTTGTGTTTGGAAGAGGGTGTTTGCTATGACTAGTGCATTTTCTTGGCAAAACTCTATTAGTTTTTGCCCTGCTTCATTCCATATTCCAAGGCCAAATTTGCCTGTTACTCCAGGTGTTTCCTGACTTCCTACTTTTGCATTCCAGTCCCATTAACGAAAAGGACATCTTTTTTGGGTATTAGTTCTAAAAGGTCTTATAGGTCTTCATAGAACCATTCAACTTCAGCTTCTTCAGCTTCTTCAGCATTACTGGTTGGGGCATAGACTTGGATTACTGCATGGTTTGCCTTGGAAATGAACAGAGATCATTCTGTCATTTTTGAGATTGCATCCACGTACTGCATTTCGGACTCTTTTGTTGACCATGATGGCTATTCCATTTCTTCTAAGGGATTCCTGCCCCCAGTAGTAGATATAATGGTCATCTGAGTTAAATTCACCCATTCCAGTCCATTTTAGTTCGCTGATTTCTAGAATGCCAACGCTCACTCTTGCCATCTCCTGTTTGACCACTTCCAATTTGCCTTGATTCATGGCAGGTTCCTATGCAATATTGCTGTTTACAGCATTGGACCTTGCTTCTATCACCAGTCACATCCACAGCTGGGTAATGTTTTTGCTTTGGCTCCATCCCTTCATTCTTTCTGGAGTTATTTCTCCACTGATCTCCAGTACCATATTGGGCACCTACTGACCTGGGGGGTTCCTCTTTCAGTATCCTATCATTTTACCTTTTCATACTGTTTATGGGGTTCTCAAGGCAATAATACTGAAGTGGTTTGCCATTCCCTTCTCCAATGGACCACATTCTGTCAGCCCTCTCCACCATGACCCGCCCGTCTTGGGTGGCCCCACGGGCATGGCTTAGTTTCATTGAGTTGGACAAGACTGTGGTCCTAGTGTGATTAGATTGACTAGTTTTCTGTGATTATGGTTTCAGTGTGTCTGCCCTCTGATGCCCTCTTGCAACATCTACCATCTTACTTGGGTTTCTCTTACCTTGGACGTGGGGTATCTCTTTACGGCTGCTCCAGCAAAGCACAGCCACTGCTCCTTACCTTGGACGAGGGGTATCTCCTCACCACCACCCCTCCTGACCTTGAACATGGAGTAGCTCCTCTAGGCCCTCCTGCGCCCGCGCAGCCACCGCTGCTTGGACGTGGGGTTGGTCCTGCTGGCCGCCGCCCTGGCCTCGGGCATGGGGTAACTCCTCTTAGCCGCTGCCCCTCGAGCATGGGGTCCTCCTGGCTTCTGCCCCTGACCTCTGACCACTAATCATCGAGGAAATGCAAATCAAAACTTATACCACTGAAGACATTAAAAAGACAGAGGCTGATAGGGTAAATGGAGAAAATGGAACCCTAGTATGCTGTTGATAGAATATAAATCGGTATAACCACTGGGGAAAACAATACGGAGGTTCCTCAAAATATTAAAACTAACTACTATAGGATTTAGAAATCCCACTTCTGCATATATATCCAAAGGAAAAGAAATAACTATCTAGAAGAAATAACTCCCATATACTCCCATTTTAATGCAGCATTATTCATAAATAGCCAAGATATGGTAACAACCTAAATATCTATCAATAGAGAAGAGATAAAGAAATTGTAGGATTTGTATACAGCAAAATATTATTTGGCCTTAAAAAATAAAGAAATTTTGCCATTTGCAACAGCATGGATAAAACTGGAGGGCATAAGGCTAACTTAAATAAACCAGACAGAAAGAGAAATACTGCCTAATATCTCTCATATGTGGAATCCTAAAAAAAAAAAAAGCAAACTCATAAAAACAGTAGCATGGTGGTCACAAGAGGCTGGGGATGGGAGAAATGGGGAGAGTTTGGCAAAGTGATACTAAATATTTAATTATAAGATGAAAAAATTCTGAGGCCCTTATGTATAGTATAGTGGCTATAGTAATAATACTGTATAATATACTTGAAATTTGCTTGTGATCTTAAGTGATTTCACTAAGGGAATAAAAAGGTAACTTTGAGTTAATGGATGTGTTAATTAATTTTGATTGTGGGAATTCTTTCACAGTGTACCTCTGGCTATTATCACATTGAACACTTTAAATATGTTACAGTTTTGTCAATTTTGCCTCCATAAATCTGGGAAAAGGCTTGTTCATGAACATTCATGCCTTATTTATAATGACAAAAAACAGTAAGCAATGTCAATGTCCATCAACAAGTGAACAGATAAGCAAACTATGGTATAATCATACAATGAAAAACATTTTAGCAACAGAAAAGAACAAACATCACACCCAACAGCCAGGATGAACCTCAAAATAATCATGCAGGGTAGGGGTAGAAGCACTCAGAGAAAATAATAATACATGCAGTATGACTTCACTCATAAAACACAATGTGCAAGCCGATCTTAAAAAAGCAGATCAAGTTTTCTCAGGGATTGGAATAGGTATTGAGGTTAAAAGTGTATGTGACAACTTTTGGGGGATATGAATATGTTCATTATCTTGATTACAGTGATAGTTTTATGGGTGTACATATCAGTCAAAATTTATCAAATTGGAAACTTAAAATACAATCAATTTAGTATATATAAAGAAACATAATAAAGCCCCATAAAAAATATATACCGAGTTAGGCTTTAAAGGAAAGATGTTGCATGTGACATAGTAAAGGGAAGTGTCTTTGAAAAAAGTGAAAGTTAAATTGTTAGTTGCTCAGTCATGTCTGACTCCTTGCAACCCCATGGACTGTAGCCCACCATTCTCCTCCATCCATGGGATTCTCCAGGCAAGAATACTGGAGTAGGTTTCCAGCCCCTTCTCCAGGGGACCTTCCCAACCTAGGCATTGAACTCTCGTCTCTTTCATCTCCTGCACTGGCAGGTAGATTCTTTTTTATTATTATTAAACTAATTCATTTTAATTGGAAGCTAATTACAATATTGTAGTGGTTTTTGCCATATATTCACATGAATCAGCCATGGGTGTACATGTGTCCCCCGTCCTGAAGCCCCCTCCCACCTCCCTCCCCATCCCATCCCTCAGGGTCATCCCAGTGCACCAGCCCTGAGCACCCTGTCTCAGGCATCAGACCTGGACTGGCGATCCATTTCACATATGGTAATATACACGTTTCAATGCTATTCTCTCAGATCATCCCACCCTTGCCTTCTCCCACAGAGTCCAAAAGACTGTTGTTTACATCTGTGTCTCTTTTGCTCTCTTGCATATAGGGTCATCATTACCATCTTTCTAAATTCCATATATATGTGTTATTATACTGTATTGGTGTTTTTCTTTCTGACTTACTTCACTCTGTATAATAGGCTCCAGTTTCATCCACCTCATTAGAACTGATTCAAATGCATTCTTGTTAATGGCTGGGTAATATTCCATTGTGTATATGTACCACAGCTTTCTTATCCATTCATCTGCCAATGGACATCTCGGTTGCTTCCATGTCCTAGCTATTGTGAACAGTGGGCAGGCAGATTCTTTACTGTCTGAGCCACCAGGGAAGCCACTTCGTGTCTTTGGCCAGAGTTAATGTTAGGTTTGGTATGAAAAAAGCATCCTGGTGTTCTCAGCCAAGTATAAATTAGAATTTGAACGAAGGATCATTTTTACAAATCCAAAACTCAACAGGAAGCTGAATTAGTGGCCACAACATATCCAAGGATAACAAATGCCACTCTGCACAGATGGGAGAACAACTCCTTCATGACATCCTTCATGATTGGACTAGATACAATCATTTGACCTCCATCTTGGTGGCCAAGAATGCCTTAACATGTCTTTCAACTTCACTAAGCATCAGTCCACCTGGATTCAGATTGGGGATAAGTTACAACTATCTTTGATTTACTTTTCTCACCTGAGACATAGAGAAAATGATTTTTAAAAAACAATACCTACTTCACAGAGATGTGTTAATACATGTAACATAGATTAATACACATAAGCTGTGAAGACCATCTATTATTTTTTCATTATCATTCTCATTTTAAAGATGAGAAACTAAATTTCAAACAGGTAAACTAACTCGTAAGTAGATCCAAGAACTGATGGTAAGATTCAGGTCCTCACTACTAGGTCAGTGTTCTTTCCCATTCAACACACAGATTCCCTGCAGGCAAAATATGTTTGCAGTCTGCAGGAGTTCACACCGCTGATCAAATAAAAGAGGGCAAAACTACTTACCACTTAACAGTTTGGCAAACTAAAACCTAGGAAATTTCATCTCTGTGCTCATTGGGAAGATCCTGTACCCAGCTGAGAGACCTTGTTTTAAAATGATTGGAAACCCTAACTAGATTGAAAGAAAGAGAGGGAAAAACAAGATTGGTAATTACAGACTACTGAAGTGAGCCCTAAGCGAGGCAAAACTGGTCCTTGACAGCTGATAAAGAGGAAGGGAGAGGTCACACGTTAATTTAAGTGTATTGTCTTTCTTGGAAAGCATAAGAGCCTGCCTTTCAATTTAGCCCCTGTTTTTGGTGATAAAACTCGCAAGCTGGTTCTTTTCCCACTGAGCCTTCCCAGGATGCTGTCACCTGAGCCTGTGATATGACCTGATACAGTCATCACTGGAGAAACACATGAAAACCCATCTCTTTTTACCCCTCGAGTTTATTTTGCCTCCGGATATTCAAGAACTTGGAATTAAAATAATCTCAGCCCCTGACTTGAATTTTAACTTCCTATGTGTCTATTAGTGTTTCTAAAGGAGCTCAACCTGCTGTCTGGAGTTCTAATGCGCTTCCGGGTGCCAGAGAAGAGACTGCAAATGAATAAATCATGTAACTCAGTTCCCTTCATTGCATTTTCTTTGAGAAGATTAGAGGCCTCACATCACCTTATTTGGCTTTCATGGGCCCAATTCTACACACAAAAATGCAAGAGCCCTGAAATATTTAGCACTGGAAGAAATTCCTTCTAGTTTCCCCACACTATAAAGCCCCAAATCACCTTCTTTCTGATTCTTGCCCATGGTGATCGGTGTGTGCTTCCCCTACTCCATTTCTCACTGGGCACTCAGCGAGCCCTCCTCTCCCCTTCTCCCCACTCAGGGCTCCCAGTCTCCGACTCATTCATTTGTCTCTATCAGCTATTACCAAGGTTGCTCTGGACCCACCTCTCACCACACACTCCCACAATAATGCTGATTAAAGGACTCCCACTCGTAAGACCAAGGCAAGGAGAGAGTACTTCCAAAAATTCCTTTGTGGAAGACCCTTGAAATGCAGCATTTATTCTGTGGACAAAGAACAAAGTTGCCTGCCATTTCAGTAAACAAAAATGTTGCCTGCAATTCTGGTAAACAATGTATTATGCCCACCAGCAGGCCATCAGCCACTGCAGCTGCCCCCAAAATGGAGCAACCTGAGGGGAATTCAGAATGGAGAAAAACAGGATCCTGGCCCTAGGTAGCTATGATACATATCAAAGGCAGCATTTCAAGGAGCCCAGTCTCTTGCATCTTCCCAGACATAGAAAAGCACTAAAATCATTAACTTGAGATATCTTGTTTTTGTGATTAGCAGTAACCTTCTAATGTTCAACTACAAGTTGTTTTCAGCAAAAATTCCTACAAATCTTGACTCCTACCTTACCTCTTTGGAGCAGTTCCTCAGAACTTCTTGAAAGGCTGCTTTCCTAGTCAACTTCAATAATATCCCCAAATAAAGCATCATTCTCAACTTTTAGGGGGGTGGCTTGGTTGGTTTTTTTTCAGTCAACAATTTCATTGGCTAAGAGCTTATATCTAATTTGATTAAGCATGTTAGTTTATGGGAAATATTCAAACTGAACATATATGCTCAGTTTAATATAATCACCAATGTTCTTTTTCTTCCAGATGTTGGGGCAGTTTTCGAATCAAAGTGATGGTGTTGTAGGCATGCGTTTTGGGAAACAAACTCACTCAGAAGGACAATGCAGATAGTGAAGTCCAGTTTATTACACCAGCGGGCCCAAGGCAGAGTCTCCTCTTAGCCAAGGACACCAACCAGTTTTTGTGAAAACCTTTGTGGCTCAGAGGTTAAATCGTCTGCCTGGAATGCGGGAGACCTTGGTTCAGTCCCTGGGCCGGGAAGATCCCCTGGAGAAGGAAATGGCAACCCATTCCAGTACTCTTGCCTGGAGAATCCCATGGAAGGAGGAGCCTGGTAGGCTACAGTCTATGGGGTCGCAAAGAGTCGGACATGACTGAGCGACTTCAATTCACTTCACTTCTATATACCCTAAGTGTACGTGCCCAAACCTACCTCCCCAAATTCCTTGAAACTAGTCTGAACAAAGGAAGAGAAAGACAGTCAAAGTTAACCCGTGATTCATATGCCTTAAGCCCAGGTAGTTAACAGTGGACAATTATCAATAGGCCTGTGGTCATACCCCAATAAGCATAATAGAATTTATGATTCTATTTGGTTACACAGATAATTAGGGTATTCTTTTAGGCAATGGAGAGTCTAGGTATGAGCCCTGGGGTTCTTCCATCCGGGGGGCCTGGTTTTTCCAGTTGGTATGTCATTTTCATTGATACTGGGCATATATCTCAAAGTCCACAGTCAGGCCCAAGATGGAGTCCTGCTTTCAAGATGGAGCCTGTTCTATCTGTTTCCTCCTTCAATGGTAAGTTCGAACATCCATTTTCCGCTTTTATTAGCCAAATCCAGTTTGCCAATATGATAAACACACACACACACACACACACACACACACACACACACAAAAGAATCAGAAATTAAATGCACAGAAACAAAAGAGAATTAAAGAAAATCTATCAGATGTGGTTCCCATGAAAAAAAGGAGTCAATTCTTTTTGACAAAGTAGAGAATCTAACAGAATGAATTAGTGAATAACAATACTTGCCAGGTCTTTTTATTTCTTTGAAGCACTTTTAGCAATCAATACTTCATTTTTTTCCTCATAAAGAAGGTAGAACAGCACTGTTAACTCATTTGTCAGATGAAAACACAGCACCAGAGAGGTTCATTAACTTGCTTAAGTTCATACAAAAACAGAACTGGTACCCAGGGTCTCTTAGCTCACAAGAAAATAACCTAAAGGAAGAGATCCTTTCCTCTTCAAGTAAATTCTCTTTAGATACTAAAGGCCAACAGACTGGAACTCTGTCAGTCTTGGACTTGAATTTCATCTTGACAGGAGCTTCAAGCCTGTAGACTTTCTGAGAGACTCCAGCACCTGTTCATCCTTCCCAGAAGCTTGTCCATCCTTCCCAGAACATGATTGTTCCATGTTCTGAGGCTCAGCATCCGCGGTCCTTTCTGGAAGAAGAGGGAGGACTTGGGAGGGAGAATCTTCATTCAGAATTCTTCCCACAGCTTCCACTCTTTTGAATTATACAATTGATGAATTCAAAAGCATATTAATGGGCCAGGAGTAGGTAGTCTCTCTTCTTCCTTTCTGAACTAGTTAGGACAAGTATTTTACTTTCTCAAATAAATTAAGGCAGAACCCACCTTTCCTCTTCCCATCAGCTGATTTTATTAGAAAAATAAGAATTTAAAATATATATACCACATTTAGAAGCTTTATCATCAACCCTGATGAAACCAGGAGTATCCATTCAAGATGCTAATTAGTGACTTGGTTCAGAAAAGAGAATGAAAACAATGATCTTAAAGAAATCCAAATAAGGGAATAGGAGTTTTAAATCAATACCTTTATTTCTGTTACCTTCCAAAAATAACTTAATATTACAAAATACATTTGCTTTTCAGTTGTTCAGTTACGTCTGACTCTACAACCCCATGGACTGCAGCGCTCCAGGCTTCCATGTCCTTCACTCCCATAGTTTGCTCGAGCTCATGTCCACTGAGTCGATGATGCCATCCAACCATCTCATCCTCTGTCACCCCTTCACCTCTTGCCCTCAATATTTCCCAGCATCATGGTCTTTTCCAATAATACATATAATAAATAATCATAAACCAAAATAATTGTTGGAAGATGCAGTCAAGAGCTGAAACTACTGGACAATTTAAAACAGAAACTGCCATTTGCCATGCCAATGAACACCACTGCTCTTTAAAAAAGAAAAAGAAAGAAAAGGTACTAGAGTAGAGTTGGGACTAAATTCAGCTTTTAAAAAATTCCCCATTTTATTATAAATAAAAGAGATTCAAAAAGTAAGGAAAGAACCAAGTTTCTCCTTTTTGTCTTTTATTCATTTCTGCTTCAAAACCTTAAGGAATTTTTCTTTCCCTCAACTGTCAGGTTTTTTACTTTTCCAAATAATGTCCATCCTAAAGGAAATCAGTCCTGAATATTCATTGAAAGGACTGATGCTAAAGCTGAAGCTCCCATACTTTGGCCACCTGATGCGAAGAACTGACTCATTGGAAAAGACCCTGATGCTGGGAAAGATTGAAGGTAGGAGAAGAAGGGGATGACAGAGAATGAGATGATTGGACGGCATCACGGACTTGATGGGCATGAGTTTGAGCAAGCTCTGGGAGTTGGTGATGGACAGGGAGGCCTGGCATGCTGCAGTCCATGCAGGGTTGCAAAAAGTCAGACACAACTGAGCAATTGAACTTCTACTAGAGAAATATTCAAGACAACTTTTGTTGTCTTTCCCAAAATGGTTTTTCCTTATACAAGTGTGGGGAAATGGAAGGGTGTGGACTAGGACACAGGAGAACTGGGGTTTGGGCCCAGAACAAGTCCTTAAACTCATATTTGATCTCAAGTCACTTTACCTGCCTGGTTTCAGTTTCTTTCTTTGTAAGATAAAGAAGCAGATGAACTATCAGATCTTTTCCAACACCAGCATTCTGTGTTTACTAAAGCAAACTTCTGCCATTGCTCTTTCCTGGAAAGTTATGTTAAGTCTGTGCTCAGTGTAGTCATGATCTCCAGCACCTTCTGATTATGTCCTATATGGTTTACGTATATGGATTCACAGTAGGTATCAGCATTTATTTCTTTTAACCACATCGAAGCTTTTTATATACCTTTTTTTTTTTTTACTTAGTATGTCATTAAGTCCATTTCTGATCCCTGAAACTAACTTTTACACCCATTACTCTAACAATAAACTAAAATTCTCCCTCTAATGAACCTATTTCTGTAAAATAAAGAAATCTAAACAATTGCTTGAAACCATTGTGTATTGAAGAGTTTTATGGATTTTTGGTAGTTATCCACATATGATATGTGGTATGAGTGTCATGGGACCAAATCCTGACTACGGTGCCTGCTGCCTCCATACATCTTCTGAGGGTTTCACATGGTCCTGGTTCAATGTACAGACTTGTGTTCTGGTGTCATGGCCCAAAATAGATGAACCCAGTTACTGGTGAACTAGTAACTTCCTGATAGTATGAATGCCCTGTCAAAATAAAGGAAATTTGAGATTTCTTGATTTAAAAAGGCAGAGAAGAGGAATTTTGCTTTCTTTCCTTCATCCACTTATTCAAATATTCATAGAAGCCTGAGAGGTGCAAAGTAGAGCAGCATAGGTAATATTAAACAGCTGCTTGCAATACATCCAGAGGAACTCCAAGAAAAGGGAGAGAACCTATCTGAATCAGCAGAGTGAGAAAAAAGACATGGAAAATTTGCACCTAACAGAATGGCAGACCTTTCTTCAGAGATGCAGGACTTCTCTGATATAAAATAAGGAGTGACCCAGCTACTGCTCAAAACAGCTTGAGTCAGACAAAAGCATTTCTCATCCCTACTGCCCTCATCAGTGCTTCCTTTACTGTACCTACTTGATGAACACCTGATTTAATGAACGTCCAATGAATGTAATACCTCTTTTGCTTGTGGAAGGAGTAGGCAGAACCCTACATCTTGAGGAAGAGCTTGGTGATGGGAAGAGGCAGAAGTAGAGAGCTGGGAAAGCACTGCTTTCTAGGAGGTCACGTGGGTTGGAAATGAGACAGGAGATAGCGGGGCCCCAGGCTGAGCTGCCGGAACCTGTCTCCTGTTTCTTTAAGATACAGATAATGACAGAAGCAGAGCTCTGCTTGAGTACAAGTTAAGGAAGCCATATTTGTCTTGGGATCAAGGAGACCTCTCAGACCACACATGCGCAGAAAAGACCCTCAGGGTCCAGGGAAGGGAGGGGGTGCTAGCCCATAATATACCCTGCCAGCTTCCCCGTAACCCTCACGCTGGAATCCATCTTGGCTAAAAGATACGTGCGCACATCAGGAAGGGCCCTGAGTCAGACTAGATATGGACAATAAGCAAGAAAATTCTCTGGGCAGAGAAATTTCTCTGGGCAGAGAAAATCTGGAAAAAGTGCCCCCACGGAAGCAATTTAAGCCACCCCAAAAGTGTGGCTTACTCTGAACCCATCTGTGTCCTTCACATGGGCTTAGCTTCTAATAAACACATTACAAACTTCACTAGCTTTTGTCTGCTGGCTGAATTCTTTCCTCACAGAAGACAGAGACTGAGGTCCTGTTTCAAGCTCACTGGCCCTTGTGATCTAGTGGTTAAGATTCGACCCTCTCACCACCACAGCCCAGGTTCAATTCCATCAGGAAACTAAAATCCCAATTCAAGCTACCACACCCCATGTCCTCGTCCCTGTGCCTAGCAATCATCCATGACCAAGAGAAAAGGCTCAAGTATGTTCTCTTATGAATAGTCTAATAGCAGGAGATATGCAGAATACATGAAAAGATCCCTTCTCAGTCTAGCAGAATCACCCCAGGAAAAGGACCAGGGATTTGTCATGGAACTATGAACATCCCCTGGAGAAAGAAATAGCTACCCACTCCAGTATTCTTGTCTGGAGAATTCCATGGACAGAGGACCCTTGAGAGCTACAGTCCATGGATTAGCAGAAAATTAGGATATGATTGAGGACTAACACTTTCACTTTTTTCTTTTATGAACAGAAGTCTTTCCATCAGGTTAACACTTTAGTGGGGCTGTTAATTCATAGATTAAAAGGCAGAAAGGATAAGGTAAAACAAATCATTTGGTCTGTTAAATATTTACATCCACATATAGGCAGGGATAGGATAGGAAAAAGGATTTCAGAAACAGTCAATCTGGGGTTACATAGAGATTCTACAATATAAATGAGGACACAACAGTTGATAAAGAGAAGAAAAACTTTCTCCCGGAAATATATTCTAGGCAAGATGATACAAGAAAAGTAGAGAACTTAACATTACAGAAAGCTAACTAGAACCAAGATAGAGGCAGAAATGAAAAGGAAGTTGGATAGGATGAAGAACGACTATAAAATTTAAATGCAACATGAGAATTAAGATCAGCAGGGGAAGAAATAAAAAGTGTATTTTACATTACTGAAAATAAAATCAGTTATGCGGAAGAGAAACTTCAAACCTCTCAGAATGCAAACACAGAGACAACTGAAATTATGAGAAAAAAACAAATGAAGAGAGAATCAAGAGTCAGCCTAGATATTACTGGTATTTTTTTAATATATCTGCAAAGCATTACATGCCACATATTCCCTTTGTTAATCATCTTATTTTGACCTCTGTTTTTTTTAATGTTTTTAGTTCCTCAGATATGTCCTTTTTTCTAAAGCTATTGCATTTAGCACTTATTCTAAAGCCATGTGTTCTTCTAACTACTATTAAACACGGTATCTGCATGATAAGAAAATATATCTTATTTTTTGCTGCAACAGAAAAAATAAATTACTCCATATCATAAACTCTCTTTGCAAAAATAGTCTTATGAAACACCTAGAATTCAGATACAATTGCCATCAAAGAGAGAGCAACTACTTTAAACCTCTGAAATGTCTATAATTATGATTAACCATATTGTTTACCAATGACCATGCCTAGATAATAATATTAATAGTAAAATCTCTACTACCTCAAATGTAAACTGCAAATATGTTATACAAAAGGTAAGATGAAATACATCAACTCCAGTAGAGTTCTCAATGTTTTTTAGAGTTTTGTTGCTATTTCTGTTAACAGATAACATCTAGGGGAAAAAAATAAAAGTAATAGTCAAAGTGCAAGAACACTTGCTTGAGCTAAAAAGGACAAACAACAGTTTGGAAGAGTTCTATCAGAACCATGCAATATTGTTTACTAAAATTAACCAAGATATAAGCATGCCTACATACAATATCCATACGTCAAGCACCAAGAAAAAGAAGTAGCAAAGCATGAAAGAACATATTTTTGATGGAAGAAGTTTCTCCAAAAATTGCATTTTCTTATATACTATGAAGGACAGAGACAATAAAGAAATATTTATCTAAAAGCAATTCTTACCCTAATAATTCTGTGTAGGTAAGCTACTCAAGGGAAGAAAGCAATAAAGCAATAATAAATCTTTCTCATCCTTACACACACACACAAGGATACCCAATTAAATGGTATGAGAGTAAAAATTTTAAATAAAAACCTTAAGAAGTATTGTTTTAAATGCTGCTTTATAACAGCATTGAATACAGTTATTTCTTTATGGTTAGATTAGCAAAGAATGTATGGAAAATAATTAAAAGATGTCTACAGAAAGATAGGTTGAAAACAATATTTTAAGTCTAAAAGTACAGATGATAATAAGATAAATGGACTTAGATAAAAATGTAAAAATTGCTTCAACCTATAACATGGTGGAAAATATTTTCATAGCTTTAATGGTTATTATTTCATTGTCAATAGCAACAAAGGGAGACATTATAGTGTATTTTTTGAAACCAGAATTTATATTTCAGAGTAGAGTCATAGCTTTCAAATAACTAAAAATAAGAACAATGAGTTTAAACCAAATTTGTAAATGTTCTCATGGAAAAAGACCCAATATTAGTTTTGACAGTAAGTGTAATAGTGAAAATTAGTGTCTTCTTACTCTTCTCCACTCCTCTCTCCAAGGAAAGAGGCCCATTTCTATCAATTTCTGTCAATGACACTAGTATTTTTTATATGCAATGACATTAGAAACTTTAGGATAATTTCTGATCCAACCATAAATCTGATAAGGTACGGAAGCATGTGAATTTTTCCTTAGAAAGAGTTCTTGAACTTGTCTTTCCCATTCTTAGTCCTCCAACTATGATTAAAGTTACTAAATTCTTCATCCTGTTCGATTCTAAGCTTCCTCTGTTCATCCTACATATTAGATAACTTTAAAATTCTACTTCAATCAGACTATAATCCTCCTGAAGAATTATGTCAAAAACCTTCTATTCAAAAAGAACTGGCTGTCTTACTGTCCCTAAATGTCACTTTCTTTATAATTTCCACCCATCAGTAGATGGCATTTATTTTGCCAAAAATGCCTTCCCACTATCCATTCCAATGATCCAAGTTTTATCATTTTGCCAAGACTTATTCAGATACCACCTCCTCCATGAATTCTCCACTTAATCCAGTACAAGTCTTTGAATTCATCTAAGATTTGTACCATCCATACTGCTTATTGACATCTTTAACATAATGACATGTGTGTGTGAGTGCTCAGTCGTGTCCGACTCTGTGATCCTATGGACGATAGCATGCAGGCTCCTCTGTCCATAGAATTGTCCAGGCAAGAATACTGAAGTTGCCATTTTCTTCTCCAGGGGATCTTTCTATCCCACATCTCTTGCATCTCCTGCATTGGCAGGCAGATTCTTTATCACTGTGCCACCTGGGAAGCCCAATAATATGTGTGGGTTTTATTTCTTAAAGCACATATATCCCTATTCACTTGCTAGTAGGTATTATAAAGTCCTTGTGAACTACTGAAGCACACCGCTGTTTTCCAGCACTTTTGACAGTAGTTTCTCAGCAAATCATGTTGAACTGATAAAAAAGGTTGAAAGCATACCCTCTGTTTATTGCCTTGTGCTGCTCTTCTCAAGGCATTAGAGTGATTCTCAACATAGTGTGAACTCCCTTCTCTTGGAAATGCAGTTGGAGATTTAATTCTAGATCATGTGGTGGTTCTCATGTTAATTTTCTCATTTAAAGTCCATGTCATACCTACGTGAAAAAAAATTTTTAATTCATGCAAGAAATGGTAAACCCAATCAACTATGGCCTAAGTAAGATGAACTATTATGCAAAACGTCCAGAATTTGGCTGCCATAATGACTCCTTGACCCCACTAGGGACTCAGGCTTCTTCTATACCTATTCCTTCACCTTCAGCCTGTGACTCTCCTCCTTGTGGAGACAAGGGGACTGCTTCCTCCCTGGAGGAAAGGATGGAAGGGCAAAAGGCCTGAAGGTATTGTCAGCCAAACCTGTCATTTTCTGAAATTTTTCCCAGGAGCCCTGCCCTTGCAAGTTTATGTTAGGGGACAGAATTGGGCTACAAAGTATTTAACCTCAGATCTCCCTGAAAAGTAATTTGGAAGAAAGGGGAACTAGCATTGAGTAGACAGCTAGAGATATCTGTTCTGGGTCCTAATAAAGAAAAGAGGCATTAGTAACCTCATTCTACACAGTTTAAAATATTTTATTTTGACAGAAGTTCAGACTTTGACAAAATTTACAAGACTAGTAAAAACAATTCCCAGATACCTTCACCCAGATTCCCTACTATAGTTGTTGCTCTCACATGTTACTGGAAATCCATCCCAATTCAGGAGGGTGTGAGCCTAATTTTATATATATCATTTTTTAAAAGTTTGAATCTGTACCCCCCAAGAAAGCATCCATCAATTCCTATTTGCTTGAGTGCATTTTATCAGGAATACCTTTTGAAATTTGCTGAAAGCTTTTTCAGTATGAGTGGAGACAAAACTTTGATTGTTTTTCCCTCAGACGTATCACTTAGATACATGAGTTAGTTATATGTTAACAGGCTTCCAAACGTTAAACTAACCTCACATTCCTAAAATAAGCTCAAGTCATTGTATATTGCTTTCTTATAGTAGCACTGGATTCTGTTCACCACACTTTATTTTGAACTCTTGCATCAATATTCATTGATAATAATGGCTCATAAAAATTTTTACTATCTTTATCAAATTTATATGTCAGTGTTATACTTGCTTCATAAAAATATTAGCAAGTTTTCCTTCATTTTCAATGCTCTGGAATAATACATAAAGCATTGGGACCATCTGCTCTTTGACATTTACTAGAATTCCCCTGTGAATTCTCACCTGAACATGGTACTTTCTAGGGGTATCCTGATAACTTTTTCAGTTTCTTCTAGAGAAATTTGTTTGAGGAAACACTTTATCTTTAATTGGGTTAATCTGGTAAATTTTTATGGCCCTAGGAAATCAACTATTTCATCTCCATTTTCAAATTTATTGCTTAGAGATTTACAAAATAGGCTGATGATATTTTAAAATTTTGTCCAACTCACTCTGGCTATTTCTTATTTTATATATTTGTGATTTGTTATTTTTTTTCTTGATCATGGTATCCATGTGCTTAAGTTGCTCAGTCATGCCCGACTCTTTGCAAGTCCATAGACTATAGCTACCAGGCTCCTCTGTCCATGGGGATTCTCCAGGCAAGAATACTGGAATGGGTTGCCATGCCCTCCTCCAGGGGATCTTCCTGACCCAGGGATTGAACCAAGGTCTCCCACATTGCAGGTGGGTTCTTTCCCATCTGAGCCACCAGGAAAGTCCAATGGTATCCATAGGTTTGTCTACTTTGTTAATGTTTTCAAATTACCACAAATTTATTAGGTCTAGTTTTCTATCACTCTCTTTAATTGCTCCTTTCATCAGCAGTATCTCTTTCCTTGTGTTCTCTTTTGGTTTACACTGGGGTATCTACTAACTTTTGTCTTTGCAATTTTTCTATTCTTTCACTTTTATGATAAAGATGCTACAAATTTTGTTCTACTATTTCCCTATTATCACTGATTTAGACATATATCACTGTTTGAATGTTTTCATTTTTTAGAAAACATAGTTTTTTTAACATTTCTTTTTTAATTTATTTTAATTACTAATTACTTTACAATATTGTGGTGGTTTTTACCACACATTGACATGAATCAGCCACAGGTGCACATGTGTCCCCCCATCCTGAACTCCCCTCCCACATTCCTAGCCACCCCATTCCTCTGGTTGGCCAAGAACACCATCTTTGAGTGCCCTGCTTCATGAATCAAACATGTATTGGTCATCTATTTTACATATGGTAACATAAATGTAATGTAATATACAACTTTATTGACCACCCCCAAGAAAAAGAAATGCAAAAAAGCAAAATGGTTGTCTGAGGAGGCCTTACAAATAGCTGTGAAAAGAAGAGAAGCTAAAGGCAAAGGAGAAAAGGAAAGATATACCCATTTGAATGCAGAATTCCAAAGAATAGCAAGGAGAGATAAGAAAGCTTTCCTCAGTGATCAATGCAAAGAAATAGAGGAAAACAATAGAATGGGAAAGACTAGAGATCTCTTCAAGAAAATTAGAGATACCAAGGAAACATTTCATGCAAAGATGGGCTCAGTAAAGAAAAGAAATGTATGGACCTAACAGAAGCAGAAGATATTAAGAGGTGGCAAGAATACACAGAAGAACTGTACAAAAAAGATCTACATGACCCAGATAATCATGATGGTGTGATCACTCACTGAGAGCCAGACATCCTGGAATGCAAAGTCAAATGGGCCTTAGGAAGCATCACTATGAACAAAGCTAGTGGAGGTGATGGAATTCCAGTTGAGCTATTTCAAATCCTCAAAGATGATGCTGTGAAAGTGCTTCACTCAATATGCCAACAAATTTAGAAAACTCAGCAGTGGCCACAGGACTGGAAAATGTCAGTTTTCATTCCAATCCCAAAGAAAGGAAATGCCAAAGAATGCTCAAACTACCACACAATTACACTCATCTCACAAGCTAGCAAAATAATGCTCAAAAATTCTCCAAGCAAGGCTTCAACAGTATGTGAACAGTACGTGAAATTCCAGATTTTCAAGCTGAAAAGGCAGAGGAACCAGAGATCAAATTGCCAACATCCTCTGGATCATCAAAAAAGCAAGAGAGTTTCAGAAAAATATCTGCCTCTGCATTATTGACTATGCCAAAGCTTTTGACTGTGTGGATCATGACAAACTGTGGAAAATTCTGAAAGAGATAGGAATACCAGACCACCTGACCTGCCTCCTGAGAAAACTGTATGCCGGTCAGGAAGCAACAGTCAGAACTGGACATGGAAAAACAGACTGGTTCAAAATCAGGAAAAGAGTACGTCAAGGCTGTATATTGTCACCCTACTTATTTAACTTATATGCAGAGTACATCATGAGAAACTCTAGGCTGGAAGAAGCACAAGCTGGAATCAAGATTGCTGGGAGAAATATCAATAATCTCAGATATGCAGAAGATACCATCACCCTTATGGCAGAAAGCAAAGAAGAACTAAAGAGCCTCTTGAGGAAAGTGAAAGAGGAGAGTGAAAAAGTTGGCTTAAAACTCAGCATTCAGAAAACAAAGATCATGGCATCTGGTCCCATCACTCCATGGCAAATAGATGGGGAAACAGTGGAAACAGTATCAGACTTTATTTTGGGGGGCTCCAAAATCACTGAAGGTGGTGACTGCAGCCATGAAATTAAAAGACACTTGCTCTTTGGAAGAA
>NW_011495037.1:353528-369871 GCF_000754665.1 Bison bison bison
CATAAACAAAGATCATGGCATCTGGTCCCATCACTCCATGGCAAATAGATGGGGAAACAGTGGAAACAGTATCAGACTTTATTTTGGGGGGCTCCAAAATCACTGAAGGTGGTGACTGCAGCCATGAAATTAAAAGACACTTGCTCTTTGGAAGAAAAGCTATGACCAACCTAGACAGCATATTAAAAAGCAGAGACATTACTTTGCCAACAAAGGTCCATCTAGTCAAGGTTATGGTTTTTCCAGTAGTCATGTATGGATGTGAGAGTTGGACTATGAAGAAAGCTGAGCACCAAAGAATTGATGTTTTTGAACTGCAGTGTTGGAGAAGACTCTTGAGAGTCCCTTGGACTGCAAGGAGATCCAACCAGTCAGTCCTAAAGGAAATCAGTCCTGAATATACATTGGAAGGACTGATGCTGAAGCTGAAACTCCAATACTTTGTCCACCTGATGTGCAGAACTGACTCATTGGAAAAGACCCTGATGCTGAGAAAGATTGAAGACGGGAGAAGGGGATGACAGGGGATAAGATGGTTGAATGGCATCATCAATGTGATGGACATGAGTTTGAGCAAGCTCTGGGAGTTGGTGATGGACAGTGAAGCCTGGCATGCTGCAGTCCATGGGATCGCAAAGAGTTGGACACTGATCAAATGAACTGAATATAGATGCAGAAACTACAAAATTTTATAATCATACAATAATTGGAAGGCATAAAATTTTATATTGCATTTTTCTTTCAAGTGTTGTATAATAAAAAGTCAAATATCCACATGTAAGAACTTTGGATTTTTTTTAAATAATAATTTCTAGTTTTAGTCCATTGTAATCCAATAGTGCTATTTGTAATCTAATAGCATTATTTTTAATATTTAATATTTTGACCTCTGTTTTCTTTGTTATCTAATATGATTTTTTTGTTTCACCTGTCCTGGAGAAACATGTATCATCTATTTCAAGGTATGAAGTTCAGTATATCATAAAATTTATCTTTTGGTTATGATGATTAAGTATATTTTTCATCCTAACTCATTAAATGATGTCCATCACTTCTTTTACTAAAATTTCCCTGGTAATCTCTTGGTTAAATGGAGTTCTAGTTTCTTCAAAGAAACCTCAAGGATACATAATTTCTTGAGCTTTCTGGTTTGAAAATTGTTTTTCTATGCCTTGATACTTGAAGGACAGCTTGGCTGGAGGGAAAACTTTCTGTTTCACACATTCTTTTCTGGAAACTGATGCTCTACTGTTGCCTTGCTTTATCTGCTGTATTTGAGGAGTCTCATGCCAGTCTAGTTATCTTTTCTTGTAACTTAATCTTTTCCCCTGCTGGTGCTAAGGACTCTCTATCTTTGTTTAGTAGCTTTATTAAAGTATGACTTTGAGTCGATTATTAAGGGTTAGTTTACAATAGTGCCAGTGAGCACTTTCAAAAAGTCCTTTACACACACAAAGTTTTTCTTTTTTTCCTTTTAATAGTGGTAAATATTAGTTCTGTTCAACTTTTTGTTTTTGTTCCTTAGGACTTCAACCATCTAAATGTTATTCCTTCTGTGTGTCTTTCAAACCAACCACTATCTCCCTGTGTCTTTTTACTTCTACATTTATCACATTTTCTTGGAGGCTTTCTAATTTTTTTTCTATGTTCTTTAGGTTTTTTTGTCTCTTATTCTTTGGCTAACTTATATGCTAGTCTACATTTCCAATATGATTTTAACTTTTTCTTCTATTTCTTTCTTTAATGAAGTTGTTTCTTTTGCATTTTAGTCCATTTTGTTCTCAGATTTTGGGCTTACAATTCAAAGCATTCTCTAGAAACCACAACATCTTGTTTGGGGATATTAAATCCAGTCTGAATTGTTGCATTTCATTTTCTTTCTGTTTGGCCATTTGTTCTGGTGAAGATGAGTCTTTAATCACCTGAATGTCTGGATTATTCTCATTCTGTTTTATTTTTGTAACAGTCTTAAAAAGAAGATGGAAACATTCTTCTGCATTTTTGTGGACAGAGCCAGAAGTTTGGGGTGTTTGTGAGAAAGAACAAATAGCTTCTTATAGCAGTGTAACAAGGAGTGATTTGTTTTTTTTTTTTTTTACTCAAGTATTATATTTTGGAGGTTGGGGCAATGAGGAAGGGGCGTGGTGTGTCATTTCCTATTTTGATTCTCTCTGTCCAAACTTCCCTGTCTTGTTTCCTTTCTCCTCCACCAGCTACTTTCCAAGGATGGCTCTCTATTACCTTAACCTTCCTCTTTGCCTGCAGTGTTACTTCTCAGTTACTATATATTTACTTATGTCCCACAAATACTTTTGAGTTCCTCCCCTACAGTTAGAGGTCTGACCTAACACCACTATGCTTTTTCTATATTTTCTACCTTTTCCTTTCTGCGGGTGGTTTCTATTGGATTAATTTTCCCCACTGCTATCTCCCCATTTTACTTCTATGTAGTCTTTTGCTACCAGTACTCTTGCCTGGAAAATCCCATGGATGGAGGAGCCTGGTAGGCTGTAGTCCATGGGGTCGCTAAGAGTCGGACACGACTGAGTGACTTCACTTTCACTTTTCACTTTCATGCATTGGAGAAGGAAATGGCAATCCACTCCAGCATTCTTGCCTGGAGAATTCCATGGACGGAGGAGCCTGGTGGACTTCTGTCTATGGGGTCGCACAGAGTTGGACACGCCTGAAGTGCTTAGCAGCAGCAGTCTGTTGCTAAAGTGTCCATACAAGCCTCAAAGGCTTGCAGCAGGGAATACGAGAGACAGTATGCTGGGATTTCATGTTTATTCTTCCTGTTAGTGGTAACTTGAGGTTTGGTAACTAGAAGTCGGACTCCTAGTTACGGTGATGAAAAAGGGTTTGTGCAGTTGTGTTGTTTTTGTTTGTTTGTTGTTGGTGTTTTTTTTGTTTTGTTTTGTTTTTGTGAGAAGTTGGGAGAATTGAATCTATACATCCACCCTTGGCTCAGCTTTTTTTTTTTTGAGATACTGACACATAAAAAATTGAGAAACAGGAATGACAATAAACATCACCATTCAAAATAGCTGACTAGCACACACTGTTAAATTTAAAATGGATAATTAACAAGGATCTACTATATATTAACAGCACAGGGAAACTCTGCTCAATGTTATATGGCAGCCTGGATGGGATGAGAGTTTCAGGGAGAATGGATATATGTATACATACGGCTGAGTCTCTTTACTGTCCACCTTAAGCTAGCTGCTGCTACTGCTGCTAAGTCACTTCAGTCGTGTCTGACTCTGTGCGACCGCATAGACGGCAGCCCACCAGGCTCCCCCATCCCTGGGATCCTCCAGGCAAGAATACTGGAGTGGGTTGCCGTTTCCTTCTCCAATGCATGAAAGTGAAAAGTGAAAGTGAAGTCACTCAGTCGTGTCCGACTCTTCAGGACCCCATGGACTGCAGCCTACCAGGCTCCTCCATCCATGGGATTTTCCAGGCAAGAGTACTGGAGTAGGGTGCCATTGCCTTCTCCTGTACTCCAGTATAAAATAAAGTTTAAAATAACCCCAGCTAACTAGAGAACTCAGGCTTTAGGTAGAAAAATGTATCAAGAAGAGATATTTTAGGAAACTGAAACTCTAAGAGATTTACTACACTCATTTTTGGCAACTTTCCCATGACTTTTAGGACATAGGAAGTGGGCAGTCCGAGATAGTATTAAAGGATATAACGGCAAATTTAGGGAGATAGTAGTCTTAACAGACACCACTAATTATATTATCAGATATTTAAAGAAACTACTCGAGTATGGCACCCGTAGTACTGTTTCAGTACAATATGAATGCAAACAATTGTAGATAGAGGGGTATTTAGGACCTTCAGAACAGTTTCCACTGCAGATAGAAACACTGAGATTATTAGCACGCATCACAAACAGACACCAACTGCCACATCCAAGATAGATGGCTTATTTTACTTTCATGGCATATTATGCCGCTACATCACGTTATGTTACAACAGAATCTCCTGCACCACCTCTTCAGTGTGAAAAATTGAACATCTGCTCATATGAGACACTGTTTAATGATGTGTGCCAAACGTAATGTAACTTCCACCTGACACTTCATCGCTTATGCTTAGAGGCCCATCTTACACCGCCAGCATTCCTTAGTATTCCAGCATTGTTTTCAAGTCAACTGAACACCATAAAAATTAATTTACTCATTAAATGTTATAATATGTTTTCCATTCTGTGATATACGTGGAACTGTAAATTAGAAACGCTTCCTTTCCATTTTCTGTGTCAGTCAAGATAACAGGGTTTCTTTCTCATATAATTGCCACTGCTTTAATCTTTGCCTTCAGAGATAAAATATTACTGAAAAAAAAAAGAAAAGTTCTCTCTCGCTCGCTTGTTTTTTGATAACTGAGCTTCTTCCTTTCCTGTATCCTGGAGTAAATGGGTGGAAAACTGGCAAAATTCTTTAAAAACAGCAAGAGTTTTCTGGAAAAAGATGGGAAAATAGGCCCTTTTCCCTTTTTCCTCAAGGATTTTTAGCAAAACCATATAAAAAGGAGACATTCTTTCTTCTGCTTATGTGACACTCATGACGTTTGTAATTATTTGCTTATTAGTCTTTCCTTCTATTTTTTGACTCATAGACACGGAGCTCACCTTTTGGAGAATTTTTTTTCTTTTAAATTGTATTTTCACTTTCATGCTTTTTGCTTTGTTAAAAGCAAGACAGTTATGCCTGCACACATCACCAAACCAATACTTAACACTTATTTACAATTTCCCCATCTCCTAAGAATGGAATCTTAAACCAGTCACTCTGGAATTACCTGGTCAGCACTTTTGAGGTCATCTGCCCAATAAACCTTACCCTTTCCTATAGGAAGGTGACCTTACCACAATGAATTCACATTTTGCTAGTTCAGCTTCCTTTTCCAGCTCTCTTTGCCTGTGAAAGGCTTTCATCTTATAAAGCTCCTTGGAGCATCCTTCTGTCTGCTAGATGGGATGCTGCCTGATTCAAGAATGGTTGAAATAAAGCCAAAAACTTTTAAATTTACTCAGTTGAATTTTATTATATAACAGCTCTATTCAAATAAGCTGCCTTATGAGCCAAGGTTCATGATTTTAATTTTTAGAAATTCATCCATTTTTTCTAGACTCTCAAGTTTAGTAATATAATGTTATACATCTTTTATATAAAATTTCCTAGCATCTTTAACTCTACCCCATTTTTAACTCTTGAAAATGTTTAGGTTTTTTGTTGTTTTTCTATTTAGATTTCTCCAAGAATCTTCTAGATTCTAGTTAAAGGGGGAAAAAAAACTTATACCTTAACTGACTATCTCTGCTTTTTTTTAAATTAACATGATTTTATCTTTATACATCTCTTCTTAAAAATATTTATTTTTACATTAAGTTTCTAGCTGTCCAATAAATGTCCTTAAATGTATAAATTTATCAGAATTCTTTCACTCCAATTTAATTCATTGATGATTTTTCAATTTAGTTTTGATTTTCTTTTAATCCCAGTTCTGTGAATATAACTTGTATATCTGAGAAGACTGTACTCCGTACTTTATAAACTTATATATAGATGATCATATTTGGTCAAATCTGTAGATTGTATCACTCCATATTCTAATTCATTTTATCTATTTGATCAATTTCTGAGTGAAGTTTTTGGGTTTTTTTTTTAAGTCTTCCACTTTGATTGTGAATTTGTTCTTCTTATGCTGTTTCAATGTTTTGCTTTATACATCATAAATCTATGTTACTAGGTTAATGAAGGTTTGTCCTTCATGTTTCTTAACTGATTTATGTAGTTAAAATGTCATTTAGTGCCTCCTGCCTTGAATGCCATTTTTGCTTGGTGTTTTGTATTATTTGCTTTCTTTTGAAAGGCAAATGTTAGGATCTCTTTCCTGATTTGATTTCTGAACTTCTGGCTTCCTTTTGTTTTACAAGTTTCCTGAAATATCTTGGAGCTTAATTTTTTTAACCCAATCTCAGAATTTCTACCCCAAATTGGGGAATTCAATCAGTTCCCATTTATTAGAATTACCAGTATATTTAAATTTTTGTTAGCCACCTTATTTTTTTATTTAACATATTTTCTTATTTCCTTTCCTCTCTGGTATTTAGTTGGAGTGAAAAATTTAGATTTTTTTTTTCTCCTTTGTGATCTGGAATTCAAACATCCTATTTGTATATTAATATTTATTTTTATTTTCCTACCACATATATTTAGTTACATCTATCTCATTGAGCGAGGAAGGCAGGTTAGCTCATACTTCTTATATTTTTTAATTCCACATTAAAGTATACAAATTTTTGTCTAGAAATGAACAATTATTCAGACTTAACAGCAGCATTATTTTCTCAGATTCTTCCTCACCATGATTTCTTGTAATACATTTTTTTTTTTGGGGGGGGGGGACGGTTACATATATTGCTCTTTTTGCTAGAATACACCTGGTTATTCTTTAACTGGGGGTTGTGTGGAATTTATCTTCTTTAAATCTAAAAGATACATATATTTTCTCTTACAGATAAATGAGAATTTGACTAAACATTTATTAATAAATCAGGGTTCAAATCTTTTGCCTTCCTCTATCTAATGTTACCATTGAGAAACATGATGGCAATCCAACTCTTTTTCCATGTGTGTGTCTTTTTGGAGTTCTTTCTTCAGAAGTGTCTGCTTACACTTGGTGTTCTGAGAATTCCTTCCTAGTAAATTGAGAAAGATATGTCATCATCTTCCTTCCACCAGGCCTCAGTGTGCCCATTCAAAATCAGGTACCCATTCAACCTCTAAGTTGTGGGAAAATTATCTTCTAATATTTCTTTAAGTATATTCTCTCTTCTATTTCCTTCTTTGGGTGCTCCTATTGATAAACTTTGAAATTTCTAGGTTTTTTTCCTTTCAGCTATTTTTTTTTAAGCTTTTTTGCTTCCATGCCTTTTTGTGGTGGTTCTGGGATAATCTTCTGCTCATTGTTGCTGTTCAGTCAGTTGGCTGTGTCTGATTCTTTGCAACCCCATGGACTGCAGCACTCCAGGCTTCCCTGTCTTCACTACCTCCCAGAGTTTGCTCAAATTCGTGTCCATTGAGTAGGTGATGCTATCTAACTATCTCATCCTCCGTTGCCCCCTTCTCCTTTTGACTTCAATCTTTCCCAGCATCAGGGCCTTTTCCAATGAGTCAGCTCTTCGCATCAGGTGGCCAGAACACTGGAGCTTCAGCATCAGTCCTTCCAATCAATATTCTGAGTTGATTTCCTATAGGATTGACAGGTTTGATCTCCTTGCAGCCCAAAGGATCCATGAAGGGGCTCTGCTCAGTATCTTGGGTCAATATTTTGGTGCATAAATTGTGTTTCTTTTTTTATTCAGGTTAACAGAGCATTTGGTTTTCAATCTGGGTCATCTTATTTCCTATTCCTAAAACCTCTAAGGATTTTGCTATACTATATAATTGAATGTTCTTGCTTTGTAAACATGACATCCTATCATCTCATGGAAGCCAACAGATAAACTCCTTTTATTTTTAAAGTTTATTTTTTAATTGGAGGATAATTCCTTTACAACATTCTTCTGGTTTCTGCCATACAACAATGAGAATTACATTATATAATATATATAATTATATTGATATTATAATATCAATATAATTATAACATAATAATATATAATATTTTATATATATATATATATACATCCCCTTCCTCTTGAGCATCCCTCCCCCCTCCCATCCCCATCACAAAATACCAGGCTGGGCTCCCTGTGTTACATAGCAGCTTCCCACTAGTTATTTATTTCACACATTGTAATGTATGAATATACGTGTATGTCAGTGTTAATACAGTGTTAATACATACTGATAATGTATGTCAGTGCTACTTTCTCAATTCATCCTACCCTCTACTCCCCTCCTGTGTCCATAAGTCCAGTCTCTACATCTGCATCTCCATTCCTTCCCTGCAAATAGGTTCATCAGTATTATTTTTCTATATTCCATATATATGCATTAATATATAGTGCTTGTTTATCTCTTTTTGATTTCATGCTATTTAATTGTTAAACTCCATTGTAACCTGAGACATCAGGTCCTCTGTTGAGTTGGTGGTGCTTGTTCTACAAACATTTGGAGATTGGAGTTGCTGGCTTGTTTTTCTGCTTGATTAACCATTAGCTTGTTTGTGGGTATTATTTTTACAACAGCCTTTCTCCAGTTAGTAGGGTGAAGGTCATGATCCACAAGTAAATAATTTTCTAGGTGAAAGAACCTTTCACTCTTCCCACTGGTCAGTGTGGTAGGTGGAGGCGGGTCCACTTTCTGATCCATAAACCAGTTTTCTGACGATACTCTTGGAACCACTTTCTGCACTTGATACCCAAACCTGATTTTAGAGACTCCCTATATTTATCTCACAGTCTGCAGCCATCTTCTCCTCTACCTGTTTTGAGCTTAGTTTCCCCACCAATCTGCCATCTGTCTTTCAAGTACTCTTCAAATTCTAGTTCACTGATGGCTCCTCTCCCTATATCTTAGCACTGCTGCATTTTTATTCATTATATTTTGTATCTGTGGTTTACAACCATGAATCCAATAAGATGAAGTAACCTTCTACCCAGAATAACACGTATATACTGACACTTCAGGGCCCCCTGACACTGACCAACCTGCCGGGGAGAGTGGACACAAGAAAATGTCACTGACTCACTGGCCTTCATTCACTCCAGCTTTTCCAAGAAAATATATCTGAATCCCCACTTCACAGCTTTCCCCTGACCTTCCATCCACTTTTCAAGGTCTCCTAGACTTTCTGTCAGTGGCTCATCCCTTACCTGGTTAAACTGCCAAGACCACTACAGGAGTATGTCAGATGCTAACACAGATGTATCAATACCTTGGCTTTGCATTGCTTTTATAGCCACAGGTCTAAACTGAAAAAGATGAAAATGTCTTCAAGAAAGATCCAAAAGAAAGCAAGGCAGACACGATACTGCCAGGCAACAAAGCAGCTGGGTGGGAGAGGACCCTCAGGCCAACAGCCTCAGCTGCAAACAATCACGGGGAGTGATGAATGGTCTTGCAAAGGGTCATCATTACCCTCAGGGATGGGGACAGCCTAAGATGATAATGAATATGTTTGAGGAGAATAATATAACCTCATCTGGTATGGATGGGTGGCATCAGCATCTAGGCTGCTGGATAGGAGAACATGTTGACATTATTTATAGCTACAATGCAGAGCAATGACAGAGATCCATTGTAAACAATGCCTTCCAAGGCAGCTGCTTTCCATTAAAACCTTGTAACAGAAAAGAGTGTACAAAGGGTGTCTTAGGATGGTGACGTTAAAGAGGGCTGTCATCTATGCTAAATCTGGGACTCATTTGCGTTCCTATTTTTATTTCCATTTACATTTTTTTTAATATCTGAGCAAACTTTCTAATTTTTTTAAACAGTATTTTTTTTTTCTTAAGCATGCTTCTATTTAGAGCTCTCATTACTTGAAAATGGGCCAAACTACACTTTTTTTTTTTCAAAAAGTAAGGAAATTTGGTATAAGATGCTCTCCCCAAGTCCCCAGAAAAAATATTTTTCTCTAAAGAGATCTTTAATTCATGTCTATTAAGGAATTGCCATTCCCAAAAGAGGAGTTTTACTTTACCTGAATATAGGTTAAAAGGTCATTATCAGTTTTTTAAAAAATCTGATTATAAGTAAAAAGAAGCTCTTAAAATCCTGAGGGTAGAATATATTAATCATGAAACATGACCTAGATAAGTCCCTGTGTACCTAATGCCAATCGCTAGTTGTAAAACTACAGGGTCTCGACATCAGAGGAAACGAGAGCCCCTAAAGTGAGTAATATTGCAAAATTCTGGTAGACAAAGAGGTTCGGGACTATGACTCTACTTCAAAATGACTTGCCCAAGTTTGACTTTGGAAGCCAAAGAAAAGTTTTACAACAGAATAGGTGCAAATCTATTGTAAGCTCTCCTTTCCTGGTGGCCCCCTCCTGTCTGCTGGGAGATGCCAGTCCTGTTGCTTTGAGTTCAACATATGGGCTTGTGCCAGCCTCCCCTGTAGGGAATTCTCTGTCTCCTTTGATCTCGTCCAGATGTTTCCAGGAAGCCATAGACTTTTCTATTTCTGCACCTCTTGGCTGAACATCTAGTCCTTTCACAACTCTCCTACCTCTCCCCTTGCTTTTTCTCCTTGTCTGGGTTTTTTAATCACTCTCCCCATCACCAACACAGTCTACACGCACAGTTTATCTTGTTGTGCTCTTTGATACAGGGCACTGGGGAGATGATCCCCCCAGAATCAGTTCTGTGGTGTACAAATCCAACAGACCATCTTTAAACATGGATTCAGGTTGGAGTGTTAGAATAGAACCAAGTGCAGATCTTGGAGTTAGGCTTCCATCAGTCAATGTTGGGCTTTGTTACCCATTGAGCATGTCACTTACACAAGTCACTAAGCCTCTTTGACTTGCAGTTTATTTGCCTATGAAAGGGAGAAAATAATGTTGCCTACTTTACAGGGTTATTGTAAGATAAATGAGTTCATCCATATGGTGACTTTATACAATAAATTCTCAGCAATTGTTAGCATATTACTCTTCCTAAATGACTTTATACTTAATGGCAGAAATCAAAGCACAAAGAAAAAGAGGCAAGACATTTATAACCATGAGACAAGACTCAACAAAAGCCAGTTGAGGGATTTTTATTCAACTCTTCACAGAGGCTTTTGATTTTCCTTGTTGAGCTATTAGTTAAGTATGGCCATTAACATTACTCATATGTTGTTAAATACTGGGGAAGCCAGGTCCGTCTTAGAGCTCATCACATAGGAACAGGTCTTGATTTTGTCTCCCAGCCTTATCCTCAGCTCTCCAAAGAGTTCTCAACAGGATAGGCTGATGTTGCTTAATGATGTGTCATCATACCCTCTTGCAAAAAGTCAAGATTTGTCTTTGTGATACTTCAAACTAACTAGTTATTTCCTCAAAACCTTAAAATCATTATGTGTGTGTGTGTATGTGTGTGAGTTGCTTAGTCACATCTGACACTTTGTGACCCCATGGACTGTAGCCCTCCAGGCTCTTCAGTCCATGGGAGTGGACTGGCAAGAATACTGGAGTAGGTTGCCATTCCCTTCTCCATGTTTTGTATGTATCTATGGCCAATTATGGTAAAAAATAAATAAATAAATAAAAGTTTTAGGTAAAATGCAATCATTTAAAGTATTGCTCACCTCAATTTCCCCCTCAAAGTAGACCAAGCCTGCTTTATGAGAAATCTAGTTTCTCATCCAACAGGTGAGTTCTTCAATTTTGGGAGCGGCAGGAATTCCTGCCTCAGACAAAGTATCGATATATTGAGAACAATTATTGTAAGGTACTTCAGACGAGTAAGACAATGAAAAGAATCAAATTAAGTGAGATTAAAAGCATGTCTTGTGGGCTTCCTGGGTGACTTAGTGGTAAAGAATCTGCCTGCCAATGCAGGAGACCCAGGTTTGATCCCTGGGTCGGCAAGATTCTCAGGAGAAGGAAATGGCAACCAACTCCAGAATTCTTCCCTGGAAAATCCCCTCAACATAAGAGCCTGGTGGGCTATAGTCCATGAGGTCACAAAGAGTTGGGCATGACTTAGCAACTAAAACAACAAGAGCATATCTTATGTCCCAGGGTGTTGAAGGGAGGATTTTGGTTGGGAAGGTACTGCAAAGAGTTCAAATTTAGAGGAGAGAATTAGAGCACAAAGAGGGCAGAGACAAGTAAGCAGATGGAGTCACAGTGACTGCTGTAGTCCAATGAATTTAAGTATCACCTTTATCATAGCACATGGGTGAATCTGGCTGTTTCATAAATCCCAAAGCTAGGTATAACCATTATGGCTCCAAACATCTCAGCTGCTTATTTCAAAATTCACCTCCACTGATCATTCAACCTGAAATTCTCACTATATCATCATTCTGATTAAAAGGTCAATCCATTCATTTAGCCAACACTCCAGAGCACTCTATATAAACCAAGACCAACATAAAAGTGAGTCTCTGCTATCAAGTCTGTTCTTTAATAAATTAGATAAGAAAACAAATTATTATGAGGTGATCAGTGAACATACTATGAGCCAACCCTACAGGGGGATGTCTGGAACATTTCACAGAGGAGACAGCATTTAGGATGTTTTGCAAAGAATTAGGAATTCAGTTGTACAAGTTTTAGGGAAGTTGAACTTCAAGCAGTAGAGCAATTAACAAAAGCAAATGTGTGAAATTCATTTGAGTCATGAGAGAAAGTGTTCAGAGAATAAAACAGTTCAGCCTAACTGACCCTGGGGTGTCTGTTTCACGGTCAGGGCCACAGTAATGCTGTGGAAGTTAAGCTTGAGAGAAAAAAGTAGAGAAAGCAAACTGTGAAGAACCTTGCCAAACTCCATAAAGAGTTTGAAAGAACTTCATCTGGATTTAATGATTGAAACTCAAGACTGCAAGCAAGGAAAACCAAAGCTATTCCAATAATTATGTATGAAATTACAAGAATAAGGCAGAGGTTGCAGATAGAGATAGGGAAATACTTGAGTCTTCACATATCTAAATACATACTGGACATTTCACTTTTGGTATCTTGTCGACTTTGCAAACATGACATATACAGAGTGAAATTCATTACATTTCCAACCAAATATATTCCTTCTGTTTTCCTATCTTGCTTAGTGGTTCTGCATCCATCCAGTCTGCCAGCCTAGAAACAAATGAAAACTCTAACATTCTTCTCCCCTCCTGCCCCTCCTCTCCAATTGGTCACCAAACACTATTGATTTTAATGGGATAGAGAGGTAAATTGGGAAATAAAAGGGAAAATTGCTCAAGATCAACATGAAATCACAAGCACTATCTGATCTTTTAGGTCTGAGGTGTGACTAGTTAGGAAGAATTCACTCTCCACTAAAGCCTGAAAGCATATAGTCACAAGAACAATGGTGACTCTTGAAGGCCACCCTCTTTCCCCTGCTGAGAGCTTGCATCACTTCCAAACTCTCCACTGAGCTGCAATGAGGTTGATGATCTTACCTACTCTTCTGTTACCTTTTTAATCTAAAAAAAACAAAGCTATTTTAAAGATCATGGATCCTTGACAAGAACAAAGTCAATATTTTGCAAAGACTTGGGTAAAAGTGAGCTAATAAAAGCCACTTAGTAATATTTCTCAGATAGATACAACCTCGAGGTTAAATCTAAAGGTAAAATTGGTTTCAGAAGCGGAGAGAGAAATACAAACCACTAACAAACCTCATTTAGAAGCATGGGGAAGGAGGGAGGTGAAGAGCAAAGAAAAATATATGAACACAAATATGAGATAGAGAAAATTAAAATACTAATTGTAAGAGAATGCTTACAAAGTTTCAAAGTCTATGCAAATAAAATCCAAAAATGAGAAAGACAATATACATTACTAAATAGCTCGGTTGGTAAAGAATCTGCTTGCAACGCAGGAAACCCTGGTTCAATTCCTGGGTTGGGAAGATAACCTGGAGACGGGAAAGGCTACTCACTCCATTATTCTGGACTGGAGAATTCCGTGGACTGTATAGTCCATGGGGTCACAAAAAGTTGGACACGACTGAGCTACTTTCACTTTCAAAACTGACACTAAAACTAAGAAGTAGGAAAAAACCACAATGTTATCCAAAACTTTCCTCACAAAAAGCACCTATACAGATAATGTCACAGGTGAGTTCTAAAAAACCTTCAAAGAACAATTTCAATTGTTTAAAATTTTCCAACACAGATGGAGAGAACACAAATTGCTGATTTTTTTCAAAAGCCTACATGATAGTGAAACAGAAATCTGATAAATATAGCAGGAAAAAAAAAAACACTATAGTCTAATCCAATTCATGAATATTAATAAAAAAATTCTATATAAAGAGATAAGCAGATAGAAGCCAGAATTACCCTAAAAGAATGATGTATCATTAACCATGCCAAGGATGATTCAATATTAAGGCACATACTAATATAATTCACTCTCTCAACAAGTTAAAAGGAAAAAAGCATGTATATTATCAGCTATACAGATGCTGAAATTGCATTTCATCTTTATAACATGGTATGGAAGAAGAATTTTAATTTTTAATAAATGATAAATATATAGAAACTCCATTGCCTGATAAAATATATATATATATATCTCATGTCAAATGCCAACCATTCTGCATGCTAAATACATATCAAATACTTAGGAGAGTTTTTTGGGAGATATTTAGTACCATACATGTGTTAACTACTACTACTTATAATTATCATAGCCATTACTGGAAACATTTCCCAAAAAAGTAATAAAAACACATTATTGTCACTGTTTAACACTGTTTTGAAAGTATTCAATTAAATTAGCTAAGAGAAATAAAAGACAAATCTTAGAACAAAGTAGAACACTCAACATTTTAGAATATACAATTTCATACCTGTAAACCCCCAGCAATTCAAGTGAAAGAATAGAAATGGTAATAGAATCCAGTGATGTATGTGGTTATTATATTAATATATCAGAATCAATAGATTTTTTATATGACAACAATAACCAATTACAAAATGTAAGAGAAAAACTCATTTACAACATAAACAAAAGGATAAAATATGTGGATGTGAAATTTGCAAGAGATGACCTCATTATAGATAAAGAAATGTTTGAAACACTGAAGATGAATACACAGGATGGTGGATAAATAGGAAGATTTGCCTTATTCTTGGGTTCCAAGATTCAAGTTGTAAAGATAAATTTTCTCATTAATTTTGAAGTTGAATAAGTTGATTCTTAAGATCATATATAATCAAAATTTTCCATTAAAACAAAAGAGTCATGGGGACTAGCCTAACCAGATAATAAAACATTACAAACATATCACAAATGGAATGGTACCAATGTCTGCAAAAACAGCAGAGTATAGCATTCAGAAACAGGCCTAAATACATAAGAAACTTGTAGAATAAATTTGGCATTCCAAACCAATTCATGATATTGAGATAACTACCCGCTGTTCTGGAAAAACTTTTTTTTCTTATAAGATCATATTATACTGTCAGGAAGCATTTAACAGGAGGCTTCTTGTGTGCTGTTTTGGATCTGTCACGAATCCTCTGTTCCTTATTAATTCCTGAATATTCAGGAATTAAGAGGAGTGGCAAACCACTCCTGGGGCTGAGGAATGCATGCATTTCCTCCGTCAGCTTTTCCATACTGTGAGAAGTATCTATTTACAACTCTCTTCCTTTTTATGGGCCATACGGTAAAAGTGATTATTTACAACCCTCTCTCTTTGATATGGATCGTCTTATGTTTCCTTTTGTAAGTCTGGACTTTTGATCTTTATCTTTGCTGAAAAAAGCTACCTTGTAAAACAGTATATATACCCACACTATGTTGAATAAAACACCCTTGTTCCATCAGAGCTTGGGTCCCCGTGTCTGTCTTTCTTTCTCTCTTTCTCTTACTCTCTCTCTCTCTCTCTCTCTCAGGCTAATTCTTTGGCACACAGAAGCCCGCCGCACTCACTTTCTTGCCCAGGCTTGCAAGACCCCCTCGAGAGGGTGCCCTGTGCCTACGTGAAGCAGTCCGAGCCCTGTGTCAAGGGCTTTTTATCAGTTTTCTGCGTAAACCAGTGAATATCAGCCTCTTTCTCTCTCTCTTTTACTTTCTTATCATCGACTCCAGACCACCAGGTTTCAGTCCATTAAAGGACCCCAACATTATACTAGATACTTTCTATACTAGTGTAAATTCCAAAATGATTAAATATTTAAATCTTTGTTTTTGTAGTAAACCTATAGTAAAACTACAAAGTAATAGGCCCATTGTGCTGTGTGATACCAGAAATGTGTCTCCTTTGCAAGAGGGAATGTCAAGGTCTCAGCTGGTGCTAAGAAAAACCTCCCTGTAACTGCTGCTGTAGGCACTGATTTGCAATGGTCCCAAGTCTGCTTCCTCCACTACTCAGAACCATGGGTTCCAACGGCATTTTCTTTTATTTTCTTCCAAGTTACAGTTCACTCAAAATAGGTAATAAAATAAGCACTAGAATAACTTTCCTAAAGATAGAGACCATGATTTTCCTAGTTCTTGGAACACAATGGATATTCCTCATTTTCAGGTCTGAACCCCAAACCCACCCTCATGGACAGCAATCTGATGCTTCAGGACGCTCTCTAGACCTTTGCCCACCCTTCCTTCCATACTTCCTTCCCTCGCACCGTCCTTATCTTCTTATCTCTATTTGGAAAAGTTGACTTCACCGTTTCAGATCCCTGTTTTCTATGCTTCAAATA
>NW_011495037.1:369971-387624 GCF_000754665.1 Bison bison bison
CAAATACTCCCCAGAAGCACCTCTTGAACTGACAGTGTGTTCTGTGCAATGTGTTCTTTCTTCAAATGAATTTCGGGGCACTAAATATTCTGAAACTGTTTGAACTACACCAAGAAATATGCAACCCTAAAACATCAGTCTGAAAAAGAAAACATCAGGAATTGACAATCGGTTGTGTTTAGGGCCAGTTATAAAATGCCAAAATGTGATTGATCAACATATCAAAAACTACGTGCACACATAAGGACTAAAACTAGAAGGAAAATGAACACAGCGACACAGTTATGCTAGCACAGCAGAAGGTTGGTTAAGTTTCTTCCTTTTAACTTTTTTAGTATTTTGCAACATAAATAGGAATATAAGTTTTTCCATTTTTAAAGTATCTCCATAAACAAATAAAACAAACCAAAAGGTTTCACTATTATATTTCCTGTCTGTTCTTAACCACTTTACTCACATACACACTTTATAAAACAATGTTCTGTAAACTGCTTTGCTAATTTAGCTTTAGATATTAAGCATTCCATATCACTTAAAATCTTTAAGAATATTTTACTAGTTACATAATAATCCAAAGAAAGACTGTATCATAATTTTGCTTACTTATTCCACTGTGATAGGTGATGATGACTTTGGCTTTCCAGATGCCTCAGTGGTAAAGAACCTGCCTGCTGACGCAAGTTCAATCCCTGGGTCGGGGAGATCCCCTGGAATAGGAAGCGCCAATCATTTCTGGTATTCTTGCCTGGAAAATTCCATGGACAGAGGAGACTGGTGGGCTACAGGTCAGGGGGTCACAAAGAGTCAGAGTCGACACAACTGAGAGACAGAGCATGCATGCACATTCCGCTGTAGTTGGACATTTGGAGGTTATAACAGCAAAAGATTTTAGACAAATGCTGTAATAGCAATAATAGCATGTCTGACAATTTATTTAGATAATTCCATGTGTAAAAATCTGCTAGCTCAAATTAAGATTTTCTATCTGGATATTTATATTAAAAAGTTGGTTTCAATGATTTTGTTGATTAACATTAGCCATGCACTATCAAACACAATTCTCATCTTTGGTATTCCTTCTTCACGCATATGACAGGGTAGGCCATCTTAGCCAAGTCTTCAAAAACTGATAAATGAGGATTTCAAGAGACCAGTTCACTGGCTTATTCCTAAAAACTTGGATTCTCACATCTTCTAACTCATTCTATGGGACCTTAGGTGAAAACCTAAACAAAAATACCTACACTTGAGAAGAGCATATAAAAATCCCCCAGAAGGCCCTCAGTTCTCCTGAAGTGAAGGATGTAGCAAAGTCATTCTAAACTTACTGTAGATCAGAATCACCTGGGTGGGGAGTGGGGTCTTGTTAAACACAGACAGCTGGGCCCCACCTCCAGCCTTTCAGTAGGTGGGAGGATCCCTACAGTTCCTGTGACTACCACCTCCCTGTGGCTGATCTGGGAACCACTTAGAGAATCATTGCACTGAATTGTTATGTTAAGTGCCTGCCATGTCCCGAGTACGACCCAGGTGCACAGAGACAGCTGTAAACAGGCAAGTTTAATGTTCTCACAAAGCTTATCACCTAATAAACAGACATTAGGCAAAAAGCAAGTATGAAAATGAGCAGAATTTTCTGACAATGCCATGTTAAATCTTCTTAGAGACTCTCTAAGGCAAGAATCGACACCTCCAAAAGCAAAGTCCTGGTACCTATTGCCATCTGTGTCCTTTCTCTCTGGCTGCTGTAGAGTCTAAGTCAGCAGAACCGATCAAACTACTGTTTATGTTTTAGCAAATTCCTACTCAAACTAGGCAAAAAGACAAAAAGACCACCCCTAGGCAAAAAAAAAAAACAAAAAAAAAAACCCACTGTTGAAGAACAAAGGCAAGAATCCATCTTCTGTTCACAGTTCTGGAAAGCACTTTTGTATCAAAAAACTGAATTCTCACTGCCACTCCTACTCAAGGCCTAATTATACATAAAGAGACTATATCGAGGTATAAAACGAAGTTACACATGCAAGTTATATATACAAACCACCTGACTTAGCAGAATCAATGGAAATGCTACCAGCAACTCTTGCGCTAAAACTGCTTCCAACAAAATGGAAATGAAATACTTAAGTGAATTAAATATCATGCTATCTACTTGACATTTACAAAATGCGTTCTTTTCAAACTCATTTGTAGTTAGGGATTAAAAGACCTTAGACAACAGAGATCATCCCACCCCACCTATCGTGCCCCCATTGATCACTACAGGATTGTCTTAAAGATCTCTAAATGCCCTGTTCCCTTTTACATCTACAAACAGCATTAAAAGAAGACTTAATAAATGGACTTTGGTATAAATAACTGGTATAAATAACTAAATGAGCTTCTTAGCACATTTACTTGCCTTTTGCCATTGCTTTAGAGCCGAAGAGCTCGTTTCACAGTTTCATAGCTTCAGAGTTGGCTTTTAAACATGCTGTAAACATGATTCAGAATAAAATACACATTTTTACAGTTAACCAGTATACCCAAATAGGTACATACCTCAAACAAAATTTTACAAAATAATATTCACTCCCACCACACATGAAACATGTGGGTATTTTCATTCCATTTCCTTTGTTTTCGATGCCAGTGGAACCCACTAAATTTATTTTACAACCTAATGGGTCACAGCCCATAGTTCAAACGATATCTGTTCTAGGATATATATAAAATCCACGCAAAACATCTCAAAAGAAATAGCCCAGGTTATTCTTCCCTCAAGTTTTTAGAGACAGAAGGGGATGAGAAAAACTATTTGCACCATTTTCTTTTTTGTTTTGTTTTAATTGGAGGCTAATTACTTTACGATATTGTGGTGGTTTTTGCGTACATGGACATGAATCAGCCATGGGTGTACATATGTCCCCCATCCTGAATCCCCCTCCCACCTCCCTCCCCATCCCATCCCTCTGGGTCATCCCAGTGCACCAGCCTTGAGCACCCTGCCTCATGCATTGAACCTGGACTCGTGGTCTATTTCACATATGATAGTATACATGTTTCAACATTTTCATGCAGCTCAGGCTCCAAGAACCACCCCTTCCTCCCCACACAGGACGTGTGTTTTAGTACCTAATCTGTGTCAGGTGTATAATCTCCACCTGTGTCTTTCTTTAGTGAAACAGCAAACTTTAAGCCACTGTCATGATCCAGATCAAGTCTGACCAATAGGACCTTCAGTGAGGGTGGAAATGTCCCATATCTGTGCTGTCCAGGACAGTACCATTAGCCTCAAGTGACTATTGATCACTCAAAAGGTGCCAAGTGTGACTGAGAAGCTAGATTTCTATTTTGCCTAATTTATTTTTAAGTAGACACTTGAGTCTAGGGGCTCCCACAGCAGACAGAGCAGACATAGATTGTCCGTAAGTATTCACCACATCTCTACAGTGAAGATTTTTGCCAGACAAATTAATATTGAACTTTCTGCCCTCCTAGAAACCTAGCAACCAAAAATGTTTCTTTAGGATTCAAAATCATTTCACTTAGGGATTATAGAGATTTCTTCCACGATCAAAGGACGTGCCTTTTCTACCAATTTGTTCTACACAGTGAGCAGATTTAGCTAAATCATAGGAAATATGCCCCGTTTGGCATGTGTCCTGCCCATGGAGGTTTGCCTGCTCTGCTTGATTCTCACACTAGTTGAGTGCCCTGGGGGCATTTGAATTATCCCCACCTGTGATCCTGCCAGGAGAGACCAAAGGAAACAGCCCTGCCATGAGAGCTGATCCACAAGCATTACCATTCACCTTGTTTGCTCCTTTCAGCAGCTTGTACAGTACACATCTGCTACAGAATGGTAATGTTCAACAAAGACTTGTCCTCCCTGGAATTTCTACAAGGGAAATTTCCCTTTGATCTCTTAATAGTGGCATGTGTTCTGATGTCGGCTTTTATAAATGGCTTCGACAACTGGAGCTCTGATTTCAAGGTGGCCAGGTGTGTCTGCACCATGACTTCACCCTCTGCTAGCTGGCACAGCATTGAAAGTTCAGTGGTTTTTGCATTTCACAGCAAGTGCAGGAACCATGCCTTCCAACTGAGTGCCCCAACCTCCTCTACTCCCTAGATGTTCACTGGGACCCATGATCTAAGAGGACTACCTCTAGAGCAAGCCATGCATGTTGATCAAAGCTGGTTTAAGGCAAAGTTGCAAGCAAGCGAAACTCATCTACATGTATCTCCTCTAGTGTCACCCTCAGTCCCATTAAAAGTTGTTCTCCAAGTCCCCAGTCCCTTCCTACCACCCAGGTTCTCTTCTGAGATGCAACAGCCCAGATGTAACACTCTACTTTCAGTGGGCAGATCACCATCAAGAACCTCTCCCCAATCTCTTGTTCTTAAAACTTACTTACTCCAGGTGCAATATTTAGGACCTTACTAGATAAAGTACTCTAATAAAGTAACATACCCAAGCTATGAATCTAACAAAAATAAACTTGTACCTAGGTACAATGGCCTCATAGAAATAATGCCTTAAGTCATTTTATTGTTAAATATTTTGTGCCTTATAGAAGATATGTTTTGACTTGCAAACATTTGTGAACTCTTTGGTCATATAAAAAGAGACTTTCTATAGCTACAGAGATATCATTAATACATCAAACTTCACTGCCTCAAAAATCCAAATAATTGATACATATCTGCTGTGGAATAAATAGTAATTCTGCTGGGTAATGTTGCATGAAGTCTTCTGGGTTTCCTAAGTCAGGAACCATGCTTTCCAACTGAGTGCCCCAACCTCCTCTACTCCCTAGATGTTCACTGGGACCCATGATCTAAGAGGACTACCTCTAGAGCAAGCCATGCATGTTGATCAAGGCTGGTTTAAGGCAAAGTCTTCTGGGTTTCCTAAACTTAACTGATTCAAGTTAGAAACATGTTTTAGGCAAGACATTTCTAAAACTTAGCCTTGTTCTGTCTTATACCCCTTTACCATTAATCCAGCCAGATTCAGTGGCTTCAAATTACTATACAAAGTATAGCACCAAATCATTCAGTTCATCTATTGAGTAGATGACAATCTATTTAAACGTATAAAGGAGGGTAAACAGTAGAGCCAGTTCTATCAGATGTCCTAATCCACAGACCATCTCAACCTGAGCAACATGCATAATAGACTATGACTCAACTTGGGATTTCAAACGATGAAAATCAAGGATATTCTCTAAAATACATTAACTGGTTTCAATCTTCAGAAGGGTTACTGGTACCATAGTGAAAGGAGACCAAAGATTATCCACATTATAATACTAATAATTCTTTTGCTAGATCTATGAGTCTCAGACATCACTTCTCAAAAGCATGTTTCTGGAAGTATACCCCACTCACAACTCTGCTAAGGACTTCCCCACAAAGGCCTTCCCCACCATGGATCCATCAAAACAAGAACTTGTGAACAACATCAGTTCAGTCAGTCAGTTCAGTCGTTCAGTCGTGGATTAAGGCTGACTCTTTGCGACCCCATGGACTATAGTAAGCCAGGCCTCCCTGTCCATCACCAACTCCCAGAGTTTACTCAAACCCATGCCTGTTGAGTCTGTGATGCCATCCAACCATCTCATCCTTTGTCATCCCCTTCTCCTCCCACCTTCAATCTTTCCCAGCATCAGGGTCTTTTCAAATGAGTCAGTTCTTCACATCAGGTGGCCAAAGTATTGGAGTTTCAGCTTCAACATCAGTCCTTCCAATGAATATTCAAGACTGAATATCTCCTTTAGGATGGACTGGTTGGATCTCCTTGCTGTCCAAGGGACTCTTAAGAGTCTTCTCCAACACCATAGTTCAAAAGTATCAATTCTTATGCACTCAGCTTTCTTTATAGTCCAACTCTCACATCCTCACATGACTACTGAAAAAAACCATAGCTTCGACTAGATGGACCTTTGTTGGCAAAGTAATGCCTCTTCTTTTTAATATGCTGTCTCTGTTGGTCATAACTTTTCTTCCTAGGAGTAAGCATCTTTTTATTTCATGGCCACAGTCAGCATCTGCAGTGAATTTGGAGCCCAAAAAAATTAAATCTGCCACTGTTTCCACTGTTTCCCCATGTGATGATGGAACGAGATGCCATGATCTTAGTTTTCTGAATGTTGAGCTTTAAGCCAACTTTTTAACTTACCTCTTTCACTTTCATCAAGAGACTCTTTAGTTCTTCTTCACTTTCTGCCATAAGGGTGGTGTCATCTGCATATCTGAGGTTATTGATATTTCTCCCAGCAATCTTGATTCCAGCTTGTGCTTCATCCAGCCCAGCGTTTCTCATGATGTATTCTGCATATAAGTTAAATAAGCAGGGTGACAGTATACAGTGACATGAAATTGCAAGAATTTGCTTTGTCTGTCACATCTAAGAATTTTCAACACATTCTTTTCTTCAACTTGATTCAATTCAGAGTACTCTCCAGTCTCTACAAGTCTTGGGCGCATATGAGCGCACATCAACATTCAGATGTCTAATAGGCTCCCAAATTAACAGTTCAAGTCTGAGCCCTGATCCTACACTCCACAAACCTATTCTTCCCAGGCTTCCCCCACTGCAGACTATGGCAAGGTCACTCTCTCAAAGGCTCAAAACAAAGACACAGAATTCATCCTAAACTCCCCCCTTCAGCTCATACCCCACCTCTAATCCAGCAGCAAAATATGAAGTCTCTACCTTCAAATTACACAATCACCACCTCCACCACTACCAGCTTGGGCCAGTCCACCATCATCTCTCACCTGATGATTACATAGACCGTATCACCCCCTGCTTCCTCTCTGGATCCCCTACTTTCAATGCAAGAGACAGATTCTGTAACAGTGTAGGTCAGATGATGAACTCTTAAGGTCTTGCATTAACTTCCATCCCTCAGAACAAAAGGAAAGATTCTTATGGCCATCAATATAACCTTATCTGTCTCCTCCTCCTGCTTCTCACCTCCTCCCCTGCAATCCTGCCTCGGCCCTCCCCCGCCCCCTTGCCATTCCTCAAGGGTTTACACTTGCTGCCTTCTCTACCTCTCATCCTGTTCTTTCAGAGCTGAGGTTCTTTTCTCACCTCCTTCACCTGGGAAAGTTTGCAAATTTCACATTTTTAGTGAGATCTTCCCTGGACTTCTAGTTGAAAATTGAAGCCACCTCCCTACACACACACACACACACACACACACACACATACACACATTCACTTCCTTTCCCCTATTCTTGCTTTATCTTTATCTGGAGCACATAGACATATATTGTATTTCATTCCTCTACCTCTTTACCAGATTTCTTCCCTATGTGCATATAAGGTCTGTGAAGACAGGAATATTTTTGTGCTCTGTTCCATTGTTGAATCCTCAGCTTCTAAAACAATACCGAGGCATAACAGGTGCTCAGTAAATATTTGGTGGACTGGAAAAACACGGATAAGTATGCAGCTTTTGTGAATTTGTGGCCCCCACCTGCACTCTTCTTTCAGGAGCTCACCTTTCCTCGCCATCTATCCAAGTGGTCCCAGCAAGGAGCTGACATGTGGACATCCTTGCTACAGCTGCACATCACCTCTGTCTTGCTCCAGAGTCTCCCTCATCACATGAGGGCCACTTGTGCCACCTGTGTCATGGCCGCCACCTCCATGCCCCTCACTGCATCAGCCCCCCAGGCCTGCGCCTCTGCTGCAGTGCCCGCTCTGGCATGAAGGCCCTGCCCTCCCCTTAATGATTCTGGACCCAACATGACCACAGGCCTTTACCTCAATTCCTTGGGACAACTTCTTCACTTCCTAGTGCAGTTCTGAGCAAATGATAGAATTTCTCCACTCCTCAGTATTCTTATCTCTAAATGCAAATACTACGTGTCTTGTTGCTCAGCCAGAAAACGTGAGCTCGTATGGTCAATGCGTTGAGCACCACTGTCTGCTGGAGAAGTGCCTGATAAATATTAGCTATTATCATGATGATGATGATCTTGACTGGCCCAGTTGGGGCAATCACTATTTTTATTGTTCTTTAGAACAGCTCTTCCAGGAACCCACAGGCCCTGACCCATGGTCCCAGACTCCTCTTAGGACCAAAGTCCTGATGACCTTCTGGGCTTCCCTGGGTGGCAGTCCCATCCTTTCCTATGCAGGAGCAGCCTGAGTTTTATCCCAGCATGGATGAATCCAAGCCCAAAAGAGCAACCCATGGAAAGGAGGAACATCCCTTCCTCAGGATCCAAGTTTGGCCTTCCTTCCAGACATTGACATCTCCCCAGATGAGCACTGTGTAAACAGTCATGCTTTTTAAGGGCAGCCTGTGCCCATCAGGTTTGATCCCTGATGGCTCAGACCATAAAGAACTGCCTGCAATGCAGACCTGCTTCTGATCCCTGGGTTGGGAAAATCCTCTGGAGAAAGGAATAACTACTCACTGCAGTATTCTTGCCTGGAGACTCCCATGGACAAAGGAGCCTGGTGGGCTACAGTCCATGGGGCCACAAAGAGTCCAACACGACTGAGTGACTAACACTTTCACTTTCACTTTTCTGTGCCGAAACCACAACAGTGTTATCTGTCTAATCACAACACACTAAGAACCAGCAGTGCACGCATGCTCCGTCACTAAGTCGTGTCCCACTCTTTGCAGCGCCATGGACTGTAGCTCACCAGGCTCCTCTGTCCGTGGGATTTCCCAGGCAAGAACACTGGAAGGGTTGCCATTTCCTTCTCTGGGGGATCTTCCCGACCCAGGATCAAACCCACGTCTCCTGCTTGACAGGAGGATTCTTTACCACTGAGCCACCAGGGAAGCCCCACACCAGTAGCAGAGATCCATGTCTCTCAGCTACTCTTTCCTTTAAAAAAAAAAGCATCAGTTCTGTGACCCTGGATTGCTTAAATTCTGGGTACCTATTTTCTCAACTATAAAAGTAGATACAACTGTATCTGCCTTACAAGGTTGTTGTGTGGCTTAAATGAGTTAATACATATCAAGAGCGTAGAACAGTGCCTGGCACATGGTGAAAACTCTAAAGGACGTGCTGTGCTTAGTTGCTCAGTCATGTCCGACTCTTTGTGACCCTATGAACTGTAGCCCGCCAGGCTCCTCTGTCCATGGGATTCTCCAGGCAAGAATACTGGAGTGGGTTGCCATGCCCTCCTCCAGGGGATCTCACCAACCCAGGGATCAAACTCAGTCAGATCTTCCACATTGCAGGCAGATTCTTTACCAACTGAGCCACCAGGGAAGCCCTAAAAGATGAGCTAGCACAATTCTCCACAGCAATAGTATAAAGACAGCAAGACAGTCTTCTCTTCAAGAATTCAGTCCCTTATAAGCATTGCCTAGTTTATCTCTTCAGTACCTCTCCAAAACTGGAAATCCTGAGGGCTAGAACTAATTTGTCTCCACATATCTATTTTCAGTGCATAGTAGAGGGGCTAGCACCAAGTAGACTTCTAATATAGGGGTTTTTTTTTTTAGTAAATAAATGAATGGATAAGTGCCATTCATGAATGAATGGCTTCCTTATTCAGAGTCAAAGTAAAGCCTGGGTTATTGAAGAAAGATAATCCTTGCAAGCAAGAAACAGTCAAGAAAATAAGGAGAGGGGAAAAAAAAGGCTCTCAAAGAATCAGGCTCTTCCTTCAGGAGGTGGCAGAGTATTCTGACTAATGATGGATGGGGGCCCCTGGGAGGCATCCATCACTTCTAATCCTGGACTCTGCTGGAGGAAATGAACCCCACATGCATAAATTAGTTAAAGGCATAATAGTGATTCGTGTTCCTTTTGCAATTTCCTCTCTGCACAGCCGCTTATGTAGATTAAACAAGATGTCACTGTTACATCAGGAACTAAGTGAGATGCGGAAGTTGATAAAAATAAAGCCTTATCTTGGATTTGGTCAGCTGCTAACTAAAGTCTTCCCTCAAGGAAAAGACTTCATGAAAAACAGGAATTGTTCTTTTAATTGTGAGATTGCAAAAGCCATCCTGAAGTTGTTGTGGGAAAGCAAAATTATATATATAGATATGATTAACCAGGGGGAAGCAGAGTAGAGAGAGAATCTGACTAAGTAGAATTCCTACAATTTAAATTAATAATCTGAGCAGTGATGTAAGAATTCAGGAAATCCAACTCCTTTGGGTAGAAACTTTTTCTTTCTCTTGTGAGAAAGTATTGAGTTAAGCAATGAGCACTTTAGGTTACTTGACGATCAGTAGCAAAGATCACTAAGAAACTGAGCCCAATGTAGCTCCACAAATACTAACAAGCAGTTTCACACAGGTGATAACTCCAACGAATCCAACAACTAAACCCAATGTTGTTAAGTTGCTAGGTCGTGTCTGACTCTTTGCAACCCCATGGACTGCAACACACCAGGTTCCTCTGTCTTCCACCACCTCCTGGAGTTTGTCAAATTCATGTCCATTGAGTCGGCAATGCTGTCTAACCATCTCATCCTCTGCTGCCCCCTTCTTCTTTTGCCTTCAATCTTTCCCAGCATCAGGGTCTTTTCACAATACGGGAGTTAAAATGATTCGCATAGATACAACTGAGAGAGACACAGTGACTTTCTCAAGATCAGACCATCAATAGACAGTGGGGGTTGGTCTTGGTCCTCAGGCCCTCTTCCTTAAGGCTTCAGTCTCTCTTCTTTGTCACGCGTCCTGGGTATTTAAACCATGTTTAAAGTGACAGAAACTCATGTATGAAATGTACTTGAATCTTCAATCAGTAAACAAAAAAGAAAGAAAAGACAGAATTAAAGGTAACATGGGATATAACACTGGAGACATCTGCTGGAACCAGGAATCACACAAAACTCCTTAGTTATTACTGTTTCCTGAAAGGACAGAGAACGCTATCTCGAAAATTTGGAGACTATAATTCCACCCCTTGACTGCCATGAACTGAAGCAAAACTAACTCAGGCAGCAATGAGAATAAGATTGTAGAACGAAAACTACATGCAATGTCCTTGAAAGCCTGGGTCATGATCAGTATATCAACACAAATACCTAATTTGTATCTAATACCAATATCTAATACAGGGAAAGCGGTGAAAATAATCATTCCAGATTGACGAAAACCACGTATTCAAGAAACTGAACATGTATTTATGTAAATTTAAGAGGTTTAAGTAGATTGTTGAAATTAAAAGACTCCAGTAGAATATGAATATGTATTATCATATTCAAAGAATTTAACGTTCTGTAAAACATTTCACAATAGTGCTTAGGCTATTCTTTAAACCTTTCCCCAGACTGGCTCCTGTTTCCTATTGTTGTCTGTGAAAACCAGTGTTTACACTAGGTTAAAAAACAGATTTAGGAATTTTTTTTTTTCTGAGCTGGCTCAAACTTGAGAAGAAAAAATGGAAAAGCAAACAAAAAATCTTTAGAAGTCTGACACAGAAGGCCTCAGCTCAGACAACCAGAGTGGAAATCCACTTCTGCTCTGCCTGGAATTCCAGTTCTACCAGCCTCATACAATGAGGGGCCAGGTGGACACAAATTGTTCACCCCTTTATTTACTTCCTGAACTGGACCGCCCAGGAAATGCTGCGCATTTTTTTCCTCTGTTGAGAGAATATCATGTTCTTCAGAGGATGATTTAGAAAAGCCAAGCTGGGATGCACGCAGAGCAGGAACAAGAAGGTATAAGCCCAGAGCATCCTTTCCAGCCCTCCGTGCCCTTTTGCAACAAGATGGTCCCTGTACTTCTTTCTAACTTTTCAGTCACTTTCCCTTCCTTTGCATTTTCTATAGCTGGACTCTCCATTGTACCTCTGTGTGACAGGTGCTATTATCACATCCCTTTTAAAGTTAAATAAACAGAGGCTTGGAGAGTTTGAGAAACTTGACCAAACTCAGAAGACTAGTGAATTATAGAACTGAGATTTGAACCCAGAAGCTTGAGTCCAGAGTGTCGGGGTCCATGCGCAGATTGGAAAAGAATTTCCAGACATGAGACAGAATGAGAGGAAAATCAAGTTTATTAGAGTGGGGGACGCTGTTAGAACAGTGGGCTGGCCTAAGGGAGAACAGACATTGAACAGGTCCTTGGTCCATTTTTATAGCCAGGGCACAAGGAGCAGAATAGGGGTCTTGTGGGTCATTTGCTGATAGGAGGAGGCACGTATGGGGGTGGAGGAGAGTAAGGCAAATACCTTCTCCCTATGGGGTAGGAGGGGAGACAGGTCATACTGCTCAGGAGGACCTGAAATTCATTCATAGTTACAACATGGTGGGGGACAGACAATAAGGGTCTGGTGTTTCTGTTCCTGCATTCCGAGACCCTCCTTGGTTTTATCTGCTCTTTCGTCCCGGGGTCACCACACAGGTTGCTGTGTTCTCCATGTCTTAACTGCATTTTATGACAAATGTCCTTGCACTGAGAGAAAAGGGGCAAGGAGCTGAACTTGGCATCGCCTAAATGTTCAGAATTTTTCTGTTTTTGTTAAATTAAAGGCAACACTCCTGAAAGCTCTTAGTTCTAGAAACAAACTATTCTTATAATCAACCCTGAGGTTTCCTTTCCTAGAATTCATCCCAGTAAGAAAATCATTTAAAAGCCAACTTACCGATTTGTCAGTTCTTAAGTATCTCCCCCATTCAGAATTCCCCAGGATCCTGGTTAGATTAACAGCAAATTGCTCATGAATATGGTAGCTCCTGGCTAGCTGCAGGAAGGGGTGCCCCAAACCTGTAATTACATGGGGTGATATGACTCCCCCAATTGCTAGATGTTTGGGGGGAAATGAATCATCCTAGTAGGCACCCACATATTTTCACAGCATGTTACACATTCAGTACAGAAAGAAGGCATTTGCAGACATAAAAGAACCGAGTTCACTAGCCAAGGGAAGGAGTGTAACTCTAGGTTTAAAGGGAGGTGAAGGGCTGTCTTTCTCTGGCTTCATAACATCATCATTCAGCCTTTCAGCCATGCACTGTCACGCTTGATCTTTTTCCTTTTAATTTATTATTTGTGCTGCTGCCACTGGGAAGCTTTGATGTCAGGGACCCGAGGGAGGCAAGTCATCCTGGTGGAGCAAAGGTGTCGCTTCAGCACCATGAGCTCTCTCTTTCACCTGGTTGCCCTCCAGCTTACCCAAATCGTATCACACAACAGCTGTAAGGAGCGCAAATCTCAGGTCAGGGGCGTGCAAGGCCCTGGGGCAGAGGTGAGACTGCGGCAACAATTCCCTATCAGAGCTTAGGTCTGTCTGCAGAGGTGCTCATTCACTCTCCTAGTGCATCTCTCTCTCACCACTCAACCAGCCAGGGTTTCCTGAGCACCAAACAACTCCAGGGACTGTAGGAGACACTGTATGTGACAGATCCTGCTGACCGCCAACGCAACAGCCTTGCCTTCCAACTTCCTAGCTAAGAGAATATTCATTTTGTTTTAGCACCCAGCCCGTGACAATGGGAGTCCTGTCTCTACTCCAGGTGATTCGTATCAAGGGTGAGCACACAACGGCTTTTGTGAGTCAAATCCAGTGCATGGGCTGTTTCTATATGTAAAAAGATACACTGCCATGTCATCATTTATGTCTCTGAATGCTTTCATGCTACAATAACAGAACTGCATATGGCCTACAGAACTATCATTTTTGCCATCTGACCCTCTACAGAAAAAATTTGCTGAATGCTCGTCTGATCCAGTTAGCAATACCTTTCCCTTTGCCCGAGTTTGGTTTAGTTTAGAGGTGCCCAAGGGTTGACATGGTGCTGATAAATGACCCTTGAGGAAAAGTCAGCTGAGAGCAATTGGGGAGAAAAGAGGTTTCTTTTCATCCACTTCCTGTGACTTCTAGAATGATGGTGGCCATCTTTCATTTATGAGGGAGGAGAGCCTAAGGACCAAGCTGATGTTCTAGGGATAGCAGAGCCAAAACACAGAAATGACCTGAGTTTTTGATGTCTTTGAGCTGTTGAACTAGCCAACCCTGGAAGCAGATATCGCAGCATTCCTATCTCATGAGATCACATGTCCTCATTGTTTAAGCCAGAGAAGTTAGGATATCCCCTTGATGAGTCAACCTCTAAGTTTAAGAAGTCACCTTCTATCATCCTAGTAAAAATCTTTGCACAAATATCTACTCTGTCCTATATTAATATAGCCACTCCAGCTCTCTTTTGATTAGTGTTAGCACAGAAATCTTTTTCTATTCTTTAAACTATTTGTGTCCATATACTATAATGTGTTTCTCTCCGGCAGGATAAGCTTCCATGCTTTTTTATCCAATATGACAATATTTTCCTATTTGTTATTTAGATCATTTACACCTAATGTGATCACTGATGTGATTAAGTTTAAATCTACTATCTGGCTACTTCCTTTTCATTTGTTTCATCTGTGCTGTGTTTTCTTTTTGTCATTTTCTGATTCTTTTTAATTAATTAGTTTATGATTCTAAAACAGCTCCTGTGCTAATTATAGTAGTTGCTTTAGGGTTTTGTAGAATATACCTTCCAGTGATTTTATACCAAGTCATATATGGTATATGAATCTTTTAACGATATACTTTTCCTCCGGGCCTCTGTAGCACATGTGTACAAACCATCGCTATTCAACTAAATACCAGAGAAGGCAATGGCAACCCAATCCAGTTCTCTTGCCTGGAAAATCCCATGGACTGAGGAGCCTGGTAGGATGAAGTCCATGTGGTTGCAAAGAGTCGGACACGACTGAGCAACTTCACGTTCACTTTTCACTTTCATGCACCGGAGAGGGAAATGGCAGCCCACTCCAGTGTTCTTGCCTAGAGAATCCCAGGGATGGCAGAGCCTGGTGGGCTGTCTTCTATGGGGTAGCACAGAGTCGGACATGACTGAAGCAACTCGGCAGCAGCAGCAGCAACTAAATACACTTTGTTATCTTTTCTTCCTCAGTTCAGTTCAGTCGCTCAGTCATGTCTGACTCTTTGCGACACTATGGACTGCAGCACGCCAGGCTTCCCTGTCCATCACCAACTCCCAGAGCCTACTCAAACTCATGTCCATTTCATCAGTGATGCCATCCAACCATCTCATCCTCTGTCATCCCCTTCTCCTCCCGCCTTCAATCTTTCCCAGCATCAGGGTCTTTTCAAATGAGTTGGTTCTTCACATCAGGTGGCCAAAGTATTGGAGTATCAGCTTCAACATCAGTCCTTCCAATGAACACTCAGGACTGATTTTGTTTAGGAAGGACTGGTTGAATCTCCTTGCAGTCCAAAGAACTCTCAAGAGTCTTCTCCAACACCACAGTTCAAAAGCATCAGGTGCTTAGCTTTCTTCATAGTCCAACTCTCACATTCATACATGACTACTGGAAAAACCATAGCCTTGACTAGACAGACCTTTGTTGGCAAAGTAATGTCTCTGCTTTTTAATATGCTATCTAGGTTGGTTATAGCTTTTCTTCCAAGGAGCAAGTGTCTTTTAATTTCATGGCTGCAGTCACCATCTGCAGTGATTTTGGAGCCCAGAAAAATAAAGTCAGCCACTGTTTCCACTGTTTCCCCATCTATTTGCCATGAAGTGATGGGACTGGATGCCATGATCTTAGTTTTCTGAATGTTGAGCTTTAAGCCAACTTTTTCACTTTCCTCTTTCATTTTCATCAAAAGGCTCTTTAGTTCTTCTTCACTTTCTGCCATAAGAGTGGTATCATCTGCATATCTGAGGTTATTGATATTTCTCCCAGCAATCTTGATTCCAGCTTGTGCTTCATCCAGCCCAGCATTTCTCATGATGTACTCTGCATGTAAGTTAAATAATCAGGGTGACAATATACAGCCTTGACGTACTCCTTTCCTGATTTGGAACCAGTCTGTTGTTCCATGTCCAGTTCTAATCATTGCTTCTTGACTTGTTGTTTCCTCCTCAGATCTCATCAGTCCCATAGCCTAAACAAAATCCCTAAAACTACACCCAAACCTTTTCAGGCCAGATCTCTCTCCCAAGTTGAAGTCTGGTGTTTTCCAGTGAATTCTATCTGAATTGACCACCAACACTTGAAATATATCCCAAACAAAACTTATTATCTTTCCCTTCCTCTAGCAGCTCTTTCTTCTTTTATAACCCAAGGGCTCCCATTAACCCATTTAATGGTTATCATTATCATTTCAAGTAGACCCCAACCCCACAGCGACCTTTGACATGAACTCTTTTCTTACACTCCAAATGTCTCACATGTATTTCCTCTATTTTCTATTCTGAGAAAACGTCTGTTCTCTGCCACCACTGCAATTTGACCTTCTATATGGACTTTCTGACATTATTGTTCTGCAAATTTTTAAAGAATAATGTCCTAAAAGCTTTATTTTAATTATGTTATTGTCTTCTTTCAAAACTTCAGTGATTCTCAATTGCCTGCTGGAAAAATATAAAAATTCCAAATTTGGGACTCAGGCCGTCTACAATCTAGCACCCTTCCCATTCATTTTCCCTACCACTTTGCTTCACAGAATCTGTGCTTCAGCCAAACTTCCTAAACAGTTTTTGTCAATCCATGTCTCATATCACTTCTGTGCCTAAAATGTCTTACTTCTCCACCACTGCTATCAAAATTATATACCTATCCTTAATGGAAGTGTGATTGGTACAAACTGTCAGACGAGTGTATGCTCCTCGGTTCTGTCTCGTCACAACAAAGATTTGGAGCGACGGACATTAAAGCCCTCGGCGCGTCACAGCTCTCTGGTCTTGGACAAACTGTGTTATAGCTCTTAGACAAATCAGTGTTATAGCTCTATTTTATTTAGAAGATAGCAGAAGAATCCATCCTCAAAGCGTGAGGGCATACCAACCCAAAGATGCAAAGAGAAGAGAGTGGAGGAGCATGACAGCACGCAGGGGACAGAGAGAGAGAGCCCTTTGGCTCCTCTTTTTATATTTTTCCCTCCCCCTGGGCCTGCCCTATGCAAATTGGGCTAGCCAGGAGTGCTGTTTGTTCTACCTGAAGTCCTCACTCTGGTCCTCGGACCTCCCTTTGACCTTCCTTTGTTCTATTTTCCCAGGCTTTTCCCTTCCTTGTCTTTTAGCCACCTCCATTTTGGGCTCCTGTTTCCTATTCTAACTACCTAACATTCCCCCCTCAAGAGATGGGAGGCCCAATTCTTTGGGAATAGAGGTGTCAACGTCTTTCTGGCTACTTCCTGCTGAATTGGGATGGCGAGGGGTATTGGGCCTCTCCTCTTGCTAGTCTCAGGCCTCAGAGTCCTCATAGCGTCGGCTGTAGTTTTGTATCTTGGTTGAACTGGCACTGCATGTTGTAGCTTGTTGACCTGAGCAGAGACAAAACAGGTTAGACAATTGATAATGCATGGAACAATCATAAGCAGCCTCAGTATGATGTAACAAGGACTAGTAGGGGCATTAGCCAATTCTAAATTCCCACGAGCAGGATGGCTCAAGTCCCTCCTTGTTCAAGGATCAGAAGATTTATCTCCTTCCTGTTTTGGAGTACAGTCCCTACCAAGCTGTGTTGGCTCTTTAGAGCTGTCCTGAAAAATCTTATCCCCAGAAACCAGATTTTGGGGGTGTTCATTAGAATGGCACTCATTGGTAGTCCTGAATAGGTATCTGAGATCTCCCAGGGCTCACAGGTGTATTGAGTGTTCTCTTCTGTTTTCTTCCATGGCTTGACTCATGAGTAGTGAATCC
>NW_011495037.1:387811-390689 GCF_000754665.1 Bison bison bison
CTCTGAAGAAGCACAAGCTGGAATCAAGATTGCCAGGAGAAATATCAATAACCTCAGATATGCAGTTGACACTACCCTTATGGCAGAAAGTGAAGAGGAATTACAAAGCCTCTTGTGAAAAGTGAAAGAGGAGAGGGAAGAAGTTGGCTTAAAGCTCAACATTCAGAAAACTAAGATCATGGCATACGGTCCCATCACTTCATGGGAAATAGATGGGGAAACAGTGGCTGACTTTATTTTCTTGGGCCCCAAAATCACTGCAGATGGTGACTGCAGCCATGAAATTAAAAGACACTTGCTCCTTGGAAGGAAAGTTATGACCAAACTATATAGTATATTGAAAAGCAGAAATATTACTTTGAGTCTAGTCAAGGCTATGGTTTTTCCAGTAGTCATGTATGGATGTGACAGTTGGACTGTGAAGAAACCTGAGCACTGAAGAATTGATGCTTTTGAACTGTGGTGTTGGAGAAGACTCTTGAGAGTCCCTTGGACTGCAAAGAGGTCCAACGAGTCCATCCTAAAGAAAATCAGTCCTGGGTGTTCATTGGAAGGACTGATGCTAAAGCTGAAACTCCAATACTTTGGCCACCTTATGCGAAGAGTTGACTCATTGGAAAAGTCCCTGATGCTGGGAGGGATTGGGGGCAGGAGGAGAAGGGGATGACAGAGAATGAGACGGCTGGATGGCATCACTGACTCAATGGACATGAGTTTGAGTGAACTCTGGGAGTTGGTGATGGACAGGGAGGCCTGGCGTGCAGTGATTCATAGGGTCGCAAAGAGTCGGACACTACTGAACGACTAAACTGAACTGAACTGGGTGACCTTAGAAGTAAATGATGTTCCATTGTCACTTTGTAATGACCTGGGCAGACCTAATCTTAGAATGATTTCATGGAGCAGTTTTTTTACTACCTCTTCAGCCTTCTCAGTCTGGGTGGGAAAGCCTTCGATCCATCCTGTGAATGTATTTATCATGACTAATAGGTATTTATACCCTTGAGAAACTGGCATCTGGGTGAAGTCCATCTGCCAGTCCTCTCCTGGATAGGTCCCATGTCGTTGGGTGGGCTGGGCCAGCTGGGGTCTTTGAGCTCCTTGTGGGTTGTTTAATTGGCAAGTGGGACAAGAGGAAACCACTTGCCTTATAGTTGTTTGGAGGCCTGTTCCTCTGTAGGACCTTTCTAGTAATTTTTGGAGGGCCTTTTCCCCTAAATGAGTGGTGGCATGTAAGGAGTTAACCAACTTCCATTGGAGGTTCCCAGGGACTCCAAAATGAGTCCCTCCTTTTGGAACCATCACATATGATCTTCTTGAAAGCCCTCACTCTTAGCTTTAAGAGTCTCACCTTCAGTATATGAAGGAGTTTCTGGAAAATTAGTCTGTGGAACTAGGGTGGCAACCCCTATTAGGTCATGCTTCTGTAATGCTGCTATCTTAGCTGCCTGATCAGCTGCTTGGTTCCCTTGTGCCACTTCCATGCTCCCTTTTTGGTGTCCTTTACAGTGGGAGACTGAAACATCAGTAGGCAGATGGACTGTCTCCAAGAGTCTAAGAATTTGATCATCATATTTGATTGGGGACCCTCGAGTGGCCAAATGGCCCCTTTGTCTCCAAATAGTCACATGTGCATGTAGCACCAGAACTGCATACTTGGAGTCAGTGTAAATGGCTATTCTTTTTCCTTCTCCCAGCTCTAAAGCTCGAGTCAGGGCTATGAGCTCAGCTAATTGGGCTCAAGTACCTGGTGGCAGAGGCTTTGCCTCTCTGGTCTCAAAATTGGAGACTACTGCATACCCAGCTCTTCTTTTTCCATCTAAGACAAAGCTGCTTCCATCAGTGTTTCAGATTTCCACAGGATTGGTCAGAGGATCTTCTGACAATCCCTCTCGGGGTTTTGTCCAGTGGTTCAAGGTTTCTAGACAAGAGTGAAAGGGGAGAGGCCCTCGGGGGTAGGCAGGAGGGTAGCTGGGTTAAGAACCTCACAAGAGGATATAGTGAGGCCTGGATTTTCTGTCAGCATTACTTGATATCTGAGGATTCTTTGATCAGATCAGATCAGATCAGTCGCTCAGTCGAGTCCGACTCTTTGTGACCCCATGAATCGCAGCATGCCAGGCCTCCCTGTCCATCACGAATTCCCGGAGTTCACTCAGACTCACGTCCATCGAGTCAGTGATGCCATACAGCCATCTCATCCTCTGTCGTCCCCTTCTCCTACTGCCCCCAATCCCTCCCAGCATCAGAGTCTTTTCCAATGAGTCAACTCTTTGCATAAGGTGGCCAAAGTACTGGAGTTTCAGCTTTAGCATCAGTCCTTCCAAAGAACACCCAGGGCTGATCTCCTTTAGAATGGACTGGTTGGATCTCCTTGCAGTCCAAGGGACTCTCAAGAGTCTTCTCCAACACCACAGTTCAAAAGCATCAATTCTTCGGCACTCAGCCTTCTTCACAGTCCAACTCTCACATCCATACATGACCACAGGAAAAACCATAACCTTGATTAGATGAACCTTTGTTGGCAAAGTAATGTCTCTGCTTTTCAATATGCTATCCAGGTTGGTCATAACTTTCCTTCCAAGGAGTAAGCGTCTTTTAATTTCATGGCTGCAGTCACCATCTCTAGTGATTTTGGAGCCCAGAAAAATAAAGTCTGACACTCTTTCCACTGTTTCCCCATCTATTTCCCATGAAGTGGTGGGACCAGCTGCCATGATCTTCGTTTTCTGAATGTTGAGCTTTAAGCCAACTTTTTCACTCTCCACTTTCACTTTCATCAAGAGGCTTTTGAGTTCCTCTTCATTTTCTGCCATAAGGGTAGTGTCATCTGCATATCTGAGATTATTGATATTTCTCCTGGCAATCTTGATTCCAG
>NW_011495037.1:390789-392567 GCF_000754665.1 Bison bison bison
TTTCTTCCAGTCCAGCGTTTCTCATGATGTACTCTGCATATAAGTTAAATAAACAGAGTGACAATATACAGCCTTGACGAACTCCTTTTCCTATTTGGAACCAGTCTGTTGTTCCATCCATAAATGGCCTTTCCCATTTAGGAGTTGTTTTACTTGGTGGCTGGTAAAAATAATTAGTTTGCCCCCAAAGGAGAGTTTTAAAGCTTCTTCTATCATGATTGCAATAGCTGCAAGATTTCGAAGGCAGGGGGGCCAGTCTCAGGCGATTTATCCAGATCAAGCCTCTTGGATAAATAAGCTACAGGCTGGGGCTCAGATCCCAACCTTTGAGTTAACACTCCCAAGGCTGTTCCCTTTCTTTCATGGACATAAAGTTGGAATGCTTTTTCTGGGTCTGGCAACCTCAAGGCAGGTGCCTGAGTTAAGGCCTGTTTTAGTGTAGCCTCTGCCTTCTTTTGAGGAGTCCCCCACATCAGTGGGATTGACTCATTCTGTCCCTTTAAGCTTTCATATACTGCTACTGCTACTGCTAAGTCACTTTAGTCATGTCCGACTCTGTGCGACCCCATAGACAGCAGCCCAACAGGCCCCCCTGTCCTGGGATTCTCCAGGCAAGAACACTGGAGTGGGTTGCCATTTCCTTCTCCAATGCATGAAAGTGAAACAGGAAAGTGAAGTCCCTCAGTCATGTCTGACTTTTAGCGACCCCATGGACTGCAGCCTACCAGGCTCCTCCGCCCATGGGATTTTCCAGGCAAAAGTACTGGAGTGGGGTGCCATTGCCTTCTCTGAGCCTTCACATAAGGGCTGGGCAATTAGACCATAGTTGGGTATCCAGATTCTACAATATCCAGTTAGTCCCAGGAAAGCTCGCAATTGTTTTTGAGTCGTGGGGGAGGGCAACTGGAGGATTCCTTGTATCCGATCAGAGGGCAGCCTTCTGGACTCCTGTGTAATCTGAACTCCCGGGTAAGTGACCTTTGTCTCAACAATCTGTGCCTTAGCACGGGAGACTTTATATCCCCTTTCTGCCAAAAAGTTTAGAACCTGAATTGCATGTTGTTGGGTGTTTTTCTCATTTGAAGAGCAGATTAGTAGGTCATCTACATATTGTAATATTTTCCCATTAGTTCCCAGGTCCAGATCTAGGAGATCCCAGCTAAAGGCCTGTCCAAACAGGTGAGGGTTATCTCTGAACCCCTGAGGTAATACTGTCCAAGTCATCTGTTGGTGTTTTTCTCCTGGGGCCTCCTACTCAAAGGCAAAACGATATTTGGATTCTTTGGCCAGTGGTATGCAAGCTGGTTTTAGAAAAGGCAGAGGAACCAGAGACCAAATTGCCAACATCCACTGGATCATGGAAAAAGCAAGAGAGTTCCAGAAAAACATCTATTTCTGCTTTTTTGACTATACCAAAGCTTTTGACTGTGTGGATCACAATAAACTGTGGAAAATTCTGAAAGAGATGGGAATACCAGACCACCTGATCTGCCTCTTGAGAAATCTGTATGCAGGTCAGGAAGCAACAGTTAGAACTGGACATGGAACAACAGACTGGTTCCAAATAGGAAAAGGAGTACGTCAAGGCTGTATATTGTCACCCTGCTTATTTAACTTATATGCAGAGTACATCATGAGAACCCTGGACTGGAAGAAACACAAGCTGGAATCAAGATTGCCAGGAGAAATATCAATCACCTCAGATATGCAGATGACACCACCCTTATGGCAGAAAATGAAGAGGAACTCAAAAGCCTCTTGATGAAAGTGAAAGTGGA
>NW_011495037.1:392798-393112 GCF_000754665.1 Bison bison bison
GACAGGCAGATGACACCACCCTTATGGCAGAAAATGAAGAGGAACTCAAAAGCCTCTTGATGAAAGTGAAAGTGGAAAGTGAAAAAGTTGGCTTAAAACTCAACATTCAGAAAACAAAGATCATGGCATCCGGTCCCACCACTTCATGGATAATAGATGGGGAAACAGTGGAAAGAGTGTCAGACTTTATTTTTGGGGGGTCCAAAATCACTGCAGATGGTGACTGCAGCCATGAAATTAAAAGGCGCTTACTCCTTGGAAGGAAAGTTATGACCAACCTGGATAGCATATTGAAAAGCAGAGACATTACTTTG
>NW_011495037.1:393212-396598 GCF_000754665.1 Bison bison bison
ATCACTGACTCGATGGATGTGATTCTGAGTGAACTCCAGGAGTTGGTGATGGACAGAGAGGCCTGGAGTGCTGCGATTCATGGGGTCGCAAAGAGTCGGACACGACTGAGCGACTGAACTGATGTCAAAAAAAAAAAAAATGCATCTTTGAGATCCAAGACTATAAACCACTTGGCACTGGGTGGGATTTCTCCCAAGATTACATAGGGATTGGGTACTGTCAGATGGAGGGGGACTACAGCTTCATTTATGATCCAGAGATCTTGAACCATTCACCAGGTCCCATCCTTTTTCTTTACTGAGAGGATTGGGGCATTACATGGTGAACTGGTGGGGACCAATAGCCCACAAGCAAGGAATTTATTTATTAAAGGCTGTAGTCCCTCCAGAGCCTCTCTTCTGAGGGGATATTGTTTCCGGTTAGGAAACCGAGTGGGATCTCAGAGGACAATCATGACCGGTTCAGCTTGGTGGGCTCGTCCAGGAATTCCCTGGTCCCACACCTAGGGGTTATTTTGTCTTCTCATAGTTTTTGGTTCCTCTCTATTGGAGAGGGTGCAATGGGTTCTTCAGTAGTAACCAGGAGCTGTAGGGCTCTAGGGGCTGAAAAGCTTCCCATCACAAGGGTGGTCCCCAGTTTAGTGAGTATATCTCTTCCCAATAAGGGAGTATGACACTCAGGGACCACCAGAAACTGGTGGGAAAATATTTGTCCATCCCAGCAACAAAGAAGTGCTCGGGTGAATCTTTTAGTAATTGCTTTTCCTGTAGCACCCAAAATGGTACAGGTTTGGGAGGAGAAGGCTCCAAAGTAGGAGATCAAGACAGAATAGGTAGCCCCTGTGTCAACCAAGAAGTTCTCAGACCTACCTGCCACATCTAGTTGCACCCTTGGCTCCAGCCCCTTGATGGTTATCTGTGACATGCAGGCTGGCTGGAGCTGGCCACTTCAGTCCTGTTGAACCATCGTGAGAGAAGGGTTGGTGCTTGACTTTGAGGCTCTTGGGTCCCGAGGGCAGAGTGCCACCCAATGTCCCAGTTGATGGCATTTGTAGCAAGCCATTTTAGGAGACTTGTCACAGTTTGGACACTCTTTGGCCCAATTCCCTGCCTGTCTACAGATTAGGCATTTTCCTTGTCCTTCAAGGACTAAGGGTTTGCCATAGGGCTTTCCTGGAGGGCGGCCAGCATCTGGACATGCCTTGTCTCTTTCCTTCTCTCCCTCTCCTGGGCCTTGGCCTCCTTCTCCTGTTCTCTGTTATAAAAGGTATTGGTGGCTGTCTGGATCATCTCATCTAAAGAGGCAGCAGGGTCCTGCTGCTGTAGCTGTTGTAACTTAATTCTGATATCTGATGCACATTGGGACAGGAATTTGTCCTTTAAAATCACTTGTCCCTCATAAGAGTCTAAATCCAGATTGGTAAACTTTTGGAGGGCCTCTTTTAGCCTTTCCAGAAAGGCAATGGGGTTCTCGTTGGGCTCCAGAGTTATTGCTGAGACACGGGCATAGCTGATTACTTTTTGTTGGGCTGCTTTCAGTCCTGCCTTCACACAGATTAGGAAAAGATCCCTTTCCCAGATGTGCTCAGGGTCATTATAATTCCAATTAGGATCAGAGGAGGGGACTGCACTTTCCTCTACTGGGTATCAATCACTGGACATGTGAAGCCCCGTTGCATACCTTCAGGCTTCTTTTAAGACCCTAGTATGTTCAGGGTCCTACATCATTTGACTAAATATGACCATGATGTCCTTCCACTTCAAGTCAAAGACCAAGGTAATATGTTGAAATGTATCTATATATCTGCCTGGATCATCTGTATAGCTTCCCAGGTCTTGTTTGATCGGTCTTAGTTCTAAGAGGGAGAAGGGCTTATGGACCCGGGTTGGTCCGAATTCTCCTCCAGTTTCAACTAAGGGACATACTCGAGTTGGCTTTTGTGGAGGGGCTGCTCCCAGATATGGGGGCATGTTTGGATACAAGGAAGAAGCACCAAACAACTCGGGAGCTGTGGAGATGAGCCTTCACGGGGGGGTTCCTTCTCTTGGTTGCCTGTGCCTAACACCATTTGCCTAGTAAGCTCACTTTTAGGGCATACAACAATCCCATACTTAAGACAGAGTTCCTTCATATCTGTTAGTTGGAAGAAAATTTGGATGTAGGGGATCTCTGTCCATTTTCCTTGTCTTTTGCAGAATAATTCTAGCTGCAGGATGGTATTGTAATTTAAACTCCCATCCTTAGGCCAGTGTTCCTCATCCCCCAGTGGATACTGTGGCCACGCAGTGGCACAAAAGAATTTTAAGCAACTCCTCCTCAGAGTTAGAGGATCGAACAGCTTCCAGTTACCAAGGATGCATCTCAAAGGCATCTGCCGGGAAGTGGATTGGTTATTTCCCATCTGAAAGACAGTCGTGACAGGGAGGAAAAGAAAAAGAAGAAAACTAATAGGTCTCCTTCAATTTTCATGGGTGGACTTCCTTTGGGGTGAGTCTTTCTGAAGCTTATCCTACCCAGTACTGTTGCAAGCTGAGAGCCAGACATCCCCGGGTCAGAGTACAGATCCCCAGGCAGGCTGAGGCATGACAGCCTCCTAGATCAAATCCCCAGGCAGGTCAAGGTGTGACAGCCTCCTGAGAATTGGGTCCCTGGGCAGGTCGAAGCATGACAACCTCCTGGGACCCCTGGACTGATGGATCCCCAAGCAGGTTGAGGCGTGACAACCTTTTGAGGACCAGATCCCTAGGCAGGTCAAGGCAGGTTGACCTCCTGGGACCCCTGGACTGGAGTTGGGCGTCCCTAAGATCTCCAACATGACCAGTGCTGGGTAGAACTAAGGGGTTGGATATTACACAGTATTTCCCTCCCAAGGCCAGCTATTTTCTGGTTGTCCCTCCAGAAGATTGTAGAGGCAACATTGTGGACCCAGATGGGGCTGAGGAAAGGAGCATGAAACAGGAGGGAAGGAGGCAGAGCACAACCTTTGAAAGAATGACATAGCAAAGGGCATTCAGTTCAGTTCAGTTCAATTCAGTCACTCAGTCGTGTCCAACTCTTTGCGACCCCGTGAATCGCAGCATGCCAGGCCTCCCTGTCCATCACCAAATCCTGGAGTTTACCCAAACTCATGTCCATCGAGTCAGTGATGCCATCCAGTCATCTCATCCTCTGTCATCCCCTTCTCCTCCTGCTCTCAATCCCTCCCAGGGTCTTTTCCAATGAGTCAATTCTTCGCATGAGGTGGCCAAAGTATTGGAGTTTCAGCTTCAGCATCAGTCCTTCCAATGAACACCCAGGACTGATCTCCTTTACAATGGACTGGTTGGATCTTCTTGCAATCCAAGGGACTCTCAAGAGTCTTCTCCAACACCACAGTTCAAAAGCA
>NW_011495037.1:396698-410760 GCF_000754665.1 Bison bison bison
CAGTCCAACTGTCACATCCATACATGACCACATGAAAAACCATAGCCTTGACTAGACAGACCTTTGCTGGCAAAGTCATATCTCTGCTTTTTAATATGCTATCTAGGTTGGTCATAACTTTCCTTCCAAGGAGTAAGCGTCTTTTAATTTCATGGCTGCAATCACCATCTGCAGTGATTTTGGAGCCCAAAAAAATAAAGTCTGACAGTTTCCACTGTTTCCCCATCTATTTGCCATGAAGTAATGGGACCAGCTGCCATGATATTCATTTTCTGAATGTTGAGCTTTAAGCCAACTTTTTCACTCTCCTCTTTCACTTTCCTCAAGAGGCTTTTTAGTTCCTCTTCACTTTCTACCATAAGGGTGGTGTTATCTGCATATCTGAGGTTATTGATATTTCTCCCAGCAACCTTGATTCCAGCTTGTGCTTCCTCCAGCCCAGTGTTTCTCATGATGTACTCTGCATAGAAGTTAAATAAGCAGGGTGACAATATACAGCCTTGACGTACTCCTTTTTCTATTTGGAACCAGTCTTTCACACAAAGGCATACATAAATCAATTAAAATCAATTGGGTCCAAGATGACAAGTCAAATTCAAGTAAACCTTAATCCCCAATCTATAAGCCAACAGACATCCCCAGAGGTGGCAGGACAGCTCTAAGGCACTGTCAAAAGACAGAGGAGTGGGTGGTTCCCCAATGGTTGGGATGATCCTCCCACTCATTAGCATATGAATTCACCCCACTGGCAAAACCTAGCCAGGCCACATTCCATGGCCTGGCTAGGTTTTGCCACGTTTCTTGCCCTCAGCAATGGTCCACACCCTGAAGAGTGGTTTCTCTCTGAATCCTAACAAATCCACCTCTTATTTATCGCTTTGTCTCTCAATGAATTTTTGCAATGAGACATCAGAGCCTGAGCTTCATTAGGTCCTGAAGCCAGGCATCCTGGGTTTTGGCCGGGCTCAAGTCCCGGAAGAGAGCTGAAGGACAGGAGGAAAAAGCAGTGGGAAAGCCTGCCGGAAAATCTGCTAAATTCCTGACCTGTGCTCACAGTTTTCATTGGCCTGATTCTTGGCACAGAGAAAAGTAAGGACAGAAGAACTCCCACCGGCTTGGGTAACAGCTACTGGGGCCCAGCAGATAGTGCCTTTGGGACATACCAAAGAGTAGCCTCTCCAGAGTCCCTTAATTGCACCCACTGCCGCCCACCTGTTTGCAGGGGGCATGGGGTGCGGCTCTAGGAAACAAGAAATGAGAGATTGTAAAGGAATTAAGATTTTGTTAGGCATGTCCCTCCGGCCATAGGAGCGAGGACCTCCTACCTTAACCAGAGGTCTTCTGGAATCTGAGGCTGAGCCACATGAGCTTTCTGCTGAGTTTGTTTTTTTGCTGTCCTGATCGCCAGCACGATGGGCCTCTTGTCAGTTCCCTTGCACTGGGTTTTCTTCACGTTCTGCTTCTACCGCAGGAGCTTTTGCTGAGTTGGGCTCCCGCTATGCTTGGGCCACGCCAAGGTTTTTCAGCCAGGTTAAACCCGAGTCATGAGACCATAGATGTCAGGTGAGTGTATGCTTCTCGGTTCTGTCTTGTCACAACAAAGATTTGGAGAGACAGACATTAAAGCCCTCCACGCATCACAGCTCTCAGGTCTTGGACAAACCGTGTTATAGCTCTTAAGACAAATCAGTGTTATAGCTCTATTTTATTTAGAAGATAGCAGGAAAATCCGCCCTTGAAGCATGAGGGCATGCCAACCCGAAGACGCAAAGAGAAGAGAGTGGAGGAGCAAGCCAGCGTGCGGGGGACAGAGAAAGAGAGAGAGAGCCCTTTGGCTCCTCTTTTTATGGTTTTTCCCTCCCCCTGGGCCTGCCCTATGCAAATTGGGCTAGCCAGGAGTGCTGTTTGTTCTACCTGAAGTCCTCACTCAAGTCCCTGGACCTCCCTTTGACCTTCCTTTGTTCTATTTCCCCAGGCTTTTCCCTTCCTTGTCTTTTAGACACCACCATTTTGGACTCCTGTTTCCTATTCTAACTACCTAACAAAACAGTCTGAAAAGCAACTGTCAACAAGCTCTAAACTTTTACATACACATTTTTTCAGAATTTCACATTTAGGACTTTATCCTAAGGAAATGATGTGCCATGCTGTGCTAAGTCGCTTCAGTCATATCCAACTCTTTGCAACCCCATGAACTGTAGCCTGCCAGGCTCCTCTGTCCATGGGATTCTCCAGGCAAGAATACTAGAGTGGGTTACCACGCCCTCCTCCAGGGTTCTTCCTGATGTAAGGATCCAACTCTCATCTTTTAGGTCTCCTGAACTGACAGGCAGATTCTTTACCACTAGCACCCCCTGGGAATGGATGTGCACAAAAGTTGGCTAAAAGAATGTTCATATTACCAGTATTAAGTTCAGTTCAGTTCAGTTCAGTCACTCAGTTGTGTCTGACTCTTTTCAACCCATTAACCACAGCACACCAGGCCTCCCTGTCCATCACCAACTCCCAGAGTCCACCCAAATCCGTGTCCATTGAGTCGGCGATGCCATCCAACCATCTCATCCTCTGTCGTCCTCTTCTCCTCCTGCCCCCAATCCCTCCCAGCATCAGGGTCTTTTCCAATGAGTCAGCTCTTCGCATCAGGTGGCCAAAGTACTGGAGTTTCAGCTTCAACATCAGTCCTACAAATGAATACCCAGGACTGATCTCCTTTAGAATGGACTGGTTGGATCTCCTTTCAGTCCAAGGGACCCTCAAGAGTCTTCTCCAACACCACAGTTCAAAAGCATCAATTCTTCAGCCCTCTGCTTTCTTTGTAGTCCAACTCTCACATCCATACATGACTACTGGAAAAACCATAGCCTTGACTAGACAGACCTTTGTTGGCAAAGTAATGTCTCTGCTTTTTAATGTGCTGTCTAGGTTGGTCATAACTTTCCTTCCAAGGAGTAAGCGTCTTTTAATTTCATGGCTGCAATCACCATCTGTAGTGATTTTGGAGCCCCAAAAAATAAAGTCAGCCACTGTTTCCATTGTTTCCCCATCTATTTCCCATGAAGTGATGGGACCAGATGCCATCATCTTTGTTTTCTGAATGTTGAGCTTTATGCCAACTTTTTCACTCTCCTCTTTCACTTTCATCAAGAGGCTCTTTAGTTCCTCTTCACTTTCTGCCATAAGGGTGGTGTCATCTGTATATCTGAGGTTATTGATATTTCTTCTGGCAATCTTGATTCCAGCTTGTGCTTCATCCAGCCCAGAGTTTCTCATGATGTACTCTGCATATAAATTAAATAAGCAGGGTGACAATATACAGCCTTGATGTACTCCTTTTCCTATTTGGAACCAGTCTGTTATTCCATGTCCATTTTTAACTGTTGCTTCCTGACCTGCATACAGGTTTCTCAAGAGGCAGTATTTATAATGGGAAATATTGGAAACAACCTAAATGTTCAATAGGATATTTAATAGTAAGATGCCCATCATTTTTATATGTTACAGAGAGGTATTTGTTGATATAGAAATATGCTTTTTCTGCAGACATAGAAAACAGGCTGTGGACACAGTAGGGGAAGGAGAGGGAGGGATGAATTGAAAGAGTAACATGGAAACATATACATTACCATATGTAAACTAGAATACCAGGGAGAATTTCCTTTATGAAGCAGGGAATGCAAACCCAGTGCTCTGTGACAACCTAGAGAGGTGGGATGGGGTGGGAGGTGTGAGGGAGTTTCAAGAGGGAGGGGCATATGGCTGCTTCATATGCGTGGCAGAAACTAACACAATTTTGTAAAACAATTATCCTCCAATTAAAATTTTTTTAAAGAAATATGCTCTGTCTATATTAAGAAGAAATGACAGAATGTATATAATGTAATTCCAACTTTAATTTTAAAATGTAATGAGTAGATTTTGACAACATCAAGATAACTAAGCAGAATAAAGAACAAGAGAGAACCCACATCTCTTTTGTCTTCTGCATTGGCAGGCAGGTTCTTTACCAGTAGCACCACCTGGGAATCCCAAGAGACTATACACTTTACTGTTAATTGGTTAGGCTTCCCTGGTGGCTCACTCAGCTGGTAAAGAATCTGCCTGCAATTCGGGAGAGCTGGGTTCAATCCCTGAGTTGAGAAGATCCCCTGGAGAAAGGAACAGCTACTCACTCCAGTATTCTGGCCTGGAGAATTCCGTGGACTGTATAGTTCATGGGGTCACAAAGTTAATTGGTTATTTCTATGTGGTCAAACAACAGGTTTTCTTCTTCCATGTTCTTATTTGTATCGGTTTGGTTTTCTGTAATATGTATTATTTTCACAACTTGCAGAACTCTTAGCTATTATTTGAGGGCCTGCCTTCAGGTAATCTTCTTTTTGGATATCCAAGCACTCGTTTATCATTTATATCCCCTAGGACATAAATGTCACAGACATCTCTGTCTATGTCTATATTTTTTCTATAAGAGTCTCAGCCACTTCACATCAGAGTATGTCCTAAAGAGCTATGAACTTTCCAGCATCACAAGGCTGGGTGCTCACTACCATGATCCCTAACAGAGTGAATATTTGGCATCAGTAAAAGGCACAAAGGCTGCAGATAAAAAAAGATGAAGCCAATGGCTGATGCAAGTGTTACATTTAGTTTACTTTTCGGTTTTCAATTCTACTTCTTTAGTTCTCCCACTACCTCTAGGAGAACTTTTTCTATCTATTCTATCTTTTAAATTTAATTTATTCTAGCTCTTTAAACTTTTTATATTATCCCTACCATAGGAAAATATCATGGCCAATATTTCAGTTCTCCTTTTCCAAAGGGGAAAAAATCATGGAATATTTAAGAATCATTTGATATAGCCAGTCTGCTCTGCCCATAAGATTCTCCAGGCAAGAATACTGGAGTGGGTTGCCATGCCCTCCTCCAGGGAATCTTCCCAACCCAGGGATTGAACCTGCATTTCTTATGTCTCCTGCATTGGAAGGTGGGTTGTTTACCACTAGTACCACCTGGGAAGCCCATATTAAAACCTTGCTGACCTACAACATTGACAACATATTTTGTAGTTGATATCACCATAAACTCTCACAGGAAGGTGGTTTCCACTCCAAAAACACACTTAGGGCCCAACTGGCTGGCAGATTTAAAGGACATGAAGAGCTGAGTCAGCCTGGTAGACTTGTCCTGGGAGAATAAGTACTAACTGATAGGCAACCTGCAGGAAAAACAACTGTCATGGAAACTATTATTTTGCATGGGACCTAATCTCAGGAGAAAGAGTTAAGCATGGTGATATAGGGTTCTATTCCTAATGGGATCCAGGGCTAATACCTGCCAAGACACATACAAACTCAAATCAAAATCTGAGGATAAAACTGCCCATCGTGGAGCCTTCTTCCTAAAGGAACTGTGGTCCAGAATTGTTTCTTTCCGAAATACTTGAAAATGTGACTCAGTCTTCCCTACTTTTCTTCACCCCATTCCATGATATATCTCAGAAAAGAGAAGTGGAACCTTTACTTTCCACCTCAGATGGACAGTTTACTTCTAACAAGACTGTTTACAATGATCAAAGGTGTTCCTCCCTATGCATGACCAGTGAAGTCTTCAGTGAGGTTCTCAAATTTTAGTGAAGATGAGATTTACCTGGGCACCTACATTTGTTATTTAATGCTGTGAAACAAATCATCTCAAAACTCAGTAGATTTAGGGACAAGAATTCAGAGGAAGCTTGGCTGGCAATTCTGACTCAGAGTCCCTCAAAGGTTTCAGGCAGATGTCCACTGGGGCTGCTGTCATTGGAAAGCCCAACTGGGGACAGAGGCACTACTTCCAAGGTGGTTTACTCACAAGACTGGCAAGTCAGTGCTGTTAGAAAGCCTCAGTTCCTGTCCACGTGGTCTTGCCCCATGGCTGTTGAGTGACCTCAAAGCATGGAGGCTTGCTTCCTCCAGACAAAGCAGCAAGAGACCAAGCAGAAGCTGCAATGCCTTTTACAACCTGCCCTTAGAAGTCACATGCTGTCCATTTTGTGGTATTCCTTCCAGCATGTGGGTCAGCCTGACCCAGTGCAGGTGATCCCATGATGCCAGATGACATGAGGCTCATGGGGACAGATGATCTCTAGCCCTTAATCCTGAGGCAGAGGCTATGATGGGATGAGGCTTGCAGGGTTGGGGGGCTGCTGTCTTGGGGGAAGAGAAGAGCATATTCTGCACATAGAGGAATATGAATTGTGGCCATCGAGTGGCCTGAACAGAGCAGACGGCCACATCTATATATTTATCCCACTCCACAGACTCTTCTTACAAAGTGACAGATCTCCCCTCACTAGGAGGTGGGATCTATGTTTTATTCCCTTGAAGTGAGGGAAGAGAAAAGGGAGGAGTTCACTGCCCCAATCAGTGGGGACATGGATTTGGTCAAAGTAATACTATCTAAATTTCTGAGGCTAAGACACATCAAGAATATAGCTTCTACTGTCTTTCCTTCCACTTCTCTGAGGATAATTGTCCTTGAGACACACAAACTTTATTGTGAAGAAGTCCAGGCCACACAGAGAGGTCATGTGTGGGTGTTCTGGCTGACAGTCCCACCTAGGTGTTCAGCTGACAACCAGCATCAACTACCTGTGAGTGAACAGCAGCTTCAGACACTTCCTGGTCCAACCTGAGTCTTCCATCTGAGTCCCCACACACCACTGAAGAAGAGACTAGCCACCTGCACTATGTCCAGAGTGAGCAACTGAACCACACAATCCATAAGAGGTAATACCTGAGGATGATCGTTTTAAGCCAGGCAGTTGTGAGGGAACTGGGGGTAATGCATAACTAATGCAATAACTTTAAATATACTTGTTATAGCTACAAATCTCCAGCTCCTACTCCAGACTCACTCAATGAGACTTCCTAAGCCAGAAGAAGCCTGGGAAACTGTTGATTTATGAAAAACCTCAGAAAACTCTTATCATCAGAAATCTTCCATCACAAGTCTCGACGGAATAATCTACCTGGTTTTTATCTTTGATTGTCTATGCATTTCATCTACTTTGTGAAAACCACAACTAGAAGTTGAATCTAAATATGGTTACAGATGAATTGCTCTTGAATTGCTAACACTCAAATTTTACATTAAATCTTCAGAAGATAGTGCTTGGAGAAGAAATATGGAAAAAATACAGAAGTTTTATAGATTTCCAGGCAAACTATAAAATCCTCTTTTTTAATCTTTAACTACAGTTATTAAACTACTAGGAAAACAGAGGACCAAAGGCAAAATATGTCATTTTTCTATGGCAACTCTAAATGTACCAATAGGGTATGGAATCTCCAAATTATATTAAGTGGGGAAAAAATAAAATGCATAACAATATATGTATATTTAGGTGGTAAATGCATAAAACTGCCTCTGTAAAGATATACACAAAACTGGTAACAACGGTTGCTTTTGGAAATAACTGGATAGCTGGGCTAAGTGCATAAGAAAGACATTTTTCACTGAATAGTTTTTGTATACTTTGAATTTTATACTGGGATCATGTAATATGTTATAAAAATAGATAAATAAAATGTATTTAAAATATCTTTTCTCTTTGAGGACCCTCTTGGGAGTTACTCCAGAACATGAAAGTGTGACCACATTACTCACAGATTTTTTTTTTTTTTTTCAGTTTCATAGTGAAAGGAAACTCAAGATCCATCAGGACCTGGGGTCCTAATAGATTGAAATCTAGCCACATTATAGGGTTGATAGTTCTATCCCCATATCTTATTGGGTCTCTCAGGTATCACTGCCTAACCTCTATTTCTGACACCGCACAGCCCTTAAACTTTGTGCAAGTAGACACTTGTGCTGGGCCTTGCTCAGAAAACCCTGCTCTGGTCCTGCCCTGGCTTCACACATCCCATTCACTAAAGAGCTGTGGCCAAAGGAACGTGGGCCCACATTTTATGTATTTAAGAAAATCTAACATTTGTTTCTGTGAAAGAATATCCTAGGAAATTTTTCTATTTTAAAAATAAACAACAAACTGCTAATTATTAGAGAAACACAAATCAAAACTATAATGAGAGATCACCTCCCACTAGTCAGAATGACCATCATCAAAAAAATCTACAAACAATAAACACTGCAGAGGGTGTGGAGAAAAGGGAACCCTCCTATACTGTTGGTGGGAATGTAAACGGATACAGCCACTACTCAGAACAGTACGAAATTCCTTAAAAAAAAAAAAAAAAAACTAGGAATAAATCTACTATATGATCCAGCAACTCACTACTGGGCATATATCCTGAGAAAACCATAGTTGAAAAAGACACATGTACTCCACTATTCATAGCAGTACTATTTACAACACTCCGGACATAGAAGCAACCTAGATGTCCATTGACAGATCAATGAATAAAGAATATATGGTACGTATATACCATGGAATATTCAGTTCAGTTCAGTTCAGTCGTTCAGTCGTGTCTAACTCTTTGCGACCATATGGACAGCAGCACACCAGGCTTCCAACATGGAATATTACTCAGCCATAAAAAGAATACTTGAGTCAGTTTTAGTGATGTAGATGAACCTAGAGCTTATTAAATGGAGTGAAATAAATCAGAAAGAGAAAAACAAATATAGTATATTAACCTAAAATAGGTCAAATATAGTATTTGACCCAAATCAAATCCCTTACAATTATACAGTGGAAGTGAGAAATAGATTCAAGGGATTAGATCTGATAGAGAGAGTGCCTGCAGAACTATGGATAGAGGTTCATGACATGTACAGGAGGCAGTGATCAAGACCATCCCCAAGAAAAAGAAATGCAAAAAGGCAAAATGGTGGTCTGAGGAGGCCTTACAAATAGTTGTGAAAGGAAGAGAAGTGAAAGACAAAGGAGAAAAGGAAAGATATACTCATGTGAATGCAGAGTTCTAAAGAATAGCAAAGAGAGATAAGAAAGCCTTCCTCAGGGATCAGTGCAAAGAAATAGAAAAAACAATAGAATGGGAAAGACTAGAGATTTCATCAAGAAAATTAGAGATACCAAGAGAACATTTCATGCAAAGATGGGCACAATAAAGGACAGAAATGGTATGGACCTAACAGAAGCAGAAGATATTAAGAAGAGGTGGCAAGAATACACAGAAGAACTATACAAAAAAGATCTTCAAAACCCAGATAATCAAGATGGTGTGATCACTCACCTAGAGCCAGACATTTTGGAATGTGAAATCAAGTGGGCCTTAGGAAGCATCACTATGAACAAAGCTAGTGGAAATGATGGAATTCCAGTTGAGCTATTTAAAATCCTAAAAGATGATGTTGTAAAAGTACCAGCAAATTTGGAAAACTTAGCAGTGGCCACAGGACTGGAAAAGGTCAGTTTTCATTCTAGTCCCAAAGAAAGGCAATGCCAAAGAATTTTCAAACTACCAGACAAATACACTCACCTCATACACTAATAAAGTAATGCCCAAAATCTCCAAGCCAGGCTTCAACAGTACATGAACTGTGAACTTCCAGATGTTCAAGCTGGATTTAGAAAAGGCAGAGTAACCAGAGATAAAATTGCCAACATTCGTTGGATCATCGAAAAAGCAAAAGAGTTCCAGTAAAACATTTATTTCTGCTTTATTGACTATGCCAAAGCCTTTGACTGTGTGGATCACAACAAACTGGAAAATTCTTGAAGAGATAGAAATACAGACTACCTGACCTATCTCTTGAGAAATCCGTATGCAGGTCAGGAACAACAGTTAGAACTGGACATGGAACAACAGACTGGCTCCAAATAGGAAAAGGAGTATGTCAAGGCTGTATATTGTCATCTTGCTTATTTAACTTATACGCAGAGTATATCATGAGAAATGCTGGGCTGGATGAAAAGCTGGAATCAAGATTACAGAGAGAAATATCAATAACCTCAGATACGTAGATGATACCACCCTTATGGAAGAAAGCAAAGAACTAAAGAGCCTCTTGATGAAAGTGAAAGAGGAGAGTGAAAAAGTTGGCTTAAAGCTCAACAAAGAAAACGAAGATCATGGCAACTGGTCTCATCACTTCATGGCAAATAGATGGAGAAACAGTGGAAACAGTGGCTGACTTTATTTTTCTGGGCTCCAACATCACTACAGATGGTGATTGCAGCCATGAAATTAAAAGACGCTTGCTCCTCGGAAGAAAAGCTATGGCCAACCTAGACAGCATATTAAAAAGCAGAGACATTACTTTGCCAACAAAGGTCCGTCTAGTCAAGGCTATGGTTTTTCCAGTAGTCATGTATGGATGTGGGAGCTGGACTATGAAGAAAGCTGAACGCCAAAGAATTGATGCTTTTGAACTGTGGTGTTGGAGAAGACTCTTGAGAGTCCCTTGGACTGCAAGGAGATCCAACCAGTCCATCCTAAAGGAAATCAGTCCTGGGTGTTCACTGGAAGGACTGATACTGAAGCTGAAACTCCAATACTTTGGCCAGGGAGTCCAGTCTGGTGCTCTGTGATGACACAGAGGGATATGAGGAGAAGGGGAGAGAGGGGAAGAAGGGAGGGGATGTATGTATAATTATGGCTGATTCATGTTGTTCTATGGCAGAAACCAACACAACATTGTAAAATTTTTTTTAACAAAAAATAAAAATAAATGATGGCCATCTTGTCCTCAGAAATAATAGCGACTTCTGTACTGTTCTCCTGTACATTCTACTTATTGAAACATGTTACTAGTCTTAACTCTAGAAAAAAAAAATCAGTAATGTACATTAATAAGGATTTTCATGTCTTTTTCAAAATGATATGAATATATTAAAAACAAATAAATTTTAAAAAATTTTTTCAGAAGCAGATTTATCAGTGAGAGTTACTCTGAATGTCTCTTATGTTCAAAGATCATTCACATTAAAGGCCAGATATACTGTTGCTTCTGATGATTATTGGGAAGATATCTAATCGAAGGAAAATTAGAACCAAGATGTTGAAAGAAAAAAGAAGCTAAAATTTGTTATGTGTCAGCATGCTGCTTTCTAAACTTTGTATGAAGAATCTGAGTTTAAAACACTGAAGAATAAACAGCCAATCAAAGAGAAATGCATCATAGCTATGGGTTTTCCAGTAGTCATGTGTGGATGTGAGAGTTGGACCATAAAGAAGGCTGAGCACCGAAAAATTGATGCTCTTGAACTATGATGTTGGAGAAGGCTTTTGGGAGTCCCTTGGACTGCAAGGAGATCCAACCAGTCCATCCTAAAGGAAATCAGTCCTGAATATTCATTGGAAGGACTGATGCTGAAGCTGAAGCTCCAATACTTTGGCCACCTGATGTGAAGAACTCACTCATTTGAAAAGACCCTGATTCTGGGAAAGATTGAAAGCAGGAGGAGAAGGGGGTGATAGAGGATGAGATGGTTGGATGGCATCACTGACTCAATAGACATGAGTTTGAGCAAGCTCTGGGAGATGGTGAAGGACAGGGAAGCCTGGCATGCTGCAGTCCATGGGGTCTATGGGGTCGCAAACAGTCGAACACAATTAAATGACAACAACAGGAACAAAATGAAGATTAAAAGGAAGTTATTTATTAAAACTATCTGCAGTTTACACTTTTAAGCATGTTCATTTATACAGTAGATTTAAAAGCTTTTTCTACTAGGAAAAAAGTCCATAAGGATCCATGAACTCATTGGAATTTCTCAGTGTTTTTCATTGCAGCTGAGCTTGTGAATCACTAGAGATCTCATGTAAGTGGAGAACAGGGACGGATTCTGAATAGACTGCAAATGGGAGGCGGAGGAGGCCTAGTTTGACTACAGAGAAATTTGGAAAGGCTGACATTTGGCAGTGGCACTTAAAACCCAAGGAGTATTAGATAAAATGTGCTGGAGGATATAAAGAAGTAACGTGTGGAATGCCAACCTCCTTCATCCCCTGCAAGGAAATAAGGAATCTAGAAGGAGCTGGAACTGTTATACTGAACCTGGTGCCACTTGTGATTAAATCTCTGGGAACTCCAGAATGTAAAATAATTTGTGTCTGGAGTCTACTCATGATTGGAGAAGGCAATGGCACCCCACTCCAGTACTCTTGCCTGGAAAATCCAATGGACAAAGGAGCCCGGTAGGCTGCAGTCCGTGGGGTCGTGAAGAGTCGGACACGACTGAGTGACTTCACTTTCACTTTTCATTTTCATGCATTGGAGAAGGAAATGGCAACCCACTCCAGTGTTCTTGCCTGGAGAATCCCAGGAACGGGGGAGCCTGGTGGGCTGCCATCTATGGGGTCGCACAGAGTCGGACACGACTGAAGTGACTTAGCAGCTACTCATGATGCTAGAATTTGGGTATTGTGATCTCTGGCAGGAAGATGCTCATGGGGTTGCAAGATCCCTGCAGACACTGATTCACCACAGACCACTCATCAGAACAGGCCCCTCTCAACAGCAGAGACACAAAGTGTTAGCCTGTCCCAACCACAGACAGTGATCACTCAATGCCTCTCTCCCCTGGGTTTTGTCTTATGAGGTCCCTGATAAACTGATACAGAATTCTGTCAAAGAAATTTTTATTATTTTAGGGTTTATAAAATGTCTTGCTCCAGCATAACTTGGTGAACAAATGAAATACCTAAGAAGTTGGGACTTACTCCTCCTCCTAACTGGCACCCACGCTGGCACAGGGTAGCTGAGAGGAGACTCCAGCTGTGGGTTCCTCTCCACTTCAACCCAACCACCAGACCCAGGGCCTTTCCTTCACCTTGCACACACACTCATATGTGCTCATCAAGGCTGTCAGGTGAGTTGCAGACATTATTGAAAGTTGAGAAAACAGAGGGGGATGACAGCATAAGAAAAACAAGTTAAAATTAAATATGTGACTCCGCAGCATCCAGCATCCCCTGGGCCCTGTTGAGCAAGACAGCATTCAGCTCCCTGATGTGGTTTAAGTCTTGTTCCGGTCCTGCTCCCTCAGTCCCAGCACGTCTTTCCTCTCTCCTACCACCCCCAAATTTATGTCCATTGATGTAAAATAGTGCAATTCTTTGTCCTATTTTTAAAAAGCATACCCTTAGGCCCTTATCTTCTGTCCCTAAGCACTTAACAAAGCATTTAATACATACATACAATTCCTTTTGTAAAAGAAACCCATGCCCTTTAGTAAAATGATCAGATTTGTTATTCTTCAACATGAAGCACTTTGCAAAGCATCAGGCAAATGGAAGTCACCATTACTGGTCCCTGCTGTTACTCTTTGCACCTCCAACAGGAGCTCTTTGTGTGTTCAGAGCCCCCTGGATCCTGCAGGGGACCTGAGTGCCTGTACACCTGCCCCACCAACCAGGCCTGACACCACCCTTCACCCTCCCTGTGGTCTGAGACTCTGGCCAGAAGTAGTGGGAATTCACTCCCTGTCATCTCATAGAATGTCAGGCCCTTGGCCTTGAGTTCCTGATAGGCCAAGTCGTCTTCTTCCTAGTCTCTCTGAAGCCCACTGTCTCCACCACCACAAGTACTTCGTGCAGACTCTGACTCTTGCCTCTGTGCTCCTGAAGGTGAACCATTTCCCAAATTTCCCCCTTCCCTAAATATCCAAATAGTTTTGTTCCTACTGGGGTCCAGGCCCAGAAATCCCCATGCTTAGAGCTCATGGTAATTCAATGTTGGGGACCAGTTAACTCCAGGGATCATACCCTTGCAAAACTGCAAAATACATAGATCCCACTTTCCTAGGGGTGATGGGAGGCGGTGCTGAACTCACCTCTTACTTCCACATTCTGCCTTCCTTCCAAATACATGAACACTTGAGTTAGTGGGTTTCCTTTAGGCCCAGGGAAGTTTTTCCCACTATATACTGAGAGACCAGACTGCTTGCTGGTTGAAGATGCATAGCAGTCCAGGGCTAAGATTTCCAGAGCAGTCTTCAAACTACAGTCCAGACTCTTCACTCACTAGACGTCACAATAATAATACCTGACATTGAAGGAATGCTTCCCATAAGCAAGGCATAATGCTTTGCCTTGCCTCATACATATTATCTCATTGAATCATCCTTAAAGCCCAACGACACAAGTATTTTTATTAT
>NW_011495037.1:410860-436306 GCF_000754665.1 Bison bison bison
TTAAACAACTTGCCCAAGATCATGGAATTAAAGTATCAAAGACATGTCTGAATGTTCGTATCCACCAGGCTATACTACCACTTCCCTTATAGCTCAGTCATAAAGAATCTGCCTGAAATGCAGGAGACCCAGTTTCAATTCCTGGGTCAGGAAGATCTCCTAGAGAAGGAAATGGCAATCCACTCCAGTATTCTTGCCTGGAAAATCCCATGGACAGAGGAGCCTGGCAGGCTACAGTCCATGGGGTCATAATAGTTGGACACGACTTAGCAACTAAACCACCAACCACCATACTATCACTGAAATCATTTCATTAGTAATCCCTGTGAAACCAGCTCTAATATGTTCCCTCTTATACATAGCAGAGCTGTGCACTTACAAGCTAGTCTCAGATGAAGCACAGGGGTCCAGTCAAGAGAACTGGTTGAGAACTGTGAAGCACAGCTGGAAGCTCCCCTTAACAACAGCTCCCAGGGAACGTTTTATCTGAGGCCCTAGGAGATGCTGACAAAGGTCTGTCTAGTCAAAGCTAGGGTTTTTCCAGTAGTCTTGTATGCGTGTGAGAGTTGGACTATAAAAAAAGCTAAGTGCCGAAGAATTGATGCTTTTTAACTGTGGTATTGGAGAAGACTCTTGAGAGTCCCTTGGACTGCAAGGAGATCAAACCAGTCCATCCTAAAGGAAATCAGTCCTGAATATTCATTGGAAGGACTGATGCTGAAGCTGAAACTCCAATTCTTTGGCCAGCTGAAGCAAAGAACTGACTCATTGGAAAAGACCCTGATGCTGGGAAAGACTGAAGGTGGGAGGAGAAGGGAAGGACAGAGGATAAGATGGTTGGATGGCATCAATGACTCAATGGACATGAGTTTGAATAAGCTCCAGGAGTTGGTGATGGACAGGGGAGCCTGGCATGCTGCAGTCCATGGGGTTGCAAAGAGTAGGACATGACTGAGTGACTGAAATGAGGAGATGCTCTGTAACTCAGAGTCGACATGGATTGCTCAAAGTCATCCCTGAAGAGTCAAGGTCAACCCTTGGAATTACTGCCTATTAATTATTGTCATCATCCCTATGTCCCCCTGAGAAGCCCTCAAACTCTCAAAATAACCAGACTTGGCTTCTGACCAGCTCAAGAAATTAACTAAGACCCCAGAGTCTTCTCTGGTATTACTTGATGATGCAGTAAGACTCCTCCAGTTCACCAGGCTGATTTATAAATCTCCAGTCAGAGTAACCAAGGCAACAGATACTTCTGACCTAACACTGTAATATATTGACCAGCCTTGACAGGTGGGGGGTGGGGATGAGAACCCCCACAGGACCATTTTCAAATTCTCAGGTATGTTACAGCTACACTGCCTACTCTTAGTATCAGCCCCCAAACCACACCCTTCAAACCCCGAGCTCCACCTCAGATTTAGAGTACTCCCAGGAACTCCCAACATCTAAGTCCTCCTATTGAAGTTCTTTCAAATGTCCTCTCCATCATATATTGTATCTTATACACTTGGTTCAAAAAAAGCCATTCCTGGACACTGCTTCATGGTGAAACCATTGGTATCCACCTCGCATGTGCAGTCCTGACTTCTATTTTAGCCTATGACATAGGTGCCCAAAACACTGGGATAGCCTTCGCTCTCGTTTATTTTCCATGAGGCATTGACAGGGCACTCTGGTATAAAACACGAACTAAGAAGCATGGGTAGTAGTCCCAGGTGTCTCACTAACTAGCCAACCAGCTCATTGACCTTTGCTGTATTCCAGTCTCCCCTCTGGGATGAGCATTCTGAATAATTACTAAGCTTCCTGCAGCTTTCCCTCTAATGTTTAACTACCATTTGAAGTTAGTAACAGCTTGTTTGCTTACTATCTCCTGATCTTACTCTTAAAGGCTGGCATGTCCACTTTCTTCTCTAATGTCTTCACCTTAGAGATAGTCTTGATTTTTTTTTTTTTTGGCCTACAAAACTAGCATAACCAACACCAATATTGCTGAATGATAGTGCTCAAATGTATTCTTCAATCTTTGTTTCAGCCCCCATCCATGTCATTTTTGTTTGTGCATAAACTTTTCCAGTGTAAACTTCTCCATTCTTACTAACATAGTCTCCTTTCTCTTTTTTCCTTCTGCATCCTCTATATATAATTTTACAGAAACAATCAACTCTTTCATGTATTATCTGATATTTTTACTTCTCATGAGATGCTCCCAACTGCCTCCTGTATTGATTTTATACTCTTCCAACTAGTCCCCAAGCATACACATCTCCATTTACCTCCAGGCTTGTGTCATTTTAAGCTTGTTGAGAGAAAACAATAATAGTAAGCAACCTTTGGAGTAATGGCTGCTGCTTCTTTCACATGCCTAAACTTAGAAAAGGTCATAGAAAGGTATTTGCCTCTTATTAACATCTAATAGCTGTGTTATTCCCATAGGCAGAAACAAACCAAAAAAGTAGCAATTGCAATTTGACAGTGACATAAACACCTGTCTGGCTAATGAATTCCTTGCCAAGTGCATGTTCCAAAAGAGAAAGCAATGTCACCTTTAACATAAGGGACTTTTTTGGGAAAGCTGAACCTACACCGAGGGAAAGTAAGATCTATAAATAACAAAAATGAAAAAATATTGTAGTTATGTCTCTGGGAACATTAAAATGGAAACTATCTTGTCATCTGGGTTCACCCTATTGTATTCTTATCTTTCTTATGAACAAACCTGGTGCTGACTCCTATTAAAACTTCATAAGAACCCTCAGCTCCACTAACTCAGGTATGTCACTTGATGCCCAATAAAGTGCCCTCTTTTCTAATCCTAGGAGCAAACTACCCGGATAATACAACAGTGCTTCTTTAAGACTAAAATCACAGGCTATCAAAGTTGCTAAATATAATCACTAAGAAAACTGGCTTCCTGAAAGCTGATCTATGCCAAGTATCTTGTAGGTTGAGACTCTTCCATGATACATCAGACATGGGGAAAGGAAACAGATATAGGAAGTTAATGACATTTTCCATCAGAGCCTTGACTGAATCTGGATACCCCTTTGTCATGCAAAATCAGCCTCCATTAATAAGTCCACCTCCGAAGGAAATTCTATAGATGATCTGTAACAGCAGAGACAAAAATTAGATATCCCTTCTGAAAATGAAATCTCCACCAATGAAGCCAAGATGGTAACATCACTCTAGCCTCATATTTGGCTTTCTGTGCTGTTGCTCAGTCATGTCTGACTCTTTGAAACCCTATGGACTCCTCTGTCTATGGGATTCTCCAAGCAAAAATACTAGAAGGGATTGACATTTCCTTCTCCAAGGGATCTTCCCGACTCAGGGATCAAACCCACATCTGCATCTCCTGCATTGCAGGTGGATTCTCTACACTGAAACACCTGGGAAGGCCTACTTAACCCTCTAGAAGCTTCTATTGGAGCAAGACTTCAAAAATTTGAGACATCTGACCTAATTTAGTAGCTGCATTTGGAAGAGCTATTTTCCCAAACATCTTTCAAGGTAGATAGACCAGCCATTGAAATTTTGCCACACATTGATACAGACATTATTGATGGTAATTTCTGGAGAAGATTTAAATTTATTTTCACTTTGCAAAACTGTTCTGAACCAATGCTAAACGTTCTTCTGCTCAGCAAGCAGCAGTCACCTTCAGACTCACTGGGAGCACATTACTCAAGGGGAAGAACAGAGTCACTACAAGATTTCTCTAATCACACAGCCTAATTACAAGGAGGAGTAAATCACTAAACTTTGTACCTTAAATATAATAAAAGAGTAATTTAGCAAGCCAACAGGAAGCTGAACCCTTAGCAAGATAATGTATCGGTTTAGGCCCAAGAAATACACTTCAGTTCTTACTATCATCATCCTGATCACCATTATTTATTATTTATGGGTCATGTTAAGCCACTTTCAGAGAGTTCCCTGGACACATTATTGAGTTGCCTGTGCAAGTCTTACATTCAGGTACTACTGTCCAAAGAATTGTAGGACTGAAGAAAAATGTCTGTCACAGTCTGTTGAGCCAGATACATTTGTCATTCTCAAAAGATAGGATGCTGCTCAGAACCCAAAAGCCCTGTCAAACAGGACTGACTTGTCCCTTTTGGAAATTCGAGGGTAAAGTTCTTGTTACTTCAGATTCCGTGTTACTTTCAAGTGAAGTCCTACTATTTACACAAGGCTGATGGACAGCTCAACCTGCGCTGAGCCCAGCTCCCCTCCTGAGCCTTCCTTTCTCCGGTTATGAGATACCATGCACACTGTTCCTGCCCCCTCAAGGCAGCAGCAGTTGTCAAAACTACCTCCAACCAAATGGAGAGTTTAGCTCAACTGAGGAAAGCCTGAGGTCAGGAGGCCAAGGCAAAAGGTCCTTCACTATATGTCACGCTGGCTGACTGCTTTTGACTCCAGCCATCTGTCCACCAAATCCATAACAATGATCATGGGTGGGGTAGGGAGAATGGGTGAGGTGCCCTTGGAGCCAACTGGGATTCCATTTTCATCTAAGGTAATATGAAAAGGATAAAGGATGGTCATCTCCAAAGGGAGAACTTCCTGTGTTTTGTAATTTGGTACCAAACTGAGTCCATGCAAATGATATCTAAGACAGCCGTACAATCCCTCCCCAGAGTTCAGCCTCTATCTTCTCTAAGTCCTGTACCGGCATCTCTTCAAGTATCCATGCTTCAGATTCAGGCAGCCTCCATCCCCAACCCGATCACCACATAGTTGGCCAGCCAAGAGGGGTTTGAACTGGGACGAGAAACCCCATCAAGACAGCTGGGCTTTTGTTTGGCCTGCCAAGCAGACCTCCAGCCCAGGCAGACAGGGCCGCGTCCCTCAGCCAGCTGTTAGGCCAGCTCTGTTATGCTGACAGGGCCACAGGCACTGTTGCCTCCTTTGTACAGCCTGCTCCCTTGTCTCATGCCTAAGCCAGGCACACAGTCCATTTGGTTGGGTCTGTATATTCTGCTTCTATACTGTCTTCTGGAACCTGCTCGTAGGCTGAAGGCAGGGTGATCCTGGTGCCTAGGAACAGCAACCACAGTCTGCCTGCTCCTTTGGTTTGCCCTCATCCCAACCCCTCCTCTGCTGTGCCCGTTTGCCACTGGGGACCTGGGCCTAACAGCTTCCGGACTCTGCGACTGAACCCACCTTTCCCCTCCTCCACCTACCCCTACACCCTGGGGTGCCAAGGACCCAGCAGGCTCCCACCTGGGCCAATACTACCAACTTTACTTTGCCAAGCTGCAGAATTGGAGAGCAGCTGAATAAGCACATGTTTTAAAATGGTAATGAGGGGATGTTTGAAACAAAAGTATATGGGAACAGTTGGCAGAATATTCCTTTCCATGAGGGTAAACTGTTGTCATCCTGATGCCTGATTTTACTTTCTAATCCACCCCACTTTTCTGTACTGTGTGTTCTGGGGCCTAATGATTTCTTTTCAAGTTATCTTAAAGCAAATGGCACTGTGAGCCATTTAATTTAGAGATGATAAAACACAGACCCATGAGAAATCTTTCTCCAAGGATACGGGGTGAAAGCAGTCCTGACAGCTCTTGTGTCTGCTCAGTGGAGACCACAATCAATGAGATGATGCTCTTCCACCCAGTGCCAGGCTCATGCCATGGCCCAGGGCTGGCTGGGCCTCTTCTCTGGCCACTGGCTCTCTCTGGCCTTCCTGACACTACTCCAGCCTGGACTGCTTTCTCTCTGAGACCACAAGGCAGGGCAGCAAAGTCTCCATCACCCATTTCCCATTCTGGATGGAGGCAAGAAGCACCACCAAACACCTCTCTGTGTCACAGTCCTTCTTCAGTAAGCCCTGAGTTTGCTTAATTCCTACCACTTACGGAGGCTTATGAAGGACTCTGTTTATTTCCAAAGACCAAACTTTGGTCTTCTGATGCTTTGTTTATGGCAGGCCCTGAGTTAGTCCAGACTACTTTAAGGGAAAGATCAAGAGATAATTAATAAAGACAATTTTTCACAGGCAAAGGAAAAATGGCTTTATTCATTCCCAAATGATACCACTCCACTTTTACATGGCATTTCATCACCACAAGAGCGTGGGTGCAGGTACTGTTGGGTCATTCTGTTTTCAGTGGCCTCACTCGTAACTAGGCCAGTCAACGTGGCACAGTCTACTCAGAAGATGAGGACACTGAGACCCAGGAGAGTCAAGCGGTTCGTCCATGTTCACACAACCAACAAGAGACGCAGTCAGATCTACTAACACGTCTCTTACGCCACGAGAGAGGAAAGCCTCAGAAACAAACTGTAAGATACACATCAAAGGTCAAGGGTGACAATCACACAAGTATTTAAGGTTACTCCTAAGCAGGGCTATTCAGAGATCTAGTGATGCCTGGGCTACAACCATATCTGCCTTTTAATGATTTGGTTGACTATATGCATACATGTGCATACATACACACATGTATGCATATATACATGCGCACACACACATATACATAAACATGCAGATAGAAGACATGCATACACACATATCATACATATATACACGCATGTGGATTATACACATATACATACATGTACACATATACACAGTGCATGTAGACATACACATACATATACACCCAAACATACATATAGATACACGTATACATACATATACACGCACATGTATATTAAACATACATATATATAATTTTAATACTCTCGCACAAAATACAACTGAACATTGGGGCTTATTTGGCTATAAATCTGAGGTGTACATGAAACCGACACAGAAGACGTCCTCTCCTCACCCCATCGCCACTCCCCGCACCTCTTGATCAGCCCTGACCTTGCGATTTTCCTACTGTCATTCTCGTTAAGAACTAAACAGTTCTCTGTTCACCGCCCACTTTTAGAAGGTGGCCATCAGGGAAGGAGGGAAGGAGTTGCTTCATTTCAGCCATTTATTTTACCGTGCAAGGAACACAAAACCAAGAAAGGGGCCTGTGTGGGATCCACGGGGCCTGGTGTGGCCTCTGCAGCTCCAGCGGGGATCGTCCCTCACGGAGCGGCCTGGCCAGGATGCACCCGCGCTGGGCCACGTGATGCGGACACAGCTGGGCCCTTGCAGCCAGCCAGGCTCCACTAGGCCCCCTGCAGGCACCTGGCCGGCCCTCGCAACTGTCTCATTTACCGTTCAGGACAATTCTCCACAGGGCGCAGGAAAGCGCATGCTGCTGCCACACTCTGCGCGGCTTCCCCTTCCAAGCCCTAATGAGGTGAGATAATGGATGCAGGAAAGTGTGCAAATGCAAATCAATACGGAACATATGCTCCGCTCCCTGTATTCCCTCCAAGCCAGCCTAGGGGAGCAGAGGAAACGCTTTAGAAATAGTTCTAGACCCGGACTTCTTACTTTCCACCCAAGAGGACAAAATCCATAAGGTTCCACACAGCTTCCCGACCCCGTGCAGTCCCGGCCCGAGGAGCAAACTGCCAGTTCTGATTGCTTCTCAGGAACACATTTACCACTCACTTGGCTTGATCCCACCCCACAAAATAAAACCAGCAGGATGGAATGGATGGAATGAAAAGGAGAAAGCTGGCACCAGTCCCTCTATTGTGCAAATGCCCCACGCATCCCTTTGGGTCCAGGGAGGCAGACCCTGGACTGAAGAGAGAAGACGGCAGCACGCCCCAGCCAGGCCTCCTGGCTCCTGCCCTCTTTGGCTTAAGCAGCCCCGGCAAAGGGCCAGGCAGCGCCGGGCCTTCTGCCCGAGCCATTGCGTCAGCGGGCTCAGCAGGCCACACTGCTGGCCATGGAGGTCTCCGCTTTCCGGAGTCCAGGGGATGGGTAAGCTGGCATGACACTCTCCCTGCTAGCCAGATTCCCAGTATAGGGAGCTTTCTCTGGGCTTTTGCTGGGCTCCTGTGAGGCTCTGAATGAAGAAAGAGAAGGAAACCAGCACAACCCTGGGCTGCCTGCTCTCTGCCCTGCCCTCCCCTGCACCCTGCAGCCAGTTTCACCACCCCCACCGCCTGAGGAGGAAACAGTGAGACTCCAAGCAGGCCAAGTAACCAAGGGAGGTGGAACGCAAATCCGCGTCTGCCAGCCTTCAAAACCAGGGCCCTTCCAGTGTGTGTGCGTGTGCTCAGTCATGGCCAACTGGAGCCCGCCAGGCTCCTCTGTCCCTGGGATTTCCCAGGCAAGAATACCGGGGTGGGTGGCCGTTTCCTTCTGCAGGGGATCTTCCCAACCCAGGGATCGAACTCACTTTTCCTGCATTGGCAGGCAGGTTCTTTACCACAGCGCCACTACTGTACAGGGGTCAACTGAGCACTCAGTCACCAAGGTCTCCAAAGTCATGAGAATAGCAAGGGCTAGCAATTCGCTGCAGTGCGCCTCCTTCCTCCCTGCAGATCTCCAGTGTTATGCAAAGGGCCTCCTCCAGACCATCTGTAGACCTTTATCCTACGCTAGTTAGGAAGAATGGAAATGACACAATGGCTTGACATCGACAGTGGTCGGTTGTTCAGTATGTGACAAACTCCTGTGGATCCAGGATGCTCAGAAAAGGGGTGGGGGAGCTCCAGAGTCCAGCCAATTTAGTAGACAGGGCTCAAGCCCCAGTACCTCTCACCAGCTCTGCAACCTTTCCAGGGAAGCTGGAGAAACTGGAGAGCTCAGTTTCATGTTCTCTGTGACATGGGATAACAGTGTGTGCCTGTACTGAGTCAAATATATGATTAATAGAACTGGACCCCAGAGGCAGGCTGCCCCAGGGCACGCCCCCAATCCTCCACATACTAGTTTACAACCTTGGGTCCTTTACCCAACGGCTCTACGCCTCAGTTTCCTCAACTGTACAATGAAATTAACATTGTGCTTACCATACAAGGCTATTAATATTAATGAAGTAATAGTTTAAAGCTTAGATCAGTGAGGGCTCAGAGTCGTGTTATGCAAATTTAAATTAAAACAAGTCAACAATGACGATGAAGTGCTTAGTGGTATGGAGGGAGCTCTCCACAGTGGCAACTATATTTGTGACTGACTTGCAAAGATTTCAAACGTCCTATCTTTAACTCCCCACAGTAGCCACAGTTCGGATTGTTAATTGAGCCATCTGCCGTGAGGATGGTGAGTCAACAGGCATTTCTCCAATGTATGGCGTGCACCCAGACGGTGTCATGATTGAGGAGCTCTGGTTCTGTGCATCACTCCTCTGGGTCCGATAGTCTCTGAACTAGCAGACTTAGCTTCCCCACCAGCTGCAGATACCATGGTGACCCTGCCCTGGGGCAGCTATCTCTCCGGACTGACGTGTGGGAGGATTCCAGCAACAACACAAACACACACTCTGGATATTCCCCCAAGGATGACCACCATGTGCCTGCCAGCTCAGAACACGGGCACTGACCCAGCTGACTGCCACTCAGGGAGAGGCTTAGTGAACTCATGATAACTTTAATGACTTGAACAATTCTCTGATATAATGCCTAGACACAAACATGTTTATTTTGCTAAGAACTCATAATGTGTGTTGAAGTTTCTGGATAAGAAATGATCAAAGATAGAGACCATGGCTCACCAGGAACATGCCAGTACTAAAGGTCCACCAGCAAATCTGCAAACACGGTTTTGAAGAAAAATGGCCCCTAACATTTATGGGTTCTCAGATAAGAGTACAAATGGAGCCCTACTGTTAAAAAATAGGTTCTGTCTGTCTACCCTGACAACAATGAGGTGATGAAGTAGAGAAGGTCCGACCTAAACCCAGCAGGAATAACGTCATGTGAGGAGAGCCACCCAGGACTCCGACTCCAGCGGCACCACAAGGAAGCTCACGTGTTTGAGCATGGACACCACAGACCACACGTCCAAGCTCCATCCACCTGCCCTTCAGATAGACAACTCCCAGCTCCCCTCAGACTTAGGGTCACACACTGGTGGCTGGCCCACCCACAGGAGGACAGACAGCCTGGAAACAGGATGGGGTTGTTTATGCAGTGAAGTCCGGGAGCCTTGAACTCAGGCTCCTCCTGAGCCCAGAAAGTGGCCAACGAGTGAACAGCATGGGATGAGTGAGTGGAAGTCCCCTGGGCCCTGCAGACTTGGGTCCCATGTGTGGGGCCCTCCATGGTTACAGCTGGCTAACTTGGGGGCCTCTAATACATAGGGTTCCCCTTACCCAGATCTATATTCTGAGAGCTTGATCTCTGGCATTTAAAGCTACTCATGCCTCCGGGTCTGAATCATTCTCTTCTCGCCACCTCCTCAGACCCAGAACCCTGCTGTTTCTATTACTCAGTGATGTGAAAGTCACTCAGCCATGCCTGACTCTTTGCGAAGCCATGGGCTGTAGCCTGTCAGGCTCCTCTGTCCATGGAATTCTCCAGACAAGAATACTGGAGTAGGTTGCCATTCCCTTCTCCAGGAGATCTTCCTGACCCAGGGATCGAACGCAGGTCTCCTGCATTGCAGACAAATTCTTTACCATCGGAGCCACCAGGGAAGCCCTCAGTAGCCCCTGACTATTCTCCGTGACTTCAAGTTCACTACCCCCGGTCCTTGAACATTTTTGATCCTCTGAGCCTTCCTGTGTCTCTGACAGGGACATGGCCTGCAGGAACTGCGTTTTAAAGCACCCTGTGCTCCTCAGTCACATGTGTCTCAACAGTACACGGCTGCTGATGGACTCGTTTATAGTCACCTGAGCTGACGACTGCAACCTCGGACTTCTGGCCCCGGGGCAGCCGCTAACCAGCTCTAATTGCCACCAGTAAGCCATTCTCTATGGCTGCTACTCCTTCTTTGTTGCTACTATTTTCTTTTGTAGTTTTCCAAAAAGACAAGGGACTGAGATGCACACTGAAGGTTTTTAAATTTAGAATAATAAACTAAATTGTCTGTTTCTGGTAAGTTGCACCATGTCATACATTATTCAAGCTTAGGATCTCCAGTGATCACAACTGCACTGCCAAGTCATAAAAATACTCAACCAAAACACTTCTACCAGAGAATTGTTTGTGTGTGTGTTTTCCATCTGAAAGCAGTTTCTTCTGCAAAAGGAGTGAAAGTGAAAGTTGCTCAGTTCTGTCCGATTCTTTTCAACTATATATATACAATCCATGGAATTCTCCAGGCCAGAATACTGGAGTGGGTAGCCGTCTCCTTCTCCAGGGGATCTTCCCAACCCAGGGATTGACCCTAGGTCTCCATTGCAGGCACATTCTTTGCCAGCTATATTTTGACAGCTTATTCTAGTGATGTTTAATGCACCATCTTTTATCTAGTTCTTGCTTCTGTTTCCCCATTAGAACAATAAGGTGATGGGCTAGAGCAGTGGTCCTCAGACCTTTTTAGTCTCACGATCCCTCTTTACTTACAAGCATTGTTGCAGGTCCCCAAAATCTTTCATTTAGGTAGACTACATCCATCAATATTTAACATATTAGGAATTAAAATTAAAAAGTGTTTTAATAATAGTAAATCCATTATATGTTAACCTACAAAACAAATTTTTTGAAAAATAACTATTTTCCAAAACAAAAAAAATGAGAAGAGTAGGACTGTTTTACAACCTTATAAATCTATTCAATATCTGGCTTGAGAAGAGATACTGGATTCTCAAATATGATTCTGCATTCAGTCTATTATGATATGTGGTTTAGGTTGAAGTATCAGGTTGGTCAAAAAGTTCATTCAAGTTTTTCTGTAAGTTGTTCAGAAAAACTCGAACAAGCTTTTAGGCCAACCCAATAGGTGAAGTAGGTCCAGCCTGACACAAATACACAGTAGGAAAAAAGGAGGGGTATTTTAACAGCCTTTCCAGATAATTGTCATTAGTCATCCATGATTTAATACCAAACTTCGTAAGTTGCAGTCTCTTAAAGATCAGTTGCAAATGGAAGGCATATCAAAAACTTCTTATATTCTGTTACATCCATGGTCCATCTTGCACTTTCAATGTTATCTTAACTGACACATGATTTTCTGAAAGCCTGCATTGGTCCTGTGGTTTACTGCCTTATTTCAGATCTTACAAATACAGACACATTACTTTGTATAACATTTAAAAGTCATATTCATTAACATTACCACCTATCTCATAGGAAAATCTTTAATTACTGGGAAAGTATTAAATATGTAGTAGATATATGTTTTTCAAAATTCTAGTTTTTTGCTTAAAAGCTAAAATTTCCATCACCAACAAATACTTTCAGATGTTTTTCTTGAGATAGCAGGTTTTTATCTTCAAGAAAATGCCCACCATCTGCCCAGGTCCGAACAAGCATAGTCTGTTCTTCCGAATAAAAATAGTATACCATGAAAAAGAGACTAGTTAGACTTGCAACTCAAACAATCACCCAAGAGCTTTTCTGGAAGGCAGTCACCATACTTCCATATGCAGCGGAAATGCTTTATGCATGCTTCCTGCTTTGTCCTACCGAAGAGTACAAAGTTATGTACTTGGGGGTCAACGTTTCATAAAATTAACTTCTGTTTTCTCAAGAACATTCTTAAGCAAAACTGGCTTTTTTAAAAACTATTTTTAAAAACTATTTTTACTGTGAGTTTGCAGTGGTGAAGAGTACAGTTTAGTGTCACTGCCTTGACCCATGCTATCAACCGTTTCAGCCACCATTTCCTTTGCGCCCTTGACATAAATGTCAACATGATGAAAAAGGCAAATCATGTATAATATTCTAGTGAAAATAGTTTTGATCTTGAAGACTACCTGAAAGGCCCTGTGGACTTCAAGTGGTCCATGGACCATACTTTGAAAATCACTGGACTAGATCAGGGCTTGCATCCTGCCAGGTCTAACATTTCATGATACGTTTATTTGTGCTTTTAATGATGCTGTGGGTCTGTCTTCTATATGTTCTTTCTCTTCAAACCTAATTTGCCAGAAGCTGTCTAGAGGTATTTTTCAGCTCAGTATTTTAGGAAGATGAGAAAAGGAGTCCCTAAGAATTACTGACCCCACAACTGGTAACAGTAGTTCTCAGGCCCATGACACTAGCATTACATGCTGTGCTCTGTTTAAATGCCCTATACCCCTCACATCCAACCAGTCCATTCTGAAGGAGATCAGCCCTGGGATTTCTTTGGAAGGAATGATGCTAAAGCTGAAACTCCAGTACTCTGGCCACCTCACACAAAGACTTGACTCATTGGAGAAGACTCTGATGCTGGGAGCGATTGGGGGCAGGAGGAGAAGGGGACGACAGAGGATGAGATGGCTGGATGGCATCACTGACTCGATGGACGTGAGTCTGAGTGAACTCCGGGAGTTGGTGATGGACAGGGAGGCCTGGCGTGCTGTGATTCATGGGGTTGCAAAGAGTCAGACACGACTGAGCAACTGAACTGAACTGAACTGAACTGAACCCCTCCCAATGATTCAGATTGAATTGTCCTGGATCAAGATCAGTCTTTTTTGAGTTTCCATGGTGTTTGTAATATGCAGCCAGGGTTGAGAACCACCATTCTAGAATGAGATTCCCTTTAAAAAAATTTTGTGTTAAGGAAATGCCAGCTGATGTTACAAACAAACCCAAAATCTCCATAACAAAATAGAAGTTACTCCCAGACAGCCAGGAACTATCCTCCAAGTGGTGATTCAGGGAGGCAGGCTCTTTGCATCTTGTGGCTCCAGCATCATTAATGCGTGGCTTCCACTTTACTAGGGAAGAGAACATGGAGAGGGCAATGGGAAGTCTTTATGAGCTGAGAGGTAGTGGCACCTACCCTTATACCCACATTCCCTTGACCCAAACTCAAGTCATCTGGTCACATTTAACTGAAGAAAAAGGGCAGGAAAACTAGTTTAGCTGTGTGCTTAGAAGGAAAAGGAAGCAGGATTCACGAATGTGTAGCCAGACTCTGCCACCAAGATTCTTACATTCGAACAACTTATATTTAAGAATATAGTTGTCTCCCACAAATTGATTGCAAGGAATAAACAAAAGAAGAGAGTAAAGTGTTCCTGTAAATTTTAAAGGATTGATAGATACATATGCCAATCACAATGGTACACCTTATTCAGATTCTGGTTTAAACAAAAAAATACAGCAGTTACGAGACAGAAGTTTGAATATTGATTATATATTTGATACATGTATATTAAAATGTTTAAAGATAAATTAATGCACTGTCTGGGTTATGCTTCAAAAATAATACAAGGGCGCTTCCCTGGTGGCTCAGTGGTAAAGAAGAAACATGTGTTTGATCTCTGATCTGGGAAGATCCTACGTGCTGAGGAGCAACTAAGCCCATGGACCACAATTACTGAGCCTGTGCTTCTAGAGCCAGGGAGCCGCAACTACCACCCACACGCCACAGCTACGGAACCTGCACAGCCTAGAGCCCCTGCTCTGCAACAAGAGAAGCCACCACCATAAGAAGCCACACATCGTCAGCTAGAGAGCAGCTCCTGCTCGCCACAACTAGAGGAAAGCCTGTGCAGGGCCGAAGACCCAGCACGGCCAAGACGAAACAAATACAATTCAAAATAATAATAATATGAGAACAAAGAGAAGACAATTGAAACAAAATTGGCCATGAGTTGATCATTGCTGAAGTTAAGAGCATACCAGTCTGTTTTTATAGAGGATCGAAACTCTCCATAATATATATGCATGAAAGAACACAGTTGTAATTCTAGGTACAGTGCTCAGCCCCTCCTCCCTGTGGAACTATTGCCAGGCCTGCCCTTCACCTAAGGAAAAGTTCTGTGCCACACTCTCTGAAAAGTTCAATTTCTCCAGGGAAACTCCTTATTGTTTCAAAAACTGTAACTAAATCTTGGTCTTTGATTATATTTGCTCAGCATACAGCAGCATCACTGATTTCTGCTGGAGGCTTTGTTTACTCACCGCTGTGCCAGGTGCCGGCCATGCTGGGGATGCTGTAGCTCCCTGCCTCTCTCCTCTGGGCCCTTGCTGTGAGCATAGATAGGCGAGCATCCCCCAGTGAAGGATGTTTACTGAAAGTCCCTTCTGGTAAGAAGAATCATTTCCTGATGGGAAAAGAGCAATAAGGAGCTGAACTCATACAGTATTTTCTTTCTGTGTTATGTGTAAACACATATCAAGAAGTGCAACTTAAAGAAGTGACTATGCATCACTTTATAGGTAATGTTGGCAAGTAGAGAGTAGGCTTTAAATGTGCAGTGATAAAACTGAAGAACCATTTATCCTTATTCACCATTCTAATTTCTGTCTTACTAAAAAATCACACCAGTAGTTAGTACATTCTCCTGGACCAGGTCCCCTAAGTTCTCCTGATTCCAGGATGCACTGTTAACAACTCTTCCAAAGAGATTTTTTCCCCAAAAAATCTCCCACTGCCAAGGGACATTTGTTTCTACTTACTCTCCATCTCCTCTCAATTTACACAGACTCAAAACTAGAAGCCCAGGTTAGTTCTTCACATCCATTTCCTCTGCATAACCAGATTCTCCCCAAATCCCAGCTTTCTTCTCCATCCCCAAGACACTCCCTTCTTCCTCATCTTCACAGCCACATTTATTGGGTCCCAGCCATTTCTTGTCTTTCTTGCAAGAAGCTTTCATGTAGCCTCCTATTTTCTTCTTGCCCTTTCTTTAACTCTTTCATGTTTAGGGCTTGAAATGAATTTGCTATACTGCCTTTTAATTCCCATATGCCCCACACTTCGAACGTGATTTCTCTGGATCCCTTCAACTTAACCATGTCTCCCCATACACTCCCCAGACGGACACGTGCTACTACCTCAGTTTCTCTAATTTAGCACCTCCCAGGTTCTAGAGCCCTTTGTCCAGTTGCAGCAACTGGACGAAAACCAGGGTAGACTGACTCTGCGGGCTGCAGACACTTTTAGTTATTCCTCTACCTTTCATTGAAGATTTTTAAATACGATCTTCAGCCTCACCTCCACCATTCTCAGTTCAGTTCAGTCGCTCCGCCGGGTGGGACTCTTTGCGACCACATGGACTGCAGCACGCCAGGCTTCCCTGTCCATCTCCAATTCCCGGAGCTTGCTCAAACTCATGTCCATCGAGTCAGGGATGCCATCCAACCATCTCATCCTCTGTCCTCCCCTTCTCCTCCTGCCTTCAATCTGTAGTATAAGGAAAGGGAAAGTATGGTGTGAACTTGCTCACAAGTGTTAACGAGGAAACAGTGCCACCTAGAGGGAGTGGTAGAAATAATTAATTGAAGATCTCTAGGAGGAACTTCCGACATAAAAGAATTTCTCCCAGTCCCTCTGCAAACTTAATTGCTAATTTCAGAGAATCTGTGATAATTTTGAAGTGAATGACCATCTACAGTTGTTACTTTTTCTCTATACTTCTCAAACAGAATTATCAGGAAAGGAGCATCCTTTGCAGGCAGATGGAGGTGACACAGCATACATAAGAAAGAGAGAAGCACAGGTGATTTAGGAATTGAGAATTCTATTTCAGTGCTGTCTCCGCTACCAACAGGTTCTGTGAAGTCACCTAACCCTCTTAAACGGTTTCCTGAAAAAAAGATGAGCTCTGAGCTCCCTTACAATGCCCAGATTCCATAGTTTTAGATGCCTGTGTGAGTGATTGTGTGTGTTTGTGTTTGTCATATGGATACACACAGCCATCCACACATACAAACAATCACACAGCAAAAAAAAAAAAAAAAAAACAGGATACCTTCCTAATTTGCTTCCCGTCTGTCTCTGGGAAATAGCTTAAGATCATCCATCGTATCAGACCCTGGAAAAATAGAGATGAACCTGCATTTAAAGGCCAAGAGGCAGAGAACTGGAGTGTTCATCTCTTAAGTCTGTGGATCCTCACTGGCAGTGGCCATAAAAAGAAAGCACACAGGAGATACTCAGTGTCCCCAAGCAGAGCAGAAGCCATGCAGCAGGCTCAGTCTTCCGGGAGTGTCACCAGCGACAAATATCTCCTCTGAGCTATTCAGACCCCAGAAAGCTGAGTTATCACGAAAGCTCACCATGACTGCGTGTCCCGCCACCGCACCTAAGTCTCAAAATAAAAAGCGGCCTGTTTAAAAACAAACAAGATGAAAACCCACCTCTCCTGGAGAGCAGGAATCACCACAGAAGAGAAGGACAGTAATAATAACTTATTTCATACAGAGTAATTAATAGTCGCAAAGCATTATACACATGGCAAAATGCCCGTCTCAAAGGGAGAGGAACATATGGTATCACTAAACACATTCATAACAAAGAAGCAAAGAATAGTTAAACAGAAGGTTTCGGTTCCTGAAGCCGGCGTATTTGGACTGTCCCTCATGGTAGCCTAATTTTAAATCAGGACAGGTTTTATAAGATGGGCCCATATTTGAGCAAGGTCAAGCACTGCCAATGACTATTGTTAGAACACGAGCTCTCCCTTCTTCCCCAGGCCCCTTCTTTTTCTTCCTCTCTCCCTCTACCTATTCTGCCTATGTCTAGAATATTTCCGGTAAACTCAGTAAATTAAACTAATATTCACTTAACCAGTATTTACCAATACATAGTATCATTTTTTAATCATAGATACAAATGGCACATAAATGTATTACAAAATGCATCACCATCCTGGTTATGAAAGATATGAAAATGTAAAAATAATAGGCACCATTTCTTCCTACTAAGATCACCAAGAAAACTTAAATAATAACACCAAATTCCAGCACAATCATGGTGAAACATGGTAGTTGCATGTTGGAATAGATCTGACAAACTGTTTCAAGAGCTAAAAACAATGACACCCTTCAAGCAAATAATCTCACTCTTGGGAATGTCTTCTGATTAAACAGAAGAACAACTGGAAAAGCATCATGTACATAAGAAAAAATTTTTAATTATTCAGCTTTGAGGAATGGATTTTGTCATAGCCATTAAAATTTGAAAATCTTTTTATATAACTATCATAAGAAAGAAGACAAAATAATGAACTGCCAAAATAATATCTAGTTGTTTAAGAACCATTTATGTTCGAGTATCATAAAGACTTCCCTGGTGGCACAGACGGTAAAGCATCTGTCTACAATGCAGGAGGCCCGGGTTCAATCCCTGGGTCAGGAAGATCCCCTGGAGAAGGAAATGGCAATCCACTCCAGGACTGGAAAACCCCATGAACAGAGGAACCTGGTAGGCTACAGGCCGTGGGGTTGCAAAGAGTCGGACATGACTGAGTGACTTCATTTTCACTTTCTTTCATCATAAAGTCAGGACACTTAACCATAATTGTAGGGCTTAGGATTAAGGCAATAAGGGAAGAATCTGTCAGAAGCAGAGAAAATACTCTTTTCAACAAGAGTAGCAGCTATAGTTCTCTGATACGAGAGAACTGTATTAAGGACTCTTAGGGCATTTGAGTAACAAGCTTTTACACGGTGACACCAGCCCTTATTTTTGGTTTTCTTCTGAGAAAGGGCATTGCAAAAAAATTACCAAAATTAGGTGGAGAGCAAACATTTGCATGAAAAAACAATTTAAATAAAATAAGTTTCAAAGACAGCCTCAAATACCTCCCAAAATAGCAGACTATAAAAGAAGAAGCATGAAGCATTCATTTTCCAATTTTTTCCTTTTGGGGTGAGAAAAGCACAACTAGAAACTGAGTGATGTAATTCAAGCAAGCAGAGCAAGCCTCTGGGCGGGCCTGGGTGCAAGACAGCCGGTGGGGGGTTCACAGCCCAACTCAAGTTTCTACAGGTTTCTCCACTTCCCCAGTTCAAAGAACCACGTCATTTTCTGCAGGAAAATCAGATCTTTTCAGTCCTCAAAGAAGTGTGCTCTTTTATGGTAAATTCCACAAGTAAATATCCTAAGATTTACCAAATTGTTTATCAAATTTAATCATAAAAGCTGTCAAGAGTCCTTTTTATGCCGTTTCATTCTATGGTTGGTTGATGGTTGAAGTCGCTCAGTAGTGTCCGACTCTTTGCGACCACATGGCCTGTAGCCTACCAGGCTCCTCTGCCCATGGGATTTTCCAGGCAATAGTCCTGGAGTGGATTGCCATTTCCTTCTCCAGGGGATCTTCCCAACCCAGGGATCGAACCCAGGTCTCCCGCATTGTAGACAGACGCTTTACCATCTGAGCCAAAAAGTACATGCTTCAGATTCTTTTTCTGTTCTCCTGAATACCTTCCTCCTCTCTAAGTTTTCAGTGAAAGCAATAAATCACAAGTCAGCATGGACAATTATCTCTGGAGGTGTAGGGAAAACAACATACCGCCTCCTTCCCCTCCACGGTTTTTACGCTGTAAATGTTTGGTGGTGCTCCTGCAAATTAAAGCAAGGCGAAGCTGCAGTTTAAACGGTGATTTCCTCACTTCAGCCTTTAATTCTTTTGATCAGTTAGTCATTCTTTCACGGTATGTTTCTTAGTTTTGCTGCCAAGATTATCTCACACCTTCTCATCAGTGAACGGCCACTGAAAAGGGGAACCTGTCCATGTAAATAGAGTTCTGCCTGTGACTTTTTGTCTTCCTTACTCTAAGGAAAAGGAAGGCCAGAGAGACTGGGGCCATCAGTAAGAAGCCAAGTTTACAGATGAATCTAGTATGCAGACATGGGGGTCTACAGAAAGAACAGAAATGCTGTAGACACTCAAAGTGGGATAAAAACCAGTAGCATCCACTGGGTAGAACAATGATGTTATTGTTCAAGTGTTACGCTGTTGTGTAATTGTCATATTTCAGAAGACAGGATTTCACCCATCATAAAACCAGATTTATACATCATAACAAATTGTAGAACCTACAATTGTTTACAAGGGAAAAGAAAATAAAATGGCAACAGATGGACAAACTGGGAGACCTCCTTAGTACTTTCTTCATAAATTACATTTTGCTGAAAACTAAAAACCCTTTTTTAAAAAGCACAGCCACGTTCAAATATTCAGATTTGTCATATCCTGAGCCCGCCGGCACACACAGGCCCGGCTGGCTTTAGCAAAGTGCATGAATGCAGCAGGGCTCCTGGGAAGCGGCCAGCGTCTGGTCTTACTGCCTGAGCATCACCCAGAGACCAAGGAGAAATGGGAATTCTCAGCCCGAACCCAGACCTCCTGAGTCAGAATCTCTGTGATCAGGGCCAAGGTATCTTGAGTATTTCCAGGCCCTCTGGATTCACGTGTGAGCTAGTTTGAGGACCAACAGCAACAAAGTATTATTCACAAACAAACTTCTACTCACCTAGGACTGGAATTACATTCAGTTTTGCAAAACATCTTGTAACTCTGCTCAGGCGCCTGAGGTTCCTCCTTATAGTGGATGCAGCTACAGCTTAAAGGGTCATTCTAGCTCTGCACCTAGGGGACAGTCACATTTTCCCAGATTGTGGAACAAGTTCCTAGGCACCAGAAGAGCAGAAGAGAGAGAGAGAGAAAGCCAGGTCTCCATCACTTACCACCCTGCCTTCCTTAGAGGCACCAGTCAGGCCAGCATAACTAATCACGCAGAGGTGACTTCTGACATGTGGGCTGTCCAGGAGAGCAGAGGGGAGGCTGTTTGAGCTGGAACATTGGAGCCTTGATGGGGTGAGAAAAGGAGGAGGAGGAAAGGAAAAAGAGAGGGGAAGGGGCAGAGGAAGTGGGCAAGGGAGGGGAAGAGAGAGGGAGGGAGGGGAAGAGAGAAGGAGGGAGGGGAAGAGAGAAGGAGGGGAAGAGAGAGAGGTAGGGGAAGAGAGAGAGGGAGGGGAAGAAAGAGAGGGAGGGAGGGGAAAAGAAAGAGGGGAAGAGAGGAAGGGAGGGGAAGAGGGGTGGAGGGGGAAAGAGAGCAAGGAAAGAGTTGGGGAGAGGGTAGGAAGAAGGAGGAAAGGGATACAGGCTTCATAGTTTTAACCAATGGGCCTTAAGTTCAACCCATCTTTTCCAAACCTTGATTGTATCACTTAGAAAATAAGCAAGTTGAGCTCCATAACCTCCAATACCCCTTCCACATCTCACATCCTGTCACTGAGCCTTGGCCAAGTCACTTTTTGGATCTTATGTTCTCCCCCCATAAAAAAAGAGCAGCTGACATTCTAGGGTGGTGAGAGTGGCCATCCATACCAGCTCATCCCTATACCACCTATGAGCTGTGACCCCTTGGAAAACATCATTTCTCTGAGCATTGAAAACTGATCTACATGTAAGAGTAAAGTGTGTACCTCCCTCCTAGGGCTCCTGGGCAGATAAAGTGAAACCATCTTTGTTATCTTCCCAGATCAGGTCTGGTGGCTGACGGCTAAAGAATAAATATTTGTGTCAGTCCCTTCTCCCTTTTTGTGATGTAAAAATCACAGCAGATGTACACAAAGCATTGTGCAAACGCGGTGTGAAGGCTCTGCAACAGGACAACAAGCTAAGTGATCTCTGAGGGTTCCTCCATCCTCTAATTCCACCATCACGGACACACAACGGTTTTTTGACATGATGATCTAATCGCAACCTGTGTTGGCACTTGATTTTACATCTGCATGCATTGTAATTAAATAGATTACAATTAGAAGCTAGCTAAATTACCTTTGCGTGGTGTAAAAGAAAAAATAAAACTGAGAAACTGATTGATCTCTGTAAGCTGCCAGGTTGGTCCTAATTCCCAGGTGGTATTACCTAAAATAACATTGTTAATTTTTGATGTAATGACAAAAGAACAGAAAATCCCCTTTGGGGTTGGAACTTTTCTGAGCAAAAGGTGTGGAAATGTTGAAGAATCCTCCTATACTTTCAATAGTCTGTTAGGAGGAAGAGAGTTCAGGTTTGTCCGTAAGAGGCCAAGGTCTGCATAAGGTCTGGATAGACATTCAGTAAATAGTTGCTGAGGTTGCTGAGGTCTTAGCACTTTCCATCACCTCTGATTGATGCCCCAGGTGAGAAGGGCTGCCCCTTTTGGGTGATGCGCCAAGTACAGTGGTTCTCTTTGGACATGGAAAAAAATGAAGAAATTGGGATTTATTTATTTATGCTAAATTATATATATATATAAAGCAGCAGTCCTAAACTGAGTGTAATCTACATACACTGCTGAGGTTCAAAGATGGCTAAGTGCCCAGGCCTCTGAGGGACTCCATGGAAAGGGATGCGGGCTAAGGGAGTCGTGAGGATGATCAACCTTCTCAGATCAATGGGGACTTCCCTGGTCTTAGCAGGGTGGGGTCTCTGCCTGAGAAACTCCATCCCAGGAGATCAGGAAAGCTGGTCATCCGTGGAGCACAGCGTGCTTGGCCCAAGAACAAAGCCTCAGCCTGGATCTGAGCATGTGGAGGTGTTCCTCAGCTTTGCCATGCTGGCTCAGCCTTTCTACTTCCTTCCCAACAGACAGAGTTGGATCCCTATTGGGAACTAGAAACACTAAGGAAAAACCCAGAGTCCTGTCTCGCTGTGCAGACACCCACGGCCTCATTTAGGACCTTCTGCAGGTGTGTGTGCAGTGCTGCAAAGGAGTCTGCCCTTGGTCAGTAAGCAGGGCCAGGGTGGCATTGGGACCATAGCCGGGCTCAGCAACAGCCATCTAAGAGAGAGGGATGCCTGCCAGAAAGGGGTGCCTGCGAAGGTGCCGGTGTCGGTGATAGAGCAGGAGAAGGACGATACTTGGGACTCCTAGGCAGCTGCCTGGCAGAGCTCTGTCTCTGGAAGCCTGCCTTAGTAGGACAGGTAAGAGCCGGGAAAGTGTCTATCCACTTTTTAATTATTGTAATTGACTTATAAATACAATGCAGTTCTATATAGAACCAGAAGGGGGGTGCTTCCCTGGTGGCTCAGTGGTAAAGAATCCTCCTGCCAATGCAGGAGATGCAGGTTCAATCCCTGATCCAGGAAGATCCCATGTGCTGGGGAGCAACTAAGCCCGTGTGCCACAGCTATTGAGCCTGTGCTCCAGAGCCGGGAGCCAGAACTATTGAACCCACATGCTGCAACCAGCCTTTCCGGAAGCAGAGTCTTTATTATCACTGACATTGTTGTGTTAGTCACTCAGTCGTGTCCGACTCTTCGCAACCCCATGGACTACAGAGCGCCAGGTTCCTCTGTCCATGGCATTTTCCAGGCAAGAATACTGGAGTGGGGTGCCATTTCCTTCTCCAGTTATTGACAACTGGATACTCAACAAATGCTTATTTTATAAGTAACTCAGGCCCAAAGAGGTTCGTGTCGTCTCATGCTCAACACCACCCGGCTCGCATTTGGAGTAGAACCTAGAACGTGGGTTTGGGTGGTGGTCACAATTGCTGTTTCCCACTGCCTTCCCCAATGAAATTCTGTTTATTAAACAGCTAGCCTCACTCTCACCCCTGTTTCTGAGACAAGCAACATTCCCAGGACCCACTCAGGCTGCTTCTTTCCCATCTGCCAGCAGGAGGAGCCTTGGCAGAGCCCTCGCGGCCCATCCATGCCGACCCTGTCCTTGTCATGTTCGGAGATAAAAATACAAGCTGATTGCCTATAACCTATCTTTTGTTTCTGAAGGCTTCTTCCTATCTATAAGAAGAATCACAAGGATAGAACAAGAGAGAAATTATGGACATGTAAGGAGATCCAACCAGTCCATCCTAAAGGAAATCAGTCCTGAATATTCATTGGAAGGACTGATGCTGAAGCTGAAACTCCAATACTTTGGCCACCTGATGCAAAGAACTGACTCATTGGAAAAGACCCTGATGCTGGGAAAGATTGAAGGTGGGAGGAGAAGGGGACGAGAGAGGATGAGATGGTTGGATGGCACCACTGACTCAATGGACATGGGTTTGAGTAAGCTCCAGGAGTTGGTGATGGACAGGGAGGCCTGGTGTGCTGCAGTCCATGGGGTCACAAAGAGTCAGACACGACTCAGCAACTGAACTGAACTGAACTGTAGTAGAAAGAGAGGCCCAACCCTAAAGATGCATTTAGGTTCTTAGTCACTAACTGTGCAACCTTAAGAAAATCACTTAACCCTTCTGATTCTCCTTTTCCCTGCTGTGAAATAATGGACCCTAAGAAACAGAGAAACAAAGGTGGAGATGGGTGCTTGCAAAAAATGAAAAGGAAGGGGAATGGGGACAGGGGAGCTGAAAATTCAGAAGTCCAGGTAAATCCATTTCAACCAGTACAGAGAATGGTAGGCCTTGAGGAAAGGCGAGAAAGTACAGAGTTCCCAGAAATCTCAAGCTCTCGTGCTGCAGGTCGAAACGCCCAGGCCCAGGGCGGAATGACTGTCCCAGCTTCGCACAGCGGCTCTCTACGGAAGGAGAGCCAACTGGGTATCGCCTGCCTGCTGCCTCCCAGTCTGTGTGCCCTCTACCACTCGGCTCCTCTTTCTTTCCTCCAGAAACTTGGCATCGGAACTGATTTCAAGCAATATCCAACCCAAATCACACCTCAAAACCTGGTCCTCCTACTAAGCGAGAAGATCACAATTAGGGAGTTTGTTGCCACAACAAATTTTGACCTATAAGATGTAAACTTTCTTCTATTGGAGGATAATTGCTTTACCCTTTTGTGTTAGTTTCTGCCATACCACAAGGTGACTCAGCCATAAGTATATGTATGTCCCTTCCCTCTTCAGCTTCCCTCCTCACCCTCCCCATCTCACCCCTCTAGGACATGACAGAGCACCAAGCTGAGCTCCTCATGCTATAGAGCAGCTTGCCACTAGCTATCTGTTCTACATGTGTGCGTGTGTATTCAGTCACTCAGTCATGTCTGACCAGACTTCACGGACTGTAGCCTGCCAGGCTCCCCTGTGCATGGAATTCTCCAGGCCAGAATACTGGAGTGGGTGGCCATTCCCCTCTCCAGGGGATCTTCCTGACCCAGGGATGGAACATGCATCTCTTGTGTCTCCTGCACTGGCAGGTGGATTCATTACCACTATGAGTGTATATATGTCAATCCTACTCCAGAAAAGACAGTTAGTATATTACAGAGCCCCAGTTTGAGTTCCTTGAGTCATACAGCAAATTCCCATCAGCTATTTATTTACATATATTAGTGAATATGCATCCATGCTGCCGCTGCTGCTGCTGCTGCTAAGTCACTTCAGTCGTGTCCGACTCTGTGCGACCCCACACACGGCAGCCCGCCAGGCTCCTCCATCCCTGGGATTCTCCAGGCGAGAACACTGGAGTGGGTTGCCATTTCCTTCTCCAAGGCATGAAAGTGAAAAGTGAAAGTGAAGTCACTCAGTCGTGCCTGACTCCTAGCGACCCCATGGACTGCAGCCTACCAGGCTCCTCCGTCCATGGGATTTTCCAGGCAAGAGAACTGGAGTGGGTTGCCATTTCCTTCTCCAAGGCATGAAAGTGAAAAGTGAAAGTGAAGTCACTCAGTCGTGTCTGACTCTTCGAGACCCCATAGACTGCAGCCTTCCAGGCTCCTCCATCCATGGGATTTTCCAGGCAAGAGACCTGGAGTGGGTTGCCATTTCCTTCTCCAATGCATGAAAGTGAAAAGTGAAAGTGAAGTCGCTCAGTCGTGTCTGACTCCTAGCGACCTCATGGACTGCAGCCCACCA
>NW_011495037.1:436406-446307 GCF_000754665.1 Bison bison bison
ATTCCTGTGTTGGGAAGATCCCCTGGAGAAGGGAATGGCCACCCACTCCAGTATTCTGGCCTGGAGAATTCCATGGACTGTATAGTCCACGGGGTTGCAAAGAGTCAGACATGACTGAGCCACTTTCACATTAAAAATTTAAAAAAAAATCAGTGATCCTCCCCACTAACAAAATAAAACAGAAAAGGGAAGGAGGGAACGGTAGGAGGTAGGGAAGGAAGGAGGAGAGCTGAGAGTTAATACCTAAGTAACTTCATCCAGCACCTTTACAGTTACAGAGAATGAGCAAGAGGGCAAGCGCTTGCAGGATCTAGATACACACTTAGAAAATGCAGATGCTGACTGCCTCTAGTAATTAAGGAGTCTCACTTCCTCTCAGGGGCAAAAGGAGAGATGAACAAGACCAGAGCCAAATACCAGAGTCTGAAGATTCTTAGGTCGATGGAAAACCCCGCCCTTCAAGGTAAAAAAGAGATGAATGTTGTGACTTGGACCGTTGTGCCTGGGATTACCTTGAGGCAAAGACAATCTTCCAGTAGCCCAGTGGCATAATAGATGGAGATGGCATATACCCACTACAAGTAAAACGCTGCCAGGGAACACTAGGCAAAACCTATGTGTGCAGCAAAATTATTTGTCTTGGGCTTTTAGAATGATCCCTTGCTGCTGCTGCTGCTGCTAAGTCGCTTCAGTCGTGTCCAACTCTGTGCGACCCCATAGACGGCAGCCCACTAGGCTCTTCTGTCTCTGGGATTCTCCAGGCAAGAATACTGGAGTGGGTTGCCATTTCCTTCTCCAATGCATGAAAGTGAAAAGTGAAAGTGAAGTCGCTCAGTCGTGTCTGACTCCTAGCGACCTCATGGACTGCAGCCCACCAGGCTCCTCCGTCCATGGGATTTTCCAGGCAAGAGTACTGGAGTGGGGTGCCATTGCCTTCTCCAATGATCCCTTAGGGTCTTCTATTTCTCCTAGGACTATTTCCTGCAGTGCTCACTATTGTAAAATACACTCATTGAGTATTCACTGACATTTGCACAGAACTGGTATAATTTCTCATGAGCCTACATAATTTTTTCTCATTCCTATGTAATTCTTTCTTTATAATTTTACCCTTATTCTTCCTTTGAAAGATAGGGTTTTTCCTGAAATAATCCCACCTTAGTTAGTAGAAGCCATTCTGTGCACAAACATTTACTCCTCAAAGTTACAGGAAGATCAGCAGTCTATCTAATATTAAAAAACGCTTTCCCTCAGCCTAACAGTACATTTCTGTTGTCACGCAAAGCAGTTTCATCAAGCTAGAGCAAATATATAAGAAAACAAATCCTAGATTTCCAGAATGAATTGCTTGCATTTTATCTGGAATCAGCATACATAACAAATACAAGTGTTGACTTCTTTATAACGTTAATATTCACCCTGAGCAGCAGAGGAAAGAAAAGGTCTGGAAAGGCATTCACTGTGCATTCATATCTAGGAAGTATGTCCAAGTTTAGCAATGACTTGTGTCATAGAAAGAACGTGCCAAATCATCATCTCAAAACATTTCTTTTTTGTTTTGTAGAGAACCAGAGGTTGTACCTGAAAGTTGCTAATGCACTTTGCCTCTATATGGTTTCTGCTCTGTCTTCCCTTTACCGTTGTCTCCAGTCCTGTAAGAGGACACGAAAAGGAACCCCACCTAGACCGACAGTACTGTACAAAGTAGTTGAAAGTGATTGCTTCATACAGTTTCAAAGACAGAAGTAGAAGCTTTTCATTTCTCATTATACTGATGTACTCCTATCAGCTGCAACCTTTGCCATTTTCTTCCCCAACCCAGCTAAAATAAGGTCTCTCCCCATCTCTCTGGCCCTGAAGGCCTGTCAGATATAGTCTCAAGTTGAGCTGCTGCCCAAGGAGTCCTTAGTTAATTGCCTGTAATTATGCTGCACCCTACTTTCAAATGCTAGAACTGTTTCTCTTGTATCCTTGTAACTCAATATGACAGAGTGCTCGGACTGTGGCTGAGGCTCTGTGAGTGGCCCCCTCCTGTCTGAGGATTTCATAATCCCACAGCACTGTGTCCTGGTGATCTTTAAACATAATGCAAGATGCCAACTAAATTAGTAATAGCAGCTGCTGACAGTGCTCCCTGGGGGCCTGGGCAGCTCTGCCAAGGGGCTGCATTGCACAGCCAATGACACGTCTCATCCAGACATTAAAGATAAATGATCAGGTCAGTTAACTGGCAGCCATCATGTTCATCCTATCTGGAAGGAAAGCTTTCATTGTAACGCAAACATCGGGAAAAAAAAAAAACAAAAGTCAGCTGGGGCCACAGACTATTTTTTTCTAATTTCTTGCATAGTGTTGTAATGCTTTTAGAGTGTTCTCTTGTTTTAAGAGGTATAGTGCTTTCTAACAGGTTGGAAAGCCTCTTCAGTTAATTCAAACCTTATAATGCTGGTAATAGAATCCTTGAGCACATCTTGATACTTACTGGTGCTCATCATTCTGAGCAAAGCAATCTCTAGATACTTTGAAGGATTTTTTATTTCTATCTCTATTTTGGGCTGAGAAGCAAAGGGAAATCTATTTATCTTTGAGCACTTTGATTTTTTTAACCTAAGCACAAAATGTATCATCCTAAGTCATTCTAGTAAATGGATTGTAGAATCCTGAAGTCAGTTACACCATACTCATCACAGCAAGTCAACAGTGTGTGACTGAGACATTATTACCCCTTTGGAGGTCAGGATTCCAACCCCATCCTTGAGAAGACATTTAATTTCTCCTGGCAACACCGTGTTAGCCTGCAATTAGAGGACACCACCAGTAGGTGGTGGTGTTATTGTTGTTGTTGTTAAGTTGCTAAGTTGTATCGATGCTTTTGTGACCCGTGGACTATAACCTGCCAGGCTCCTCTGTCCATGGGATTTCCCAGGCAAGAATACTGGAATGGGTTGCTGTTTCCTTCTCCAGGGGATCTTTCCCACCCAGGGATCAAACTTGAATCTCTGATGTCGCCTGCACTGGCAGCTAGCACTCATACATGCATGCCGTGGTTGGTGGGAAGTCCAAATTAGACTTTGTGGATAAAGTGTCTAGTTTTGTGACTGTTGCACAATTAATGATCACTTTATTAGTTCTATTCTTTACCACTAGAGCCACCTGGGAAACCTCTGTGGCATGAGGAAGATGCCATTATGACTCCCATTTGAGAGATGAGGAGACTGAAGAGTGAAAAATGGAGTCATCTATTTAATATCACACAGCTAGAAGTGGAAGAGCTCTGAGTGCCTGCTACAATCCCTGCAAAGACTAGAAGAAATAACATGCCTCCTTCCTTCACCCAAATGGAACCTCGCACACTCACACAGAGGGCCAGCCAGGAAACTTGCCAGGCCTATAACGGGCTGTAAGACAAGGAAAGCTCACTTTCTGATCTTTCTTTTCTCCTGAAGGCTCTGTAGTTCTTTTCTCTCCTTTTCTTCACAATACATCTTCACCATTTTCTCAGAAGATAAAGATAGTGACCATTAAGAGACACAATAGTCAGATAAGTAAATTAAAAGATACTATGGCATTATTTTAATTAGTTTCCTTTGAGTTTATGGGCAGAATCTTGACCTGGGAATAATCCTATATAATTAAAATACCCTAGCCTGTATTTTGTTTTGTTTTTTTTTTTCCTTTTCTTTGTATCAAAGACTGTAGATGATGATCTTTTTCAACAAAAGATAGGCACTTAGAAGGAGCCAGCTGTGTGTCTGTCAGCAGCCTGATGGAAGTGCAGATACCCTGTTAAAGACGGTCAGTGTAGTGAACAGTGAAAAGAACGTCCTGCCTCTTTGATGTGCGGCCACAGGCAGAGGAGTTCCACAAGGAAGAGGCAGGAGCCAGGCTTGCATAGGCAATAACATCCCACTAATAGCAGGAGGTGCCTAACCCTGGCAAAGGACGTACCATAAAGAGGCCTCCAACATGGCGTAGCCGCACACCACACGGAAGACTGCCTCTTTCAGCAGACAAGCTTGTGTCACTGGCCACTGCCAAACAGAAAATGATGCTTAAAGCATGAAACAAATATCCACTCTTGGCTCTGAGATTCACTCAGGAAAGACGCTGGGATCTTCTTTCCACACGTGTGGAGAAGGAAGGGAAACACAGAGATGGGAGGAGGCTTGTTCCCGGCCACACAGCAGTCAGAGTCAGGGAAACAATAAAAACACAGCTGCCTAAGTGCCAGAATACTGGAATGTTTGGAAGATAACTATAGGGAGAGTTTGCCACCTATTTCATGAGTTTAAAATCGAGCACGTCTCATCTGAAACATTCTGAATTAACTATACTTCAATAAAAATTTTTAAAAATTTAAAAATGGCTTTCCCAAAGGGAAAAAAAGTCCAAATTGTGACATGAACTCCATCCCCAAACTTCCTAAACATTGTCCTGCTAAGTTCCTCTCCCTTCTACAACTCTGTTGTATTCCAGGGGAAGGCTCCTGGTTTACAGAATTACCTTCATAATTCTTTGTTTTATCACTTCACCCTTTACAATGCAACTTTACTTACAAATTCTTACCTGTGCTTCCTAACTCATCTGTAACAGGAAGACAGAGGGGAGGGTCACTCTTTTTAAATCTGCTACATGCTAGGTTATTGCAAGAGCTTATTTGTGTAACACTCCATGTATCTTCTTTCATCCTCATGAGAGACCTGTGAGGTAGATATTACTACAGGTGGTTAAATCTAAGGCACTAGGGTTAAGAAACATGCTAAAGTCTTAGAGTTAGAAGGGTGTGGCCCCAGAACTCAAACCCAGGAAGCCTGATTCACTATATTCTAACTCCTTTACATGATACCACTGCTGATGAGAGTAAATGGAAAACCAGGTACAATAGGATTTTATAGACCTAGCAGTTATATCAAACCAAACTTCACAGAAAATAAAACAGAAAAAATAAAAAGTGACCTTAAATTCTGGTAGTGATTAGATGAAGATCTCATCCTAGATGCAGGAGGGTTCACTCTGCCTGTCTCTTGCTGTTTCCATGCGCCTGCACAGTTAATGTTGTCACAGTCCATGGCTTATTTGCAGGAATATTTTTAAGTCATATGTCTATTTTGTGGGGGTTAATTTAAACATAAATCCAGGTGGCCACATGCATATACACCTCCATATGCTGCAAAACATTGAAAGCAAGAAAACAAACGAGAACACCATTGTCAACAACCCTCCCCCGATGTAGTGCAGCGACTCTTGTCCTTTGCAGTACCTCATGATTGTATGACATCTGGCCATCTTTCATGTGGATCTGGTAATCAATCCAGCATTAAGATGGATACTAAATGGGGGAGTGGGGGATGAGGGAACTAATTCCTTTCTACTTTATTTAGTATATGAAGATATGCTGCTGCTGCTAAGTCACTTCAGTCGTGTCCGACTCTGTGCAACCCCACAGACGGCAGCCCACCAGGCTCCCCCATCCCTGGGATTCTCCAGGCAAGAATGCTGGAGTGGGTTGCCATTTCCTTCTCCAATGCATTGAAAGTGGAAAGTGAAAGTGAAAGTGAAGTCACTCAGTCGTGTCCGACTCTTTGCGATCCCATGGACTGCAGCCCACCACGCTCCTCCGTCCATGGGATTTTCCAGGCAAGAGTACTGGAGTGGGGTGCCATCGCCTTCTCGTCTGCTAGATAGCATAAAAAAAGTAAAATCCCTTCCAACACAAAAATAAAATACCAAAGAAATACTGACTAAGATGCAACTGCCCCCCACTGAAATGCAGATCTTAGCTTGAAGGGAAAAAAACAATCAGGAGAGATCAGGAGCAAAAGGGAAGAAGATGCTGGAAACTAGGCGATAAGTAGCCACAACAGTCAATGTGTCTATCTTTGCCCATCTTGATAATAAAGAGCCTCACTTCTGACCACCACACAGGAGCCAGGAAGAGAAAGTGAAAGTTGGAACTGAGACCCTCAAGTAAAGTCCGGGTTGCATCAGGACTATACAGTCAGGGGAGGAATGGAATACTGAAGTTGGCTTGCTGACAAAGATGATAAGAAAATTTGTCTGTCTTAGTCTGTACTCAGGAGGCGGAAAATCTCTCCAAGTACATGTGATCCCATGCTTGCCCTCACAAGGGTTTAAGATTTCAACTTGTACCACCAAAGTAGTTTAGGGAAGAAAAATAGGCAGAATGTTAACTTAACAAAGATTGGTAGCTTCCTCCAGTTAGAAGCAAACTCAGATCAACTGTGGAGAGAAATGTCATCAACTCAAGCTCAAAAGATTCCCAAAGACAAAGCCCCCAGAACATGGATTCAAACTCCAAAGCTACATAATTACTTAAACTGTCATGAATGAGAATCAGCAGAGACAATTGTCAGCAGAATTAGAGTCCTAGGAATTATCAGATACATAACACAAAATAGAGTATGTAAATAAACTAAAAATGGAGTAAAACATTAATGAGGAAAAATAACTATCCACAAATAAATTTGCAGATTCAACACAATCCCAATGGGCATTTTTGTTGACATTGACAAGATGACCTTAAAACTCATATGAAAATGCAAAGGATTTACCAGAAGAAGAGCAACTTTGAGAAACAACAAATATGAAGACTTTCACTACTTTACTTCTAAACTTATGAAACAATAGAGATCAAGAAAGTATAGTATTGGTGCCAAGATAGACAAATAGATCAATGGAACATTATAGAGTTTCCAGAAATAGAACCACACGAATATGGTCAATTGGTTTTAGACAAAGATGCAAAGGTAATTCAACGGGGAAAGAATAATCACTTCAACAAATGGTGCTTGAATGATTTCATATCCATATTAAAGAAAACTAAACTTTGACACATACTTGCACCATATATAAAAATTACCTGAAAATATATTTATAGACCTAAATACAAATAAGACAATAAAACTTCTAGAGGGAAACACATGAGAAAATCAGAAATTCCTTAGAAACAACACCAAAAGCACATTCCATTAAAAAAATAAAAAGGTAAACTGGATTGCATCAAATCAAGAACATCTGCTCTTTGAAAGACACAGAGTACCAAAAAGATAAGTCACAGACTGGGAGAGAATACTGAGAATCATGTATCTGCTAAAGTCCTTGCATCCAGAATAGATTAAGTATCCACCTAAATGCAATTATAAGAAAGCAAATAACCCACTTTTTATTTTAATGGGTAAAAAGGATTTGAACATGCATACCATCCAAGAAGATGACAAATAGTCACTTGAAAAAATGCTCATCATCATTGGCAATTAGGAAAAGTTCAAGTTAAAACCATAATTTGGTGCCTATTCACACATTAGGATTTCTAAAATTAAAAAGATTTGACCATACCAAGTGCTGGAGAGGATGTGCAGAAACTGGAGCCCTCAAACTCAACTACTGGGAGTGGTAAGTGACTAAACCACTTTCAAAAACAGCTTAGCAGTTTCTTAAAACTGTTTTCTTTTTTAAATTAAACATAAAACTATCCTTCAATTCCATTTCTAGGAGATTTATTTCTAGGAGAAATAAATGTATATGTCTTCACAAAGACATATCCTCTCCAAAGATGCTCAGAGGGCTCAAACAAAGCTTGTGTGCACCAGGACCCAGAAACCCTGCATAAACTGAGCCAGAACTGTGCTTGAGTGTCTCCTCTGAAGGTACGAGTCTGCAGTCACCTGCCATGGGGGCAGGGGCTCTGAGTGCAATGGACCTCGCTATGGCATAAGCCCTCTTTGAGGAGGTCACCATTAACCCAACATAGAGCTGCAAGAACTTACACGGGACTGAGGAAATAGTCTTGGAGGGCACAAACAGAATCTTGTGTGCACCAGGACCCAGGAGAAAGGAGCCGTGACGCCACAAGAGATTGGAGTGGACTTGCCCATGAGTGTCCAAGAGTTTCCAGGGGAGGCGTGGGTTGGTGGTGGCCTGTTGCAGGGTTGGGGGCACTCAGTACAAGTGCCTACATGGATCTTTTGAAGGATGCCGGGAGCCGGTGAGGCATTCCGCTCGTGACAAAGGTCATAAGGAAGGAGGCTCAGCATACGCAAAGGCGGGATCGAGCCTCAGGAGTCCACCCGGATATTCTCGAGCATTTTCCCCAAAAAAAACCAGAGTCTGCCTACTTTATTGCTTTGTGCTCTCACTTCTGACTTTACTGGGGGCTGTCCCCTACCACCATCTCGCTCTCTCTCTGTCAAAGAGTTAACTTACAGCTCCAATTAATAAAGTTCCTGGGCAATTAGGAGTGTTTAAATCCAAACCCCTCAGATGGCTCTCTAACTCGCCTGACAAGTTTACCCGGACTCCTACAGCTATACATACGATTGTTTACAGTCTCCCAGCCTCAAGAGGCAAGGGAAGCTTAAGATATTCAAATAGCTTAGAGCCTCTCAGAGAGTTAGAAACTGTCAGAATAAACTAGTAAAGGATTTCATTGATGAGCCAATGCTTGTTGCCAAGTTTTCACATCCCCTGAATTGTATCCTTGAATGTGTATTAATTAATATAGTTGGTATGTAGAAAAAATAAGTAGTGGCCTTGGTGTTAGTAACTTTAGACCCTTAAGGTAATAAATTCTTTCCTTTGTTGTAAACCCATTACACATCCGCCCTATAGGAATGCAATTTTATCTTCGGAAGATGGCGCCAAAACTTAAAATAATTACTCTTAGAGAAAATAAGTCTTTGTTGATAAGTCCTTGTCAAGAGTCATAAAATGTTAGTAGGCCTTCTGGCCAGAAGATGATGTAAATCACCTAAACCATTTGTATACGATAAATTTGCAGGAAAGAAACCCTGGTTTTTGATAAGAATCAAAGACTGCTGACTTTGCATCCCCTATTATCCTCTATGTGTAACTTAGGGTATAAAAACCCCTGTTGAAAATAAACCTACGGGCCTTGCTCACCAACGCTTGGTCTCCCCATGTCATTCTTCCCTTTACCTTCCAGCTGAGTCTCCATCTGGAGCGCGGAACCCACCACGCTTACTAATTATGCCTGGGCTGCTAAGACCCACTCGAGAAGGCGTCTAGGGTGAGGCACCTTCCGCTATTCGAGAGGGCGCCTGCAGCCTACGTAAGTGGTGCAAACTTCTTGTCTTGAAGTTTTATTGGTCTCCCGTGTAAACCAAGCTACTCAGCCTTTTTTCCCCACTGAATTTTCCTACTGAGCTATCCTCATTCTATTACTCTTTATATCTCTAATTACCATTTGAATAGGTCGCCGACACCGTCTCCCCTTCGAATACCCTGGATCAGCCGGGGCTGGTCCTCGGCAGAAGGAGATCACCATTATCTTCATTCAGTTCAGTTCAGTCTCTCAGTCCTGTTCGACTCTTTGCAATCCCATGGTCTGCAGCATGCCAGGCTTCCCTGTCCATCACTAAATCCCAGAGCTTACACAAACTGATGTCCATTGAGTCAGTGAGGCCATCCAACCCTCTCACCCTCTGCCGTCCCCTTCTCCTTCTGCCTTCAATCTTTCCCAGCATCAGGGTCTTTTCAAATGAGTCAGCTCTTCACATCAGGTGGCCAAGTATTGGAATTTCAGCTTCAGCATCAGTCCTTCCAATCAATATTCAGAACTGATTTCCTTTAGGATGAACTGGTTCAGTCTCCTCACAGTCCAAGGGACTCTCAAGAATCTTCTCCAACACCACAGTTCAAAGCATCAATTCTTCGGCACTCAGCGTTCTTTATAGTCCAAATCTCACATATATACATGACCACAAGAAAAACCACAGCTTTGACTAGATGAACCTTTGTTGGCAAAGTAATGTCTCTACTTTTTAATATGCTGTCTAGGTTGGTCATAGCTTTTCTTCCAAGGAGCAAGTGTCTTTTAACTTCATGGCTGTAGTCACCATCTGCAGTGATTTTGGAGCCCCCC